>NC_138730.1:18675709-19171858 GCF_965113295.1 Leuciscus leuciscus | reverse complement strand
GGTCATCAGTCCTCCTCTAGTGTACCTCTAAACTGTGGAGCCCCACAGGGATCAATCCTCGGGCCGTATTGTTTACCCTGTACATGCTACCTCTGGCTTCCATTTTTAATAAATACGGAGTATCCTTTCAACTATACGCTGATGATACTCAGATCTATTTTCCTTTAAAACATAACGATAAAAATGGTTTACAACTCCTGTTGGCCTGTTTAAATGAACTTAAGCTTTGGCTTTCAAGTAATTTTCTAAATTGAAACGAAAATAAAACTGGTGGTGTCTCTCAGTCTTCCCTCTCCCGTCTACAGCTAGTGTGTAATATGTCCGTACACTCCTTCTAGAACTCTGAGATAGTGATCACTGTTGACTCATTGCCTAGATCTAGACTTAAAAAACGAGGCGATTGCGCTTTTGCGACTGCAGGCCCAAAACTTTGGAACAGTCTACCTCTCTACATTAGATTAGCTCCCTCTGTTTCCACCTTCAAATCTTCTTTAAAGACTTATTTATTTTCTTTGGCTTTTAATACTCCTTGATTTAGGTACGATTGTTGTTTATCTATTGTTTTGTGTTTCTTTATTGGTTGTTTTATTTTTATTTATTTTTTCTGTTCTGTACTGCACTTTGGTCACCCTTGGTTGTTTTTAAAAGTGCTTTATAAATAAATATTGTATTGTAATGATTTGACATGTATTTAGCTTACTTTATTTGTTCGAAATTTTATAATTTGACTTTTTATAGCTTAAAATAATTGCCTTATTCTATAATTTAAATTAGACTTTTTAACAATTATTTACTAAATATTTTTTCAACAAACTCAATACAATATTTAAGATACTTAAATGATTTAAGATTTTAGACTATATAAATTAGCTATATGGCTTGTAAAAAATTATTTAAGAAATTGGCTTGATGGGCTCAATTGCCTATTATACAAAAATCAATGTTCGGTAATTTAATCTAAAAAGAAATTAATTACTAGCTACAAATTACATCTTCACCAGTGTAATTAGATTACCGTACTAATACTCTCTCTCTAAAAAAGTATTGGATTACTAATTACTTTCTGAATCCCATATCAACCTCGACCAGTTGAACAATACAAGGATAGACGTAAAACTGCTCTTCTCTCTTTTTTTCAAATAAATTATATAAAATTGCATAAATTATTCTTGAACTGACCAAAGTATTTAAAGGGAGAAGGTCACGTTAAAATCTCTATCATTAGCCGTTAAGTTTTATGTTAAATGCACTTGTTTTGATGTTAAAAACACATGGTTTTATAGAATTGTTCTATACAGTAATTAATGCAATTACATCTTAAGTAACTGTAATTAAATAACATAAAAATTAAGAGTAATCCCTTTACTTTTTAAAGAGAAAAGTAATTAAATTACAGTACTTAATTAGTTATGCATTACACTCAACATAATCATAATAGGCAATATACGTCCACTTTATGGTACACCTGTTCACTGCTTGAAGATCCAAATATCTAATCAGCCAATCTCATGGAAGGAAAGGCATGTGTTTAGGCATGTAGACATGATCGAGACGTTCTGCTGAAGTACAAACTGAGCATCAGAATCGGGAAGAAAGGTGATTTCAGTAACTTTGAACGTGGCGTGTTTGTGTCGAACGGACTGGTCTGAGTATTTCAGAAACTGATGATCTACTGGGATTTTCACACACAACCATCTCTACAGAGAATGGTAAAGATATATCCAGTGATCCAGTATCCACAATATTGGCCAATAGAAGAATGGAAAAATGCTGCCTGGTCTGATGAGTCTTTCAGATGGTCGGGTCAGAAATTGCCGTAAAAAACATAAAAGCATGGATTCATCCTGCCTTGTATCAACGGTTCAGCTGGTGCCGCTGGTGTTGGTTTAATGGTGTGGAGGATATTTTCTTGGCACACTTTGGGTCCCTCAGTACCAATTTGAGCATCGTTTACAGTTTTTCACAATTGCTAAGACACCTTTCTTGAAACCTTCACCCATTTTCTCACAACATTAAACACAAATCCAACTAAACTCATCTGGCAAAGTCAAACATTGCTTCAAAACCATTTCACCTGTACTCAAAATCAAGCAATGCTTTCAGATCTTACACAAATAAGCACTACAGATCAGACACTACATCAAAAAATGGAGAACACAGCATCCAGACCAGATACAAAAAATATATATTGTATACAGTAAACAATTTTTGCAATTATAAAAAAGTACAGTGATTGCAGCTGATTAAGGTGAATATATTGTAGACTGTATGCACTGCAAGTATAGTATTGTACTGAATATTGAATAGCATAGGCCTATTGAATGTCTGCTTATTCAGCACTTGCATACTGTAAAAACTGCAAAAGTCAAAGGGGTCAAATACAACTCTAAATGAAAAGCATGTTACGGTACACTCAAATACTGTACGTTATGCAGCTGGAAAATCAAGGTCAATGAGAGATCGATTCTGCTTCAGCATCACATCGTCCTGCTGGCTCTGGCCTGAGGACTTCGTCCACATCACAGGCAATCTCGTCTCTTGCCAGACGAAGGAAAAAACCTTCCAGTCTGACACATCCAGCACTTTAACAACACTGTCCACACCTTGCTCTTTCTCGTCCTCATCCTCTTCCTCCTCTCCCTCTCAGATTGTTTCCATCAGTGCATCTGTGTCATCTATGCACTCTGAACTGGCTCATTTTTCATACAGTTGGTCTGATCACATTATAAGAAATAAGTGTGAACAATTTCGAATTGTTGTCTGTTGCCTCTTGTGTTTAGTGTTGTTTTGCGAGACAAATGTGTCACAGTGCAAAATGTGTTTTAGTGAGTGAGAATGTGTTTAGAGTTTTGCAAAAAAGAGTGCAGGAGATTTGCAAGCAGTGTCTAACCGCCTGAACTTGTTTAGGGATTTGCAGAAATAGTGATTTATTCGACAAATAGGTTTAGGCTATTGAGAATTTGGTTCAGAGAATGGAGTTAAGTGTTTTAGCAATTCAGAAAAACTGTAAACACCACAGCCGACCTGAGTATTGTTGCTGACCATCTCCATCTCTTTATGACAACAGTGTTTCCATCTTCCGATGGCCACTTCCAGCAGGATAACACACACACGTCACAAAGCTCAACTCATCTCAAACTGGTTTCTTGAACATGACAGTGAGTCCAATAGAGCAGCTTTGGGATGTGAAGTGACAGGAGATTCACATCATGGATGTCCAGTGGACAAATGTCCGCAACTGTGTGATGCTATTATGTCAATATGGACTAAAATCTCTGAGGAATGTTTCCAGAACTTTATTAAATCTATGCCATGAAAAATTTAGGCAGTTTTGGAGGTCCAACTAGCAAGGTGTACCTATGAGGAGAAATTACAACATTTGGATAGTAAAAAGTAGCATGCTAGAAATGAAGACTGTAACTTCTAATCAAACAAAGCGCTGAAGGACTGGCATAGCATGAGCCAATCATTACAATGTTGCGTTTTTATGTAGCACATCTTGTTCTGTATTGCCTCTGTATGGGAAATTGTTTGTGAAGTTCTTTCTTTGTGAAAGGTTGGCAGCATGTCATATCTCTTAAAGCTCATTGTGAAACTGCCCCCACCTCTCACATATCCAAATACACGCTTCCTCTTTCTTTAGAAGAGGAAAGTGCCCTATCGGAAACGAATGCTGTCACAGATCTTTCATCTCAATTTGGATGGACACTGACTTTTTCTAGAGAAATATGGCTCACTTCACATTCATACGGCTTTCCGTGCTGTTGGTCATGTTGAGAGTGAAGGTCATCCTTTCCTTCAGAAACATGCACACATCATATATTTATCATAGTTTTACTGAGCAATCATTGCCAAACCCAGGGTAACATACTTTTTTGTTAGAGCCTGTTTTTTTACGACCCACCCTGAAAAATCTTTGGCCCACCTAAGAGTTTATCAGACATTTCTACTTTAATTAGACTATACTGTTTTATAATGTTAGTTTGAATGGTAAATCAAGGTACTTTTTGTTTTTAGTTACATAGTTTTATATACATATTACTTACACATACAGTATGTCACACAAATCAATATACCTGCTACTGGTAAAAATGCTGTATCCTTTTTACTCATCACTATCACACATCAAAGACACAGTTCTGAAAGTTGTTGAGGCTGTTCCAAGAAAAGCATTCATTTACAGGTCATACATGACTCAATGATTGTGGTTATGAGTTCATTCTGTGCTTTGGTTCTTAAGGTTTCACGCTGATCGGCAAGGTTGCACCTACAGAGAGGTATAAAGTTCCTCATTCATTTACAAACACACATAAACATCTTTTCTTAACATAAATATATATTATTTTCTGATTTCACGAATTTTTTTTGAAATAAGTGTGAAAGTTAAAGCATTTCTTTACATTACAGTGGTTTATTTTTCTGTGCTGTACATATCAGAGTTGTTGGTTATGTCATATTACCGGTCAAAATTTGACCTGTGTGGATTTTAGTCGATTTTTATTAGATTTAGCAGCCATTTACATGCTAGTTTACTACACTTAGATTTTTTTTTATTCAATTTTTTTTTTACAAAAGCTGTCATTGGGGCGGAACCCTTTCAAATGGTACCTTTAAGGTACTAATATGCACCTTTTAGTGGTTAATAAGGTACAAATGTGGATCAAAAAGGTACTACCCCAGTGACAGCTTTTGTACCCTTTTTACTGATGGTGTGGAAATTAGTGAAAATATTATCTTTCAGCAAAAACATATTTCAAATTGGTTTCACAACAGAACAAAATTACTGATGAGTCATCTTGCACACATGAGTGTCTAAATGTTTGTCAAATTAAATTAGCCTCCTTACCCTCTTTAATGAGCACAGCAAAGCAATAAATGTAAATGCAACAAATGTGGCTGTGATGTAAACCATAGCCCCGTCCTTTCCTACTTCACACTGTAAACAATTATATGATTAATTATATATGACAACATTTGTTTTTACATTGCCTTAACTCATCAAAATAAGTAATTTTCAACTTTTCTACAAGTTCTACAAGAATCAACTAATTTAAGTCAGTTTAATGAAATTTAAGTTGAAATGACTTAAACATCCAGGCTTCTTAATTTAAGGCAGCAACTTTTAAAGAAACCACAACAAATATATATTTTTTTAATTTTAAAGAGGCTACATGCGATTTTCTGAAATTTAAACTCGCGACTGACACCTGTGGCCAAAAAACGGAACTGCTCTTCCTTTCTGCTCGCTCTCGTACGTGCACACTTCACAAGTCATCCGCTGCAAAGAAGTCAACATTATGTTTACAGAGGTAAGAACAGTCAAATACATATATTGTTTGAGAAACTAAGTTTGTTTGCTGACTAGCGGTGGTGGCAGAGTGATCTGAAACGTTTAACACGAACGCGCTTGACGTCACATCCGCAGACAGCGCGGGAAAATCCGACCCGACAGAAAATAGGAAAAATAGGATACAGGCTTATAGGTGCACCCACTGTGAGCTGACAAGGTGTCAGTATGCTCATCAGGAGATGTTTGAGTCATAAATGGTAAAATAAAAAGGCTATTGTTACGTTTATTTTGGGGAAAAAGTTGCATATAGCCTCTTTAAGGCAATCAAATAAATTTCATAAATAATTGTTACAATATAACTAATCTGTCATTGTGTCTAAATGTGCAGTCACATAAGCAACATTTCCACGAAGCAGCTTTCTATTGGTCAACATAGCAAATCCATGTGACCAACTTGAATCTGTTGTCAAATGTGTGTGGGAAAATCTTTCGCTCTGACAGGAAATTCCTGATTGCGTGGATTCCTATTGAAATGACTGTTTTGTTTTACCACACACATTCATTGAACAACAGTAAACATGACCACACCTTTAGGTAGCATAATGTAAATGTATATCTTAGTGCAGTTTGAAACACAGAAAACGTGAGGAGTCGTTCATGAACGATCTGTTCATTGCATCTGTCACGTGACAAATGAACGAAAGACTCGGAAGGTAAAGTAATTTATGTTCCCTGTAAATTATTTTTGACTGCATTATAATGATTTCTTAATTCAGAATATGATCAAGATTGTGTAGGTGGATGTGTTCGGGGAATTTGCCCCGTTAAAAGTATAACATTTAAAGCCCCTTAAATGAACGAAATGACTCGAAAAAAAATTTGTTCATTTTGATGAACGAGATAAAAAAAGAGAGTCAGTAAAATGATCCGAACTTCCCATCACTAGGTTAGCGTGTATAAACAATAAAGATCAGAATGCGCGATAAAGATTATTTTAATTAACTCAGGAGAAACAAACACTACACAACCAACATGATTTCAACATAATTGCTGAAATTATGTTGCAGAATTGCTGAAAAGAGGCAAAGAACACAGGGATTCTGGGATTAAATACACAGAGGACGCTAATTAACTGAAACAGAACAGGTGTGTAGTTAATTAGAAACCATGGAAACAAACTTGTGCATGATCAGTAACCAAGGAAACTAATAATGAATGAGAACACTGGCAAACAGGATCAGGGAAAACCATAAAACACAAATAAGGACATAGAAATAACCCTGACAACATAATGACAAATTCCTTCTTTTGCGCAATTGAGAAGATATAATTAATCATCTTAAATCATATTAAAGTCGGCATGAATCATAATTTGTGATAGTCTTTTCTTCCCTATCATGACGTATATCTGAGTGAAACTGCCTCTGATAAAAAATGTAGGGCGGGACTTGATTTTGTCCATGGGGAATTGATTGGATGGTTGAGGTTTGCTATTGCTGTGATGTCATGTGAGTGACACGTCAGTAAACACATCATCAGAGGGGAAGGAGGGGAAGATATTTTGATTTAAGATTATGAGGGCACATGAATAAAAAAATAAAAAATTAATTGCACAGATAAATAATTTATAATAAACATTGAAATATTCCATAAAAAAATATGAATTGTCAATTTTGATTTCATGGTCACTTTAACTAAACATAGTGTTCTGGCAAATAACCTTAAATTGTTACAAGTGTCTATTTTAATCCATTGAATATTAAGGTAACTAAATGTTTTTTAAGAACCAG
This sequence comes from Leuciscus leuciscus, assembly GCF_965113295.1. Classification (NCBI taxonomy): domain Eukaryota; kingdom Metazoa; phylum Chordata; class Actinopteri; order Cypriniformes; family Leuciscidae; genus Leuciscus; species Leuciscus leuciscus. Next base: position 19,164,778 of record NC_138730.1, on the reverse strand, counting down.
CAAATCATTAAAAAACTGTCCAGTCCAATTATGCATTTGTAGCACCTATAGTCTAAATGTCAAATAATGCAGAAACAACAAAATCACTCAAATAACTCACATGTTCGACTGGAGATCTTAATGGACAACTTTCGTCTAATTGTAAAGCTGGCATTTTCAAACACATCTCCAACTCTTTAAGTGTTACTGTAATATGTTAAAAGCAAAGACAGAAAACTTTGCTCATCGCATGATTTCATTGGGCCTTTAAAGTGTAAGTCTCAAGCACACACCTGCACAGATACGCACTGCACTTTGCACCTGCATGTACTTTCAAAACATGTGTGTCAGTTTTTTCAGGTCAACATCGATTCAGCACACATGACCTCATACTGGAAACATAACTCTCGATTTGCTGTGACAACCTACACAACCAAACATTTCCACAAGTCCATTGATCTTCCACTGAGTTTGTGACCTGAGCCTCAGGGCAACAGTACAGAATCTATCTATGCATGAGAGGTCAAGTACCTGTAAACCATACTGTGCAAAAAAAATTCTATTGGTTTGAGTAGTAAACTTTAATGAAACAAATTAGTTCAATCAAATTAAGTATATAGAACTTTCTTTTTCTTTTGAGGTCACAAAACTGACACATTTTAAGTAATCTGAACTGTTTCGTTGTTTTGAGTTTTTTAAACTTGTTTCTTTTAATTTAGACAAACTTGAATTTAACTGAAACTGGGCTGCAATTTTCTATTTCTCAGCATGCTTTGCCATTACACTCAACATGCTGAAACTTAAGTGTTATACAGTTTTTGTGCAACATTTAGAAGACTTTCTGTTATGTTTTTTTAATTTTTTATCATGGTGACGAGTGGAGCATGAGCCTGGTTTGAGAACAGATAAATTAAATGTTCTACATTGTCGTACTCGTTCAGCAATTGCTACGCTATGCTAATGCTGAAAGTATTGTGTTACCAATTAGCATGTTAGATTTTACTGAATTACCTATTAAAGCTATAGGCAAGTTTCCACTACTAAAAATATTTAAATTAAGATTACAAGATAAATTTGAGTGAAATGTACATGAGTTAGCTTACTCAAATATTTCAAGTTAAGAGCAATTAAAATGTATGAGTTCAAAACAAAAATCCACTGGTTCTGCTTACTTAAAACTTTGAATTTATTAACTGATTACCTCAAATATTTGGAGTTACCAACTTATTCGGGATCGGTAATGTATCAGAGGTCATGCTGACTTGTTAGTTCACAGAAAAAATGAAAATGTTGTCATTAATTACTCACCCTCGTTCCAAAACCTTAAAACTTTTGTTCATCTTCAAAATACAAATGAAGATATTTTTAATGAAACCTGTGAGATTTCTGTCCCTCCACTGAAAGTCCATTCCACCAAAACTTCAAAAAGTTCATAAAGACATCATAAAAGTAATCCATATATGAATCGAGCAGTTAATCCAAGTCTTCACAATCACTTTATATGATGAACAAATTGAATTTGCTTTTATTCAAACATTGATTAATGCACAAACTGTTATGAACTGCTCCTAGACACGAAGGTTGAGGATCCAAATGCAGTTTTATTTAAAGGGTTATACAGAATCGTAATCAAAATCCAGGCAAAGGTCATACACAGGCAGGCAATCCAACAATCAGACAAATCCAGAGGGTGAGGCAGAAACGGGAAAACCAGGACACGGGCAGAGATCAAGAACCAGGAACAACGACAACAAAGGAAATGCAATGGAATAACGTACAAGACTTCGCAGGGAATGATGAGGAGAACCAGGCTTATATGGGGTGAACTAAACAATATAATGAGACACAGGTGAATGTGATAATCAGGGATGATGAGTCCGGGCAGTGAATTATGGGAATTGTAGTTGTGAGTGAATAATGATAGTCTGATGTGGAGTGCCCTCTGGTGGCTCTCAAGGGCACTCCAGCTGATGACCGTTACACAAACATACATTAAATAAATACTTGCGCGGTTGAGGTTTCTTCATGCGTGATTGTGTCTCTTCTGAAGACTTGGAATAAAATGCTTGATTCATATGGATTACCTTAATGATATCTTTATATTTATATAGCGTCAAAGTTTAAGTGGAATTTCAATTGAGGGATAGAAATCTATCAGGTTTGATTAAATATATCTTCACTGTGTTTTGAAGATGACCGAAAGTCATTCAACTTTTGGAATGACAATGCGTGAGTAATTAATGACAGAAGTTTTATTTTTGGGTGAACTAACCCATTAATAATTCCCCCCAAAAAAGAGTAGTTTTTGAAAGGAAAACATTGTTTTTGGTCACAATGCACTTTTGTTTCCTCATTATTATGAATGGTATTTTCTAAAGCACCACTATTGCTATTGCTCATTCTTAGGGATTTTCAAAAAATCCCTAAGTATTAAACTTTGGCATTTAAATACAGACAATGAATCATACGTCAAATCACGCGGCTTATTGGGGAGAAGTGTGAGATTCAGAAGTCTATGATGCAGCTTTGTAAAATCAGAGCAGAAGAAAAAAGGATTAAACTGATTTCTACTTTCTATGATTCTCTTGTTTCAACACCTGATCTGATTATTAAACTTTCTCCTCTATCCAATGTTGGACTACAACCTCTTCTCACACTTCTGTGACGTTTCTCCACCAAAGCCTATGCATTTTAATGAAGCAGAACCAATGCAGCTTAGCAAAGATTTACAATTGTTTTCCAAATACAAAAAAGTTTGGGGTTGGTAATATTTTTTAAATGTTTTTGAAAGAAGTCTCTTAAAATACAGCAAAACCAGAAATATTGTCAATTTTTTTTTTCTCAATATAAAATAACTGTTTTAATATATTTTAAAATGTAATGTATTCCTGTAATGTTAAAGCTGAATTTTCAGCATAGTTGGAGTATATTTGGAGACCAGAATAAACCAGTGAGCATACGATCCCATTCCCAGTTGACTGATGGTTGTCCATGCAACTGTGCCTTATGAGTCTCTCTGTTTCTGCTGTTTGATTTTTAAAGGACCCTTGACTTGCTGATAGCCAAGTCATTTCACAACAAATTACGAACACTGACAACAACAAAATCAAATAATCCTATAACGACATAATTGATTCAAGCTGCAAATGCATGCTGGGAGCTTGTAAACATTATCAGCAACAGTTTGTTTAGACGACTGGGGGGATTATTGTGTGTGTGTTTTTATGTAGAGTCACATTTTCTATCTGTGACGCTGCAATTACATTATATTTTTTTTACTGTTTATACACAATAATGATAGTTTGCCTCATATCAGTTTGTTTGCGCTTGAACCATCTCGCAGACCCTGACCTCTGCATGGCTGATACAAAGATGATATGAACTCTTAGGCAAAACAAATGGAACAACATTTAATTTAGTTGATAATTGATAATTTCATTATTAAGTCATTGACAAACATTACGTACACGTACAGCCAATCAGCAGTAAGGGGCGTGTCCACTCATGAGGGGGAGGGGCCTGTGTTCCATAGCATGTTTGTGCATTTGAGGGCGGAGCTATCAAGATGATAGTGTGATCCTTTTGGGTAGGTTTTTTGTTTATTTCAAATATCAACAGTGCTTCTCAGAAATCCTTACTGCACCTTTAAAGGGATACTTCAGGATTTAGCATTAAGCTTTGTATTAGTTGAAAACCTGTAGTATTTTCGAATTACCGTGCTTCCCTCCCTCATGTCCCCCTGAGACGAGAGATTTATGTATTTTTTGTCTGGAAAAAATCCTCCGGAGGATTTTTTGGCCAGAGGCTAAAGACTACAGCCAGTAGTAGGGGCTGTCCCGCATGTTCTCAACCCGCCCATAGAGGGTGGGATCTCACTCACAGAATGTACACATAGTGTCAGACATCTTTTTTGGAAGCTAAGCTAGCAGGCTCTTGTTCTGTGGAGAAAGCTGAGTAGTAGGAGAAAGCTGAGTAGTAGCGGTTACCATACTCTTTTTCCCGGACATGTCCGGCCGTCGAGATCGTCCAAAATGTCTGGGATTCGGCTTTTGCTTTCTGCAGTCGCCATTCATTGTTTACATGCACACCTTTTGTTTCAATCTAACTGAATACATTCCGATTGGTGAATCTGAATGTAGTGTTTACATGAACGCTAAACAAGTGATCGGTTGATGTGCTTTTTAACATTGCTAAGAAAATTCCCGCTCCTCCGTGAGAGATATGAGACCGGTGCGACTCCGTAATCACACCACCGGCCTCGCGCCGTTCTCCCGCGCCCCTCAGCCTCGTCCTGCTCGCCACAGTAAACATGATGAATGGCGAGTGTAGAACGCAAAACCGAATCCCGGACATTTTGGGTGATCTCGAAATCCCGGGCAGACTCGTCACGGAGACTCACTAGTAGCCTAGCCTTGTTGTTTAACTGCGCTCTCTTACCGGTAGGCGTGGCTTGGGAGTGGCCTCCTAGGGCAGTGAAGCAAGTGCATTCTGGGAGTTGTTGTCTTTCATCCACAAAAGCCAAAAATAAATTTTCTGGCTTTTCTCAGTCTAGAAAGCTCCAAATTAAAAAAAATATTTCACATTTCTTCTACATAAATGACCTATTTTAAATACACATTCATCTTTCCAGAGGTGAAGTATCCCTTTAAGTACATGATCCTAAGCATAATATTATGTGATAATGTTAGTTGGTAGGGTACAACAGGGCTAAAGGAACATTTGACTTTATTCTCTTTTAAAGCAAAAAATTCATCTCAGCACTTTTCTTAAAAAACACTTTTGATGATGCTCGTGGAAATTTGCCTTATCTTGACGTGATCGCGGACAGCAATGGAAATCATCATATTTAAAAATATGATATTAATCATATCCTATAAAAAAATATATTTATTTGTTACCACTGTAAAGCTTTATTCAATTATTATGGGATCTCCCTCAGTGCTTTCAGAATATAATAATTTTGTTTCTGTATTTTTAAAATTAACATAAAGACAGAATAGCCTAGCCTATGTACTGAACAAAAATGAATTATTTTATCAAAATAAACTGAAAATAGAGCAAACTTTGTGATTGTTTTGAATGAGTATTAACGTAGACATTATTAAAAACATTATTTTATCTAAAGTATTTGTCTCAATACTTTGTGTCTTTTGCCCCATGCTGGTGAGACCCCATGTGTGGGGCAAAAGGCCCATCTTGCCACCTCATACAAGTTTTTATAAAGCGATATCAACGTAAGGTATCTACAGCTCTTCAGCAGTGAACGCAAGTCTCTGAAGTGGTACATGCTGCACTTGTTGCTTCTGCAAGCACACATTACAGCTATCTTTAGCTCTGACACTTCCATACTTAGAGTAAACAGCTTATCATTGGCAGGCTATGGCCATGTTATATATCACTACTTTCTCTTCCAAAAAGAAACCAGTGTAAGCTCATACAGATTATCTTCTTGAGGTTATTCAAAGTTCACATTGTACTTCCTTTATTTAAATAGTAATATGAAGTAATTAATTGTCCAATACTGACTGTAAATGATTTAGGCTATCACAAAGCAGTTAAACTGACAAGGAAGGTGATTTGGTGATAAATAGGCTAGCCTATCAGTGCTCTGATTTGTTGTTTCGTGTATGTGTTGTACAAAGCCATTCAGATCACATAATTAACTGGAAAACATGATGCAAAACTGGAGATTCCTCCCCTCAGGCATTACAAGTATGTTCGAATGGGCGAGGCAAGACACAGCAGGTTGAATACAGGATATTTTCAGAGGTTGAACGTTACAGTAAACCCCACCTTATGTGCAAAGGTGTCTGCCAAAACTGTCAGCTAAGTGAAGAGTGAGGCTTTCTAGGAATGCAGAGTGAACGTGTTGTTCAAAAACAAGGGCTCGACCTACAGAGCGAACCTGTTTTCTATGCGCCCCCTGGTGGACAAACAAACATCTTCAATTATCTTATTATTAAATCAATAGTATTGATCAAGTTGAAGGCTACATCTAATATTGATAAACGCCAGTGTGTTTGAAAGGACAACATGCTTCATTTTTTCTTTCTTAATTGAAGAACAAGGCCCTTCTTTGAATCTGCTGTGGCCTGCGATGGAATTTGAACTATTGGATCGCGTGAGCTTCTAATGCAACCCTCATTCCTATCAATCTCCTTTAAAAGACAGTACTGTTCGAAGTGTCTTTACATTGCAAATATAAAAAGGCATATGCATTAAGGGTTCAAGAAGAGAAATGATTTGGCCATCTACATTATATAGCCTAGCAAAAAATACCAATTTGATTTGATTTAATTTAATTTAAAGTCAGCAGTGTCCTATTTATTATAATTTGTTTTGTCCGTGCACATGATCTGGACTATTTTTTAATCAAGTTGTTATTAACTGTACCATCAAGAGAGCTCTTCTCATAACCCCTGCGATCGAACAAACTGCTTATGATTTATGCTTTTATTTGGTATGGCTACTTTCCTTTTTTACATACCTCTAAATGTTTTTGTTTTGCAACATACACAAGCTCTTTTTAAACTGATTTGTGTACACATCCTTTGAAACGTTAGTGATAACTAATACAATTACAATTTTCAGTTCCACTTTCAACAGAGAGAGCAAAATAAATTACAAAGTTAAAATCATATATTACAATAAATCATGTTTTAATCATAGTTTTTCCTTTACGTCATATAATATAGAAATATACAAGCAATAACAAACATAGAATTCATGCTGGATTTTTCAGCAGGGTAGCTTTTCAAGCTCTGAATTGCTAAGTAAAGTGCTGGTGTTCAATACCAGGATGACTATCATGTATTGGTTGAGATTTTACAACTTCATATGATATGTCTATAAACATCAGAGATAAGATTTTATAGTTCTCTTTTGCTTCCATGCCCTGTGGGTCAGCAACAAATACAAGCTTTGGAAACACCATAAGGAGAAAACATTACAGAGGCATTGCATTTGTTCATCCTCAAAATAGCTCCAAAACTGTCTTAATTTCAATGACTTCAAAGTTGATTGATAAAGGTGTTCCACAAGGTTCACCCTTAGGGCCTCTTTTATTTTCCATTTTTATCAATGATTTACCGAAAATCTGTCCTGACTGTTTAATTCACTTTTATGCAGATGACACTGTAATATACTCCTCCAATTCTGACATTTCACAAATCCAACACTCTCTACAAACGGACTTTAACTTAGTTCAAAAATAAATTTTCTTCTAATAAACTCCTCTTGAACAGGAAAAAGTCTTACAGAATTGCACTCGACCTAATTCTTTGCCTTTATCTAAACTGGTCTATGATGGAACAGCTTTAACAAAAGTCGAAGAATTTAAATATCTTGGTCTCTGGCTTGATACCCAGCTCTCTTTCAAACCTCATATTATCTCAATCTGCAAGAAAATATTATGGTCAATTGAAGTCACTTTATCGCTCTGCTGATTGCTTCTCACAACAGGTTCGGAAAATAATAATTACTCATTTGATGCTTCCAATACTTGGATGGGTGTATGGATGGTGTAAGCATATTTACACCTTGATTTTGTATTTGCATTTTCGCAGATGGTTCACCGATTGTCTTTGATTATGGTATGGGCCAAAAGGGAAGGAACTAGGTTTGTGGGAGCATTGTTAGAGTGTGCATGTGTATGAATGTGAATGTCAATGTGTCTAAATGTTTGTTATAATCCTGTGTTGTATTTACTTTAATTATGATTTTCTATTATGATGTTGGTTTCTTTGTACTGTAAGGACCCCCTCGAAAATGAGATGGTTCATCTCAAGGGGCTATCCTTGAAAATAAAGAATAAAGTTAAACTCTAACATCCGCTTGTTCAAAAGCAAGTCAGACTGTCAATCAAGTTGCTGCTGCTTTATGAACAATGTAAAAAAATAATAATTAATTGACAGTTACATAAAACAAATGACGCAAAGTGAGAGAATTAGGTAAGCTGTATATCTTATGACGACTCATAGACGTTTCCTTTAGGAATGACTTAAATCTAAATGTGAAAGCCTGTGCCAAATACTACAGGATGGTATTTGATCCAGTAAACAGTGATGTTGTGTGGAAGCACTTGGCAACAAAGTGTTTACCAGCCAGAAATAAATCGACGCATTATGGTGCTCAGCCTTTTAGGTCAAATTAACAAGGTTTAGGAGGAAGTAAGTGCTGTCATTATCCTGGTGTCGCACCATAATGCTGGTGTGACACATGCTCAAATTTGCCATATTCAGTTTTATGGGCATGGATCTCTAAAACGTCATTAAAGAGCACTTTGCTGAAGCAAATAAAACAAAGACCTCACGCCACTTTGTTAAATTAGCTGTATTTTGATACACCATTTGCACATCATCTATTTATTTAAAACCGACAAACCCATTTTGTCAAATGGAAGTCTGCTTTCTGGGTCATTTTGCCTCATTTTAAAGGTCACGGAAAAGAAGTGCGTCAATAACACATAAATCATGCTTTGCATAGTATATAAATGAAGACGATCTGAAGTCTGAAAACACAAGCTAACAAAAGACATCTATAAACTCAGCGGAAGAGCCAGATTTGACACTATTTCCAGCCATGAAGGTCGTGCTGCTGGTTGTGCTGTTGGTGTTTTCTGCTTGGGCAGATTCGGCCCAGGCCCAGAAAGCTCTGAGACTCTGTGGCCGGGAGTTTTTCCGGGCTGTCGTCTACACGTGTGGGGGTTCTAGATGGAGGCGGGTCCAGTCTGAGGACCCCGTAAATGGTCAGTATCGATTTTGTCTTTGCTTAGCAGTCATTATCCCAGTGTAAATGTTGTTGATTATTACTATAACACTTTTAGTATTACTATAATAACTTTTAGTTACTGTATAAAATGTATTCTATGTTTAAATAATAATATAATATAATATAATATAATATAATGCACAAAATAGTGTAATCTATTGAACTGCAAAAATGAAGAACTGGGTATTTTATAAAGATTATAATTTTTAATTCAAAAATAATATAAATTTTTTTTTAATTTATAATTTATATAAATAAATGTAAGTTCTAATAATAATAATAATAAAAAAAGTATATAAAATGTATTATATGTTAAATTAGTGTGCTTTTTATATATAATATAATATTATATAATATAATAAATATAATATAATCTATTTTACTGCAAAAATGAAGAAAATAATCTAATTTTATATAATAATAATAATAATAATAGGCTAATAATCAAAATATAATTTTTATAAATTTTATTTAAATTATAAAATGTATTATACATTAAAATTTGTATATATATAATTTGATATAATTAATATAATATAATAATAATAAATATAAGATAATAACAATAATGTAATCTATTGAACTGCAAAAATTAAGAAATGGATATTTTACAAAGATTATAATTTTTTTTATATAATAGCATTCAGAATATACATTTTGTATTTTTAATTTATATACATAAATGTAAATTTCTTAAAATGTATTATGTGTTAAAATTAGTGTGCCTTTTATAATATAATATAATATAATATAATATAATATAATAACCAATATAATGTAATGTACTGAGCTGCAAAATTGAAGAATAGGTTATTTGTTAAAGATTTTTTATATAATGATATAATCAATATAAAAAAATAAAATATATAATTTATTTTAATTATTTTAATTTAATTTTAATTTACTTATTTTATAAAAATATTAAATTTTATATTTTTATTAAAATTTCATTCATTTGACAATTAAAAATGATTAAATTTGATAAGGAATCGATTATAAATTACCTGGAATGGAATTTACTTACAATTGCTAAGCAGTACAGTAACTTTGCATCCTCATGTAAATGTAGTTTTCACCTTTAGGAACTCACAAGACCACTGACTGAGATGATGCAATTATGCCAGTCAAATCAAAGCATAATTATAAAATCAAAGTCCAGTCAAATCAAAGCATAATTATAAACCTTGCCTGAATTTGGGAACAGCACACTGGGATACTCTTTCTACTCTTTCTACCATATAAAGACATTGCAGAAATAGTAGGACTGTAGGAGTTGTATGCTAGAACTGTTTTTCTGAATTCAGCTCTTGAGCGCCACCTGCTGCTGTATGTAGCCTATGACGTTTGTGTTTAACTCATTCAGCAACTGTGGAGGTAAGCAACATCATTTACATCACATGACTATGGTTTTCCACAGGTTCTGAAATGGAGACTGATATGGAGACCTCTGCAGAAATGGATCGAATAAGAAGAGACACATTCGAAACGCTGCCCTCCACGTGCTGTACAGTGGGCTGTAGAAAAAGTGATCTTGTTCGCATGTGCTGAGAAACACAAGAGACTTCATCATCCTCTCTCTGCAAAATGCTTTTATATATTTTTCTGAGGACTTGAATTACATAAAAAAAAACTCTCAAAAAGTGAAAATGGTTTTAAAATGAACATTTCAGAAACGTTCAGATGTAGTTTTCCACGAAATTCTTCAAAGGCAAAAAATTATTTTGAAGTATTACTTGAATATATTAGTTTTCAAGTGCCATCAGATTGTACTGAAATATAGGCCTATATTGGGTTTTGTCTGAGTACATTCATATAACTAGTAAGCTACGTGCCCCAAAACTTTGATATCATGATGCTTTTTGTGTTTAAAATAGTTATGACACTAAACTAATGTTTTTAAAAATTGCTGTTAAAAAAGGACGAAGCAAGGACGAATTCCTATTTTTTATTAATGTATACCCAATGTTGAATTTTATGCAACATATCCAAGGAGATACTGTAAAATGAATAATAAAAGCATTTTGAACAAAAAAAGAAAATATGTATATGGTTGATTTGAGTGCAAATTTGTTGGCAAAAAGCAATAAATACATTTTCAGAGGAATTTTATTATATTCCTGCCACTCAAACTTAAGGATGACAATAAACTCTTTTGTAGCCTATTTGTATGGATCCAAAAGTAGTCCAATTCAACATAGGTGTGATCTTTATGAGCAGAGATCAATAACATTGGATTCAAGAAAGTGAATAAAAAGATTTACATAACAGATACATTGAATAATCTAAATACAAGTCGGTTTTGTGTAACATCTTTTGGTCTCTACTTCTAATAGAGTGGAAGTGTTGCATTCTGGAAGTTACAATCCGAATTTCACTTTCTCCATGGATTAGATTTAGAAATAGATTTAACAGTCCCCTCTATCAAGAAAGACCAACCATTATCTCCGAGGTTGTTAAAGGGGACCCATTCTGCCCGTTTTTAAAAGATGTAATATAAGTCTCAGGTGTCCCAACAGATCATTTTTGAGTGGAAGGAAAAATATGCTGTTTTTGTGCATGTATCTTTAAATGCAAATGAGCTGCTTCTCCAGAAGAGGCGGAGCCTGTACAGCTAGTGCCTCAGCTGACAAAAACTAAAACATCTGCTTAGTTTTGATTATCATCAATATCGTGTTCACGCTCATGTGACATTACAGTCCTTTCTTTATCATGAAAGTTTTAAAGCCATATCGGTCTAAAGTTCTGATATATTGTTTTCTGAGCGCACACATCCGAATCACATGCACAGAGAGCTGGATGTCAGACGGAACGTCCCTTGAGTATTAAACTAAGTTTTCTTTCACGTCTTATTGAGCTTAAACTGTAAAATACACACAAGGTTATGTCAAAAACACACAAAGTTCACATAAACACAGTCGGTTATGTCTGTGAACTGTGGCTGGAGGAGCAAACGACAGACACAGTGGGAGTGGTGTCAGGCCTCGGAGAGGCATTTATTAACATAAATAAACATAAAATGTCCAAAAATGGGGAAATGAAGTGTTAAAGGGGTTATCGGATGCAAAATTCACTTTTGTATGGTGTTTGCATATAAATGTGTCTTTGCAGTGTGTGGACACATTCACCTTACAATGAAAAAATCCATTCACTCTTTTTTTTTATCCTCAAAAAGCCTAAACACTCTCAATAATCAAGCCGTTTGGATTTTCTGAGCAATGTGATGTCATATTGCTCATGCTCCGCCCACGACTGCTGACGGACTGTCCCGTATTAGCATATTTACGCCCTCAGCCATTTGTATACTGTCCACCAAGGCAGCAGTTTATAGAGACAGAGCGCAACGCGTCATAATCTGAAGACCACGCCCACCGGGGGGGGGGGGAACAATCCAACCGTCTCCATTGACTTTACATTGCGAGAGGCTGCCTCCTTGTCATTTATGACTTATAACAAAAGACAGAAAAATGCCTAAAAGCTGCTATGCGACAAGGTGTACAGCAAACAAGCTAAATAACCCAGAAATACATTTTTTATAAGCTTCCGAACCGTAAAAGCCAGCCTTTAATGAGACAAAAGTGGATACAGGCAATAAGACGTGCAGCATCAGCAGGAAGAATGGGTAAATTGTGGGATCCTGACACTCAGTATGTCTACGTGTGCAGTAAACATTTTGTCACTGGTAAGTCAAATATCCAAATGTCAGTTTTATATATTATATTTATGTAAATATCATGTCCCGTTCCAGTGGGCGTAGTTCTCAGAGTAGTTCGATCTGTCTCAATTGATCCACTTTTATGTCCTGAAACAACCGTTTTTTTGGGGTAGACAGCTGCTAAAAATGTATTTCTGGGTTATTTAGCTTGTTTGCTGTACACCTTGTCACATAGCAGCTTTTAGACATTGTTTTGTTTTTTGTTATAAGTCATAAATGACAAGGAGGCAGCCTCTCGCAATGCAAAGTCAATGGAGACGGATGGATTGTTTTCCATCCCGGTGTGGGCGTGGCCTAGAGAGGGGTGGGGTGAGCAGTTGCCTTGTTGTATTATTTTAATTGAATACTGTGAAGCTGCTTTGATACAATCTGTATTGTGAAAAGCGCTATACAAATATACTTGACTTGCTCATTATCATTTAAAGAGACATGCACCGAAACATATTGTTGCATTTTTGTATTACGATATATTGTTACACCCCTAAGCCAGAGTATTTCCTAGTGCATTCATATACTCACACCTAAAGAGTGTAACTGATTGATTAGATAATACAACTGAGCAAGAGTTCTCATTATCATGAACTTACTGTACATGTCTCAAACCTCACCTATTTGAATGGAGAAGTGATACAGTCTCAAAAATGTGTGTGAATGTAGGGAGAGAGGAGGATGATGCCATTCAACACCAGAGTCAGAAAGCATATCCAAACTCCACTGTCTTACATCCATGGATTTCCCCCCCTGCCATGATGGCCCAGATCTGTCCCACATCTGGTACGTGTGGAATCCACGTAGAAATAAGAAGTATTTCTTAACTAAATTATTCAGTTCCAATGTTTTGTCTTACCTGGGATCAAGGGTCATGGCAGGGGGGAAATCCATGAATTTTTACTCTTCACAGACAGTGGAGTATGGAGATGCTTTCTGCTTTCTCCTATGCAGTAATAAACATTACATGAAAATACTGAATCAGAATTGTGTATAAGTTTAAAATAAGTTCACCAAAAAAGTTCATATTTTCAAATGCCTCTTTTTCTGTATAGGAAACATACAGAAAACATAGTTGTTTTCCGAGTTACACAATATTATATTAAGTTATTAACAAATAACGCGCCAACTGTACAGCTCAACCTGGCTTTGAAACATTAGTACAATAAATACATATTTTGTCAATTAAATTTTCCAATAATTAATTGCCAAACAATAGCAGTTGAAACAGTTAATAATATTTGAAAACACTTCTATATAAGACAATATGTCTATGTTCTCAAAACAAATCAATAATAGTAAACAAATGATATTGACATATAGATTTATTAACTTACAATGAGGTATGAAACACAATGAGGTATTTAACTGATGACATTTCAACTCAATGCATGGAAAGAGATTTATATTTTCCAATTGTTTATAATGAGGTAAATCGTTTTCTTGTTAAGACAATGGCCGTTAAGTCATGTCCAGTATGTGCTTCTATCATATAAATATTAAATTGCATCACAGGTGCACGTACAGTAGTGGCCAAAAATGATGTCTGGAGGGGAGATTTGTTTTTAATGACCTTTCAAGTTTGATTAAACCATAAAAATTTTAGGAAAATATTATATATATATACAGTACTGTGCAAAAGTCTTAGGCATGTTAATATCAAAAAAATAAATAAAAAGGTTTTAAGTCAGTTATTTATATCTTTTGCTGTAGTGTGTCAGTAGGAAATATCAGTTTACATTTCCAAACATTCTTTTTGCCATTAATTGTAATAATCCAGTGAGATTTGTGTATGCACAAGGAGTCTGACAACAGCCGGTATGATCTGATCTCACCATCATCGAGTCCGTCTGTGATTACATGAAGAAACAGAAAAAACTGAGACAGACTAAATCCAGAAGAACTGCGGGAACGTCTCCAAGATGCTTGAAGAAACCTTCCTTCATTTTCATTTTCCTATGCCGGACATCACTTTCGGCCACTACTCTATGTGGTGCTCATTCACTAGTCACTAAAAACCCAGCTGATATAGACTTTAGTCAGGTTGGAGGCCATATCGAATTTAACAGAGATGAAATGGAGGTTGTGAGGGATAGACGTACAGTTATCGGCTCACACTGTATAAAGGTCCTAGATCACATACTTTTCACAACTTTCAAACCTATTCTATGGAGTTTTTTGTCTACTGAAACTTTTTTGGAAAGCTGAACAATCAGCATGTTGTTAAACTACAGTACAATCCACTGAACGCCTCGGTTTCATTCCTGTCAAAAATGAAATATGGCACAACCCTGACTAACGTCTATTCTTACAGACTCATTCAAAATAGACACCATAGACAGTCGCGGTGGCAAAGAGCGAGCTGTTTTTGAAAGTATGCGAGGAGAGATTGTCGCGTGTCTCATCCCACAGGCATCTGCTCCCCATACGAATGTTCTGGTCTCTGATCTGACCAATGCTGATGATGACTATGAACTTATAGCGAGGAATCATCAAATCTTTAACCCTGGCCTTGACAACCTGAAAATGCAATGACAACCAAGATTTCAGCAGCCCATACTATATATGAAGAGTTCAGATGCAAAAGCCTCTAAATGCCATCTGAAATTTTCTTATAGAATGATCATTTTTATCAAGCTCGTATATTTAAATTCAATAATTTCACTTAAATGGCAATGAAGATTACCTATTAATTGTCATTTAAGTGAAATTACTGAACTTAAATATACAAGCTTGATAAAAATGATCATTCTATAAGAAAATTTCAGATGGCATTTAGAGGCTTTTGCATCTGAACTCTTCATATATTCATTCAATTTGTATGCATGTTTCTATATTTATAACTTAAACATGCTTGTGCTAAATACAATACGTCAATGTTAAGTTTATTGATATGTCATGTAATGAATTAAAAGCAATGATTTTGGACCTCAGAGATGGTCTTGGTCATCTGCCTGCACAGCTCGGGCTCGTACTTCTCCTCCTGCAGGTAGTTGGTCAACACGTCCTCCAGAATGTCTTTGACTGTTATCACTGGGAAACGTCGTGCGGGGGCTGATCCAACATTTACAGCGAATTACTGATACAGAACTCATAAAATGCACATTACTGCAGAAGATAGCTAGCAAATGATATCTTTGACCTCATTACCTGTGATAAGCTCAACCACATACATTTAAATGTATGAATCAACTTCTTTGTGTCCTATTATTCCTCCGTAACTAAAAACTAATATGCTTGTGTTGCAGTTTAAAGAAGTATTTCTATGAAATTATATAAAACTAAATGCTTTATTTAAAACATTTTGGTTAAAGAAATGGGGGAAATTTGTTTTATATTTCTTATTAAAATAGGGTAACATGGGGGAAGATTCCCCCCTTAGGAACAATGTGCATTTACTTTTAAATTGTAACATACGTTTAGAATGTGCATGATGATGATGATGCATCAGCCAAGGTGTTATTATAGGAAATAAATAGAAACATTTGCTAATTTAGTTGTTATAGAGCAAAATGAAAAATGATTCAAAGAGGCCATCTTACCCCACTACTGGGGTAAAACGCTCCCCTGACTTAACTTTCACAGAATGTATAAATTACTTTTGTTATAATTAATATTTATATATCTTTTAAAGTGTCATTAACGTAAAATACTAAACCAACTATTTAATTTTGACAATTTAGTTGAATAATCGAATAACTGATGACAGACAAAGTAGAATCAAAGAGATTAGTCTGAAAGGTCAAATTATTCTATGACTTATATACAGGCATATTAATATTTACATATTTAATAGCCCATATTTTATTTGAATATGTCATAACAGCAACACTATGAATGCAAACTGAATGATTTCACTCAACTAACCTATAAGTTTGAACGAAAACAAAGATGTCTGAAATGTACATCTTATTCATGGAAAACTGAATAATATTTAGACACAAAATTAGATCAATTAAGCCTAATCTCAAAACTGTTTCCACTGAATAAACAGCTATTTTTAATATTCATCTGAATATCAACATTTGTTAATAGCTTAGCCATTCATCAGAAGTGCTGAGATAAGATTTTGTGTCATCTATGGTCAAGAGAAATTTTTATTTTATTTTAATTATTCATCTTCCCCCGACTTACCCTACCAGTGTACAGAAATTATGTTCATTTTATTGCGAAAAATTCATATTCCATTTAATCTATTAAGACACATTCAACAAAGACATGAAAATATACAGCATTACAGGAATTATTGGTTTACTCAGTGTGAAATCATTTGGTGGATCTTTATGTCTATCATTTGTTTGGTGATATTAGTATCTCTGTGAAGGGAAAGAGACTCACTGAGCCGATAGGTGTTCTCCATTTGCACTGTAGGTCGTGGGATATCATCATGATGTCCAGGCTCTTCCATGTAGGACACAGTGCTGATAGAGCTACAGAGAAAAACCAAATGCTACTTTATGATACATACTTACTGTACATATTTACACTTTTTCCCTTTTACTATTATTTTGATATGTGAGTAAGTAATGACAGTAACTCACTCCTTTTTTCTGCCAAAGGTCAAAGCTCTGACTTCATGACTGCCCAGAGAAGACACACTTCCACGTTTCTTCAGCAGACGTGCTGCTTTCTCTTTCGCTAAATCAGACATTTTAGGGAAAACTCGACTGCAATTCTACGAAAGACAGACAAAAGACATTTACATGTACATTGGTAAAGCACACAAAAAAAATATTAGTGTATTTAAAGCTTGTTTCTCTCGATAGAATATATCGTAATATAAACTAAAACACTTGTAGGCTACATAACTTTTATCGCATCGCAGCAAAATGCACTTACCGCTTTGATGCTTCTCTTCCACAAACCGGAAATGATCAGGACCGTCACAGGCTTGTTGACAAACGTTGCCTTGACAACAGTGGATTTCATTTTCACTTTGGGTGGCTTGTCCTGCCAGCGATATTCCATTACGAATTCTATGGCGACCAAATCAACTAAATGTTTAGATTTGAAAAGCTGATTATGTAATGCCAAAAACTATAGAATAACACTTTACCCTTTAGAACCTGAAGCTAAAATAGGTGTTTTTCACATCATTTGATTTTTTGACTGTAAAATTCTAAAACAATGTGCTATCTTCATGTGCAAGGTGTCATTTTTTTCAGAAAAAGATAAGCTTTCAACAAATGACAGTTATTGACCATTATTGTGTGTGGTGAGTTTGTAAATAGAATTTAAAGGGTAACTAAACCCCTGGTCAGAGCCAGACTCCACCCACTGGCAATATTTGAAAAATGCTGGAAAAGTAGGCAGAGCCCAGTGGAGAGGGGGTGTGCATCTGTGACGTATCTCTCTGCAGGCAAGGGCGTGGTTAGTTGGTACCCTCTGACGTCAGAGGGTACCACAACTTCCAATAGGAAAATTCAACTGCAGTAGCCACTGTTCAACCTGAAGAGGGCAGCACTCAGACGTTTTTACACCATATATTGTAAAATTAAAACACTTTAAACACAAATGTAAAAAAAACTACTTGAATCAATGAACAGCACTAATAAAGCCCCATTCTTACAGATCATTAACTAAAAAAAGTTGGTTTAGGGTTTAGTTACCCTTTAAATAGACAAAAATAATTAAAAAACGAGAATAAATTTACTGATTTTTATTTAGAAAAAAATCATGAACGAAAGAAACTAACACTTTAAAGCTGAAAAATGAACTATAATACATATTTAAATTAATACATATAATCAAACCCATAGTGTTGACTATGTTTGCTATACTAGTGATTTTATCCCTGCAACAAGAAATGCAAAGTTATTGTTATTTGCAAGAGTTTTAGTTTAAGTGCATATATTGTGTTGGTGGCAATGACTTTTAACAAGAAGCCAAGAATGTTAAACATGAATTTCTTGATTTTATTTCCAAGACATTACATTATTTTCATTTTTGATATATTTAGCATTTTCAGTCTCTATATTCTCTTAAATTCTGGGGAGAGGTTTATTCTATGCATGAAATGTTTGCATATTCCATTTTCTGAACGATGAACGAACAAGATGAAAGTTAGCCGACAAACACAATACCACAACATCCGTGGGATAAAAAGTAATAAATACACATTTTATAAAATGAGAGACTTGTTTTAACAGGAATGAACCTTTCCGCAAGCAGCAGTTGTCTATCCATCGCTCCACATTTAAGGTCAGGTAAGGCATCCAAAACACTGAAATAAAGTACACTTAATTAATGGCAGAAATAATGTGTCACTTATCCAAAATCACATTAGCCAAAGCACATAACTGAAGATTATCCAGGAACATCATGTACTGTATATTCCCAAACTATATCTCTACAACTAGAGATATTTGAGGCTTTTCTAGTAAACGTTTCTATACACTTGGATGGATAATCTCACAGTTTTAAAGGCAATGATCCACATATGAGTCTTGTAACGAAGTGTCAGCAAAGAAAAATCATGTAGAATAAAGATGAGCATTTCCCTACTTACCAAAATATGCGAGTTGACAACACAATACAGTACAAGGAAGTGATAAATGAAAGAATGTGATTAATGTTCTTCTGTACTATAGTCCATTGTTGTTTCTTTCCCTTTTTGAACAATAAAACAGTCTAGTGAGTGTTCGGAATCCATTACAAACCACAGAACTAGGCATGAAATAAATTACATGTATTTTAAAACATTTAATAAATAAAAATAAAGTGCCACCATGAACTGTAAATACCAACAATAACCTGACATGAAATCGGTTCTATGACAAGACATAGAAACTCTGTATCCAGTTGGATACATGTTTAACAATTTCTATTTTACATTTTTACACATTATCTTTTAAATATTGCTACAGTACAATGTTTTGGGAAAATAAAATCCACATTGTGGAAAACCAAAAGGAAAATATTTTATATTTGACCAGTTCCTTAAGTTTATTTCGCCTTAAGGAATTCTGCATCCCTGACACAAATGGAGTTTCATTTTCCTAAAATAAACGATGTAAAGAAATTGAGAAAAATATTAAGTAGGCATCACTTTTTCGCATGAATTATGAATGTAATACTCACATTCATGTTTAAGCACTTAGTTTTACAAAAGGGCCAACTAGAGAGAAGTGATGCATTCTAACATGTTTTCGCCAATAACATCAAATTAATATTAACAATTTAAGATGATATTAAACAGAATATCCTGTGGAAGCATGTCTGTATTTCTCATCATTTCTAATTGCAGGATGGTAAGACTTTACAACAAGAGTTGATTCACTAACATTAGTTGATGTTTTAGGCATCATAAACTAATAAATACCACAAAAAAAACCTAATAATTACATTTTTACAACATTATTAATCTAGGTATGATTAATGTGTTAATTTATACATTTACTATAATAGTTAATTCACATTTGTTCATAATACAACAATGTTGATTTCTACAACTCAAACTCAAAATGTTTGAGGTCAGTAACAAATTATTTTTATATATTTTTGAAAGAGTTCTCTTATGCTCACCAAGGATACATTTATTTGATCAAAAATACAGCAGAAACAGTAATATTCTGAAATATTATTACAATTTAAAATAACTCTTTTCTATTTGAGTGAATTTCAAAATGCCATTTATTCTTGTGATCAAAGCTGAATTTTCAGCATCATTACTCCAGTCTTCAGTGTCACATGATCATTCAGAAATCATTCTAATATGCTAAATTATTAATTCTGAAAACAGCTATGTTGCTTAATATTTTTGTGGATCCCATGATCATTTT
Source organism: Leuciscus leuciscus (assembly GCF_965113295.1). Taxonomy (NCBI): domain Eukaryota; kingdom Metazoa; phylum Chordata; class Actinopteri; order Cypriniformes; family Leuciscidae; genus Leuciscus; species Leuciscus leuciscus. Next base: position 19,144,549 of record NC_138730.1, on the reverse strand, counting down.
TTATAGGAGTCTTCGATGAATAGAGAGTTCAAAAGAACAGCATTTATTTAAAATAGAACATAAATCACAACATAAATGTCTTTACTGTCACTTTTGATCACTTAAATGCATCCTTGCTGAATAAAGTATTAATTTCTTTAAAATGAATAAATCTTACTGACCCCAAACTTTTGAACGGTAGTGTATATGCAGAAATTAACATTAACCTAGATTAAAAAAGGCTGTAACTATGTTGTTGATACCTAAAGCCCAGGACACACCAAGGCAAAGTCAAATACCTAATGGCGATGAAAGCTGACTCTGTCGTCGGCTGCGTCTCGACCAGAAAGCTGCGCTTGAACACACCAAAATGACTAAAGCAAGTGTCAACTAGCATGTGCGTTTTGCGCCTGCGTGTATGTTAATATCTGTCTATATCAGCAGGGATCAATAGTCTATTTCCATCATTTAAAAGGGGAAACCGAATCTAGGACTGCAGATATACAAACCGTAAACAAAGCAGCGCTTGCTTAACATTTTGAACATGAATCACGCTGATCACTTTCTTCATTCCAGTCGGCTCTTGTTATTATGAAAATATTCCCGTATTCGAATGCTCGGGTAAGATGATGTAAATCTTTAACAGTCTTCTGTCTGTACCGTTTTGATTTCATTGCTTGTTTTCATTACTTTCGCTTTTATTCTCGTGCACTGACTCGTTCGCCAAGCTGAACAGCCAATCAGAGTTCTCTCTCAACAAGCTGAATCAGCCGAAAAAACTAAGCCGACCGACACTCAAAAACGACTGTCGGTTTGGTGTGTCCTGGGCTTAATACATCAACTAATGTTAACAAACCGTATCTCATTGTGAAGTGTTATCTGTAGCATTGTTTGGGAATTGAGACTTCATTATAGTTCAATCGAATTGTTTAGAATCGATCTAAATAACTAAAAGAAAGCCAAACACTGCTGACATGTGTGTTCCTATAGCCTATGTGAACCCTGGTATCATTAGATTGTAATGTCACTAGGTGTGTTTGGTTTGAGTGAAAGAGAGAATGTGCAATAAGTGAAAAAGAAAACTCTGCCTTCTGCGAGAACCCAGCGGAAAAAGTCCACGTATTGCATTTGTCCTGAAGTTTTATCATATACACACAAAATATTTGCTAATATTCACATACACACACACACACACACACCCACAGAACGCACTGATGATATTCTACACCAGACATTGTAAGTGAGATTTTGAGTGCTGTACTTCTGGAATTTCGTTAAAAACATTTTTGAAAGTCTTTGTAGTGCCAAAAGAGCATCCTAACGTCCCACTCACAGCCCATCATCCAGCAGGTCGTCGCTGAAGCCGGGTCAGTTGTCTGCCAGATATTTACCTGTGGAATACAAAAACAGCACATTTTTATATCAGATACTGTGAAAAATAAACGTTAGGGCTTATCACGTTTGAATCAGTTAATTCAACAATTAATTCCTGGTATTTATAAACTGCCATTTCAAACACTGGGTTTAAAGGGATAGTTCACTTTGAAATTAAATTTTGGTATGTTTTAGCTTACCTCAAGGGCATCCAAGATGTAGGTGTCTTTTTTCCGCAGTAGTTTCAATTTTGATATTTTTAGGTCAAACCGTTCTTGTCTGTCAGTCATATAATGCAGGTCGATAGTCACTGTCTCAAAACACAAGCACAGAGTCCAAATTAAAACAATTCCCCATCGTCCAAATTAAACAATTCCCCATCGTAAGTACACATTGATGGCCTAAGACACGAAACGAGCGGTTTGTGTGAGAAAACGAACAGTATTTATATAGTTTTTACCTCTTGTACACAGCTGCGTCCAAATGATCTGAGAGCGGATATAGATATATACACTAGATGTCGCATTGGCTACGGTTTCGTTCCAATGAACTGCAGTAGCCAATGCGACTTCTATTGTATATATCTATACCCGCCCGCGCTCTCAGATCACTTGGACGTGGCTGTGTACAAGAGGTAAAAACGATATAAATACTGTTCGTTTTCTCACACAAACCGCTCGTTTCGTGTCTTAGGCCATCAATGTGTACTTACGATGGGGAATTGTTTAATTTGGACGATGGGGAATTGTTTTAATTTGGACTCTGTGCATGCTCTTTGAGACAGTGACCATCGACCTGCATTATATGACTGACAGACAAAAACGGTTTGACCTAAAAATATCAAAATTGAAACTACTGCTGAAAAAAAGACACCTACATCTTGGATGCCCTTGAGGTAAGCTAAAACATACCAAAATTTAATTTCAAAGTGAACTATCCCTTTAAGGCCTTAATTGAATATTTGTGGTGTCAGTGTCATTAATTGAACGCAGAGCTTGCTTCTTTGCAAATGAACAAATATATTTCTTAAAAAGACATACCTGCAGAAAACCTTTTTTTAACCAAGGATAGTCTATAGCCTGAACCTACAAGTTGAAAATCACAGCCAGACAGAGTGCAGCCCTCACTGGTGAACTGCACTGCCAGCTGCGATGGTCGACTGGGGCCGTCGGCTAACTGGAAGCGGGCCAGGAGAGCTCCAACCCCTGGCACACGGACACACAATGACAGGACATTACAGATATATATCCTACCACACTGTTTATTCACACTGTACATTTGTTAACATTCGTATTTGCATATTTATGAGGTTAATAACAAAATATCGTCTCTGCAACATTCCAGTTAACTTGTCTGTCATCATTTAACATTTAAAGGGATAGTTCACCCAAAACTGAAAACTTTGACCATCACTTGCTCACCCTCAAGTTGTTCCAAACCTGTATGAGTTTCTTTTTTATCTGCTGAACACAAAAGAAGATATTTTGAAGAATGTCGGTAATCAAACAGTTCACGGACCCAATTTCTCTTCCATATTAGGAAAAAAATACTATGCAAGTCAATGGCTACCGTCAACTGTCTGGTCACCAACAATCTTGAGTACATGATGACAAAATGTCAACATTTTTGGGTGAACTATCCCTTTAACCGTGCAATGAAGTTTCTACAACTGTACAACTGCCTGAATATTTAAGTTTATGATTCATTGTTCTTCGCTAAACAACTAATTGTATTAGATTCTATTTATATTTTGCCATCCACACCGTATAGAGTGGTGCAGGGATGGCGTACTGTATTACTGTAGAGTAGACCAACCCGTAAGTCAGCATCACCCTGGGATCATCGACAAAAAGCCCATTTTTACATTAGCTTTTGGATTATTGCCGGAAAAAAACCCTCTGAATTATGAATTTTGAAGCATAAATACAATCACCAGAAGTGAAAAGTTAAAGTCAGGCTATAAACAAACTACACCATGGTTGAATGTCTGCAACGTCACCACCATTAAGCTTCCTACAAATTTCCAACAAAATTTGGAAAGTTTGGTTTAGAATAGTTTGCAAGAGCGCAAATATAAACACATTCAGGCTTTGAAAGCGCACTAGTGAGTAGACAAGTTTTCCATGACGTTTAATGTCCTAGACAAACTCTGCAGTCCCGTTTGTAAACAACCGCCTTTTTCAAGACAAGTAAATCCTTTAAATAAAAAGGCACAAGGGGGGTAACACTGATGCATTTTATGTCGTAGAATAAAACGTGAAAATATCTTGAGCTTGTGTTAACCACACACTCTATTTCAGGCAATTAACCAAAAAGTCATTAAAAAAAACCCATTGATTTCAGACGCGTTGCAGTTTAAAAATGCTAACTTGTCTCCAGGTTTTAGGACTCATTCCTGCAGCCTTCAATACTTTTGTCACTGCAACTCAGTTGCCATGAAACTTCCTCTCCCCTCACAGAATTCCTTCGTCGGCAATGCCTGATCAAAAACGTAGTGTGTTATCTTGTTCTAGTTAAACCAAAGAGCTGTTCTTGACCAGTTAATGCTACGCTAAGCTAGTTGGCTAATAAACAAAGGCTTACAAAGGTAATATGATGTGCAGTTCAAAAGACATTAACATATGTTCATGATTATGAATAAATACACAAAACAATATTTTCACCTTACAAATGTCAGATTGTCACCTTTTGCAGAACACAGAAGATGATTGGACTCCATGACATTTTTAAAAATATCTTATTCTGTCCCACAGAAGAAACAAAGTCATACAGGTTTAGAAAAACATGAGGGTGAGTAAATGATGACAGAATGTTTACATTTTTTATCCTATACGCACAATGCAAAAAGCACTTTTGAAATTTGGTTTTGAATATCATTAGGGTTTGTCTATAAACACATTGATTAACAATAAAAAGAGCATTTCCATTTTCAGTTTGTCTTCAGCAAACTGCAGTTTGAGTGACCGCTGATGTCAAGCCTCTGCAGTGAATGGAGACGTTTCATCTGCTCAGCTGCGGTTTAGGGTGTTTTTATTCTAGATTTTTCTTTTTTAATTCGATTCAAAGCTGCCATAGAGTCTTGTATCTTGCATCTTGCATGGCACTTCATGTGCAGTGAAATAGTATTAAGTTCCTCCTGCTGTTTATAGAATAGTGTTACTGTATTTAATTATTATTAAGCACAACTGTTTTACTATTTATATAATATTTTTAGTTAGTTTTTCTATTTTAAACTTTTTATGCCTTTGTCAGATTTTTTTTATTTTATTTTTTTATTTCTATATAGCTTTAATTTATTTTAATTTCAGTTTTAATTTGAGTCATTTTAGTTCTTCAACTTCAACTTATTTTATTTCAATTAACTGCCAAGGCAACATTTCAAATTTTTCAAAAAAAGTTTTTATTCTAATACTTTTTTATTTGAATCCAGCTTTATTCAAATTTTAATAACTTTAGTTAAGAATAAAAACAGTATTAAGAATAATATACAGTAGCTATGCTTTTGAATAAATTATAAAGACTGTGCCAAATGCAGCGTTGTTTACGATATATATGAGCTGCTATTGGATATTTAATTGTACAAGCTAATTTTCCCAATTTTTCCCCAACTAGGCCGTTCACACCTGGTATTAAGATGCGTTTTGGTCAATCGGATCACAAGTGGATGACAGGTGTAAACACGGTCTAAAACGTTTTGAGCTTGTCCACTTTCGACCACTTCCAGAGGTAGTTGAAAACATATTCAACTGGACTGCTTTCGTAGTGTAGGCTCATGTGGACGAATGCGTTTGAACAGCCACAAAAGACATCTACTCTCCATCTACTGACCTAAACTAAACATTATGGGAAGTGCGCTAGCCAGACGGGATTTAAACTTTGTTGGTTGGAGACCCAAGTTTGGTTTGAAGACGGAAAACATACCAAGCACAATCAGTGGCGGTTCTACATTGAATTACACCCTGGGCGAGACCCCCTTTCGATTTTAAAATAACGGCTGCGTGAAATCAGCGTATACCAACTGTCACTCACGACGAGTCACGACCAGAAGTCAAGACTAAACCAATTCACCTTGGTGGTGGTGAGCAAGTAATCGTTTTGTATTACCTATTTTATTAGCCATTCAGACAATTCAGAAAAACAAAAATGTGCAGGAAATATAGAGGCCTGTATTTGAAATGTATGAAATGTGCGTTATTTGGAAGAAAGTCGAGGTGTGACTGACTTAGATAACTATATGGATAACTAAAAGAAAGTGAACTGTCATCCGCGCCCGCGCCTCCTCCCCTTCTCAAACAAACAGCTTCTGTGCACGGCATCTTCTCAGCTGCAGGGGGCGCAAATTTGCCAATTCCCCACACAGTGAAATGATAGATAATAGAAAACCCCCCCCCCCCCCCCCCCCCCCCCCCTAAAATGCCGCCCCGGGCGATTGTCCGGTTCGCCCGTGCCAAAAACCGCTACTGAGCACAATGTTCTCTCAACAATGTCACCATTCCTGATTTCTAACACGCACTCAAAGCGTCCGGCGTGATCTTGCGGCTGTCAGAGCAGAAACGAAAGCTGATCCTCTCTGTATGTTTTTACATTGTCTCCGGTCACGTTCATATGTGAATTGTGTGAGCTTATTTCGTTCATTAGATCGCAAGATCTGAAAAATCCCACACATTTACCCACCCATAGACCCTCTCCTCAAAGAAATCAGGACAGAAGTGTTTGAAAGTGGACAAAAGAGACGGATTAAAACATCAGGTGTAAACGGGAATGTGTCTCCCTCGTCTACTTGTGATCCGATCGACCAAAACGCATCTTAATACCAGGTGTAAAAATAGCCTTAGTTGGGCTTTGTGAATCCTTTCCTTAAGTAATTCAATTTACTGCCATTAGGGCATTCTGCCAGTTGTACCACATTGTACAGTTGCCAACATGAGCTAAACGTTCTAGCAAAGCTTTTAGAGGGCTTCCCTTCCACCGAGTTAACATCTAAAGGGGATTTACCTCCATTTTCAGATCTCTGTGAGAGCTCTGGGATCTTCCACGTAATTTTCTGCGTCTCTGGGTTCCTTTAAAAGCAAGGAATGAGAAAACATTACAATACATCAACACACTGCTGTTGATTTTTTTAGAGTGATTTCTTGATAGATCCTTACCAGGAGGCCGGTGGAAGCATGGCCTGGAGTTTGTTCACGCCACCATCCACAGCTACCATGAAGTGGATGTTGGTGAGTGGTGTGGGAGTGGCCATGGCCTCTGTGTTGTATTTATAGTCTATCCTGAGGTCTGTGCTGCTGGCATCACCACGCCAGCTCACCGCAAGGTTCAGCGGCGTGGACTGGATCCCTTGAGTGGACACCTGGAAGGACAAATCTCAAATATCTTACACTACTATAGAAAGGATGACCAGATTCAGGTTTAAAGGGGTAATGACATGAGAAATCAAATTTGCCCAGTGTCAGGAACAAGTGGATGGTTTACTTTTAATGGCGTCATGGAGGTTTATATGTTTGGTTGGAGCATTTGACTACAGATTGTTTTGTAAATGAGGCACAGTATAATGGAGAGATCGCAAAGAAACTTTTGTTGACAGATGAAACATTGAACTGTACAGGATCTGACAGCAGCAACATCGCAAACCATAAGAAAACAATTTCATAATGTTTTGTTTTTAAATGAAGGTATTATATGGATAATGTCAGTCAATCATAACAGTGGACATTTACTAACAAACCTTTAAAGGAGCCACCCCTTAAAAACGGATCATTTCAGACAATGAGGGTTGAAAATAATCATTTTTACACACACACACACACACACACACACATATATATATATATATATACAATTTTTTTTTTTTTTTTTTTTTGTGTGTTTAAAAAACCTTTATTGACATTATAAATGAACCTCAAGAAACATTAAAATAATAAAAGAAAAATCCATGTCATGACCCCTTTAAATGATGTAGATCCTCACAGATCATGTTTATATGCAAAATCCCACCTGGTACTTCAGCATGTCCACATTGTAATACGTGGCCTGTGGCCTCTGCTCAGCCACTTTCTTCAGGTGACTCAACAAGTTTGGCATATTCACCCAGAACTCCTTCGCGTCACCTGTAGGTGGTGTGGTGTCGCTGCAGGATGGAAATATTTCACGTTAAAATAATGCTATCTCAAAAGGGCTTCAAAATGTTGGTCAAGATGTTTTTTTTTTTTAAACCAAAGCTGAAATCTAGAGAGCAGAGTAGTCAAAGGCTGTTATATAATGCTGATATAATGACACTGCACTTTAATGATAGCAAATAAAATGTATTGAAATTAGCTGAATTTAAATGAATTCAGTTTCACACAATATTTACATTTACTGTACAAAATATTCACTAAACAAAAAACATTTAAAAACATATTTAACATATTTAAATCATCTTTAACTTAATGTCTGCAAGTCTGTAAAATGACCACTCTTGTTAATAGGTTAGTTAACTGATGCAGATCATCTCAAAATGACCAATATAGGGCCAATATATATCAGACTGGACAAGTATATTGGTTTGTCACAAAACAATAAACCTTTTATTTTTTACAGAATTCAGAATTATTGGACAATAACGGCAGATTAGTGAATGTTTATTTCAAAGAACTGGTTTAAAAATGATTAATTTATGCATCTGAGTCATTCTAATGAGTTCCCAGAACTTTTTATCAGAAGCATTTATGTGCAGTGAAAAAGTATTAAGTAACTGTCGTTTATACAGCATTGTTATATTAGTATTATTTCGATACTACTATAGTATTATTGATATTTTTAAATAGCCTTTTTTCAGTTCTGATTTTTGTTTTTCAGTTTTAGTAATTTTAGCACTTCAACTTAGTTTCCAGGTCATGATTTCTATATATTTTTCTACGGTTAAGTTTTTCCCTCTAATATTTATGTTTTAGTTAAAGGGGTGGTATAATGCCCTTTTCACAAGATGTAAAATAAATCTCTGATGTCCCCAGAGTGTGTATGTGAAGTTTTAGCTCGAAATAACTCACAGATATTTTTATATAGCATGTTAAAGTTGTCATTTTTTGAGGGTACGCACTGATTTTGTGTCTGTCCCTCTAAATGCAAATGAGCTGCTGCTCCCGGCACAGAGGGCGGAGCTACAACAGCTTGCACTCACACAGACATGCACTGAAAATGTTTTAAACGTTTAGCCTTTTATGTTCAAACCGGAATCAGAAAGATCGAGAGACTCAAGAAGAAGTGACAACATGTAGACATCATTTCTGAATGGTTAGTTGATGAATTTATGTAGCATAATGTGTAGTTATCTTCTAGTCATTGATTAGCATATTTTGTCCTGATAATCCATAAATCGTGTTCCGGGGGTGGGGTTTATGTAAATGTTAGGGTTGGTGATGTCACTAACCCGGGAGGAATGTTGTGTAGTCCCTACCAGCCGATTGTTGTAGTCCTTAAAAAGCAATTTCTTTCAAAGAAAATATCTCCCTTTGCTTTGAACTTTGAGCGTTGTAACTTTGCAGATGTTGTTTATGCTCAAACAGCAACATTACACACTAACTAAAGTTAAAAAAGTGAAATCATAATCAACTACCCTTTAACAATAATAACAGTTATACAATAGCTATTTATTCAAAAGCTATGTTACATTGTCTACGGTTCCAACTAGGGATGAACATTATACCATATCGGTTATGAGTCGATATTACAATTTTTAAATCTATCTGTACTGTTTATTGTTTAATATATTGTTTGATCCAATATCAGCTGATTTTCAGTGGATTTTGAACTGTTTAAGCTAATTTTCCCTATTTTTACATTTAGATTACCTTTGCCTTCATCTAATGCTTACAGTTAATCAACATCAATAATTTAATAACAAAGTGAAATATAATCTTTAGCAGAATTAAAAATTAATATATATTTTTCATACTGTACATTATAATGTTGTGATGCCTAAATTTGCTTGTAGCTGTCACAGTTGTGTTCTTTTTTAGTTTGCTTTCTGTTTGCTTTTCCTAGCCTGTCGGTGCCGTAGTTAGTTCCCTTGGTTACTGATTTGATTCATCATTCAGTTCAGCTGTGCGAGTTTGATTACCTTTGTTTGCTCTTGATTTTAAGGGTACGTTTACACGACAACGACATGCTTAAAACGGATACGTTTTTCCTTTGAGTTTTCTGTGTACAGATGACACCATTGTCAAAACGATCCCCATTCACACGGATCCGCGAAAACGACTAAAACGCTGTATTCTGCTGCCAGGCCATTAGATGGCGATGAAACACTAGATTGAACACGTAATACACGTTAATGACATCATCTTTTCACAAATTCAAGTTTTTGTTGTTTACACAGAGACCGTTAACTTGCACTTTGAAACCCGGTTTCAAAACTTAGCATTTTCTGACTCCCAAAACGCTTATGTCGTCTGAATGAACGGCTAAAATTTTACGTTTTTAGTTGAAAACAATGTCATGTAAACAGCCCCTAAGTTCCAGTGTCTCTGTTCTCATTTGCCTGGTCTCATCAGTGTATAACGGCTGTTACGTTTCCTGTTACTCATTAAAGACTTTTGAATCTAATCTTTTTCGTCGTGTGTTCTCAACAACCGGTTAGTGACAGTAGCATTTAGTTTTTAGTGTTTTGTTTTTAATACATTTAGAGAAAATAATATATAATTTGTAATACTGACCATACCATAAACATAAATATTGGTTTATTGGTATCAGCCATTATTTTAATATTGAGACAACTCTAATTTCAACATCACTCACCTAAGTTCTACTCTCAAGCAAAATTCTCCTTTACAGTGGGATGATTACAAACTATTTCTAAAACGGGTTGACAAAAATTATTAAAAAGCCTGGTTCAACTGAACGATTCATTCACTAGTTACAGGTGTTGTATTACCAGCACAGCAGCTGTGGGTTGGGAAGGACCTGGTCCAGCTGACTGTACTGGCTGATGGTGAAGGTCAGCACTGGTGGACTGGGGTGGCTGGAGAAGTGTCTGGTGATCCCTGCTGGGAAAGACAGCACCATCTCACCAGTGATCTTCACCAAACACCTACAACACACAGCAAGACACGAGAGAAAAACATTAAATTCAACAAATTTTAACTAAACACGAGCTAAATTCAAAATCTGACTTTAAAATATGCCCTGCAGGCTTACCTAGTTGGATCTGCTCCTTTAAAGTAGGCGCTGATTGTTTCCGTGAAGGCGGCTGCCACTGGTAGAGTGTCTTGGGGTCCCATTGTGAGAGGACTCGGACCTCTGGAACATGCTGAAATACAGAAGGAGATCTAATTTTATCGAAATATCACACAACTTACTGAACTGAAGAAGGCATTATGCCTTGTTATCATCTTCACACTGTGTATAATCAGCGATAACTGACTTGGGACAGCTGTGTTGTGGCCCACCTGACACAGAGAGGTTCAGTTCTCGGCCTAGTGTAGGTGTGGAGGCTGTGCTCAGAGAGGTGACGGAGGAGATGGAGGAGGTGCTCTCAGCTCTGGCCAGAGGAGCAAAGGGTGGAGGACTCCAGGAGTGGATCGGGGGGCTGAAGGGACGGGCCTGAGGGGAAACAGAAATAACAGCTTGAACCAGGCATTACAAATCTGACACCTAGTCCACACTCCCTTAGTGAACAATTGCAACTATTGTTGTCTTTGAGCAGTATATGGGTATAAATACCCATAAATACTTAAGTTTAATGTTTGGATCTTTAGAATTAGTGAGAACAACCAAAGCAATAATTTCCAATGCCAGAGGTACTCAAACATATTAGACTTCAAATATTAGCCCCTTTCACACATAAATAATACAGTATACATAAAACAGGACCTTTTCAAAAATACTGGTAAATCGGTTCCGGCAATTTACCAGTACGAGAAGTTGTAACATTACCAGTAAAATACTGGTATGGTGCTCAGTGTGAACAAAGATTACCGTTATGAGCATGTACGAGGTCCGAACGGCAAATCATAAAGTTCTTATGGAGATGACGTGATTACTCCGTGCTGTTTACAGTAAGCTCTACTGCTTTTTAATAGTTAATATGAGCTAGTTGGACATCTTTGACCGGTGCGCCATGTCTCTCAACTTTTTAAATGTGTCACGCTCGAGACCCTCCCTTCTTTTCCATTCATCAGCATTGCAGCTCTGCAGTTGGATACTAATATGCGCCTCAATATCCTGTCCATCAGAAGAAAAAAAAATTTTTTTTTTACTTAAGTATAAAGTTGCGCTTTACACTTAAGTGGAATCCGTATGTTCATTTGGCCGGAAGCTAGTTATTTTACTTTATAAAGTTTTAAATATGGATATTTTTCTTACACAAACGCATCACTTCGCTTCAGAAGGCCTTTATTAAACCCCCCAGAGCCGTGTGGAGCACTTTTATGATGGATAGATGCACTTTTATGGACTTCAAAGCAGAAATGGCTATTCACTGCCATTCTAAAGCTTGGAAGAGCCAGGACATTTTTTTATTTAACTCTGATTGTATTCGTCTGAAAGAAGAATGTCATACACCTAGGATGGCTTCAGGGTGAGTAAATCATGGGCTAATTTTCATTTTTGGGGGAACTATCCCTTTAACGCTAAAAAGCCAGAATACCGTTGCTTGTATGAACAGCATATTTGTGTAATTCTGGTAATTTTACAGTAATTTACTGGGATTACAGTAGGCTAATGTCTTTGACAATGTGTTGAGAACCACTAGACATCTTCTTTTGAGGTGACATTTTTCAAATGTTCCACAGCAGTTGACAGAGTCATACCAGATCTGCTAGGTTTGGTTTTCCAGGTGGTAGTTTCGGTCGTGATGATGGTCTTGGTGGAAGAGGCGGGATGGGGCTGCCAGCAGACAGTGGAGTGCCAGCACGTGCGGGAGAGGACGGCCCTAAGAACATAAAATCAGATTATTATTACAGAAGTACTTCAGTGTGGTCATTCATTAATTTATCATTAATTATTATTATTATTATTAAAGGAACAGTTCACCCAAAAATGAAAATGATCCCACGATTTACTCACCCTCAAGCCATCCTAGGTGTATATGACTTTCTTCTTTCACAATCAGAGTCATATTAAAAAAATATCCTGGCTCTTCCAAGCTTTATAATGGTGTTGAATAGTGCCTGAGTTTTTGAAGCTCCAAAAGTAATCCATACATTACTTTGGGCTCCATGGGGTTAATAAATGCCTTCTGAAGTGAAGCGATGGAAAATATCCATATTTAAAACTTTCTAAACTATAATCACTGGTTTCCGGCAATGGCCGTAAGCGCCCTCACGAGAGAGTTGAGTTCAGGCGGAAGGGTGACCTCTGACTCAATGTATGATGTATGATGTAGGAGTAGCGTAAGCTTAGGTGCGAATGGACCCCTCTCCCAAAAACAATCTTTTGTGAACAGAACACAGATACGACTGTTGCCAGAAGCCAGTGATTATACTGTAGTTTTAAATATAAATATTTATATATTTATATTTGTAAGGTATTTTTCTTACAAAAACCCATCGGTTTGCTTCAGAAGGCATTTATTAACCCACTGGAGTTGTATGGATTACTTTTATGATGCATGGATGCTATGCAAGGATATTATTTAACAGAACCCAGATTGTATGCGGTTGAAAGAAGAAAGTCATATACATCTAGGATGGCTTGAGGATGAGTAAATTATGGGATAATTTTCATTTTTGAAATGACTGCTAACTCACCACTGCCGGGCCCCGGGGAGCCCATCACACTCCTGTAAGTAGGAGGGGGCAGTGGAGGTGGGGTTCCTCTGAAGCTTCCTGCTGCAATGTCTTTGGGTGATGTGCCAAACACAGTAAACTCGTCCCTCATGCTCGCCAAGTCAGGGGTTCTTCTACTGTCGTCTCTCAAGGTGAGAGGGGAAGGTATGGCTCTATGTGGAGGGTGGTCCGCTGGCAGGAAGGGTAGTCCAGGGCTGGCAGGGGTCACGGGGGACTCTAGGGTGAGCTCAGGCTCTGGGAGCTGAAAGCAGCAGGGAAGGTCCAGGGGACTCAGAGGAGAGTCTAAGGGCGGTGGTGGTGGAGGTGAATCTGGAGGCGGGATGGAGTGCAGGGGGGGAGGGGGCGAGGCGGGAGGCGGCAGGTTGAGGGGCGAGGTCGGAGGCGAGTCCGCAGGGGAAGAGGACAGAGGTGGAGAAGGGGCGGGTTCATCTGGTGGAGGAGGTCTGGCGGGAGAGCCCTCGCTGAAGCTCACCCAACTGCACTGCACCACATCTGATCCAGACCTGGGCGTCTCTACAGGCCCGAAAACACAGTCCAAGTCAGGCATAAATGCCCCTGCGGCCGGGTCAGATAATGAGGAATCCTGATAGGCCGAAGCTGATCCATGTCCTCTGACACTAGGAACCACGCTATAATAACCTGATTGGAAAGAACAACAATGAACTGTCAAATACTCTTCCATCTTTCACCACCACCAAAAAACTAGGGGTGTGCAATATGTATTGCATATATGTGTATATAATTGTTGTTTTAACAATGTTGAAGCTGACATTATCGAGTATGTCGCTCACTGCAAAAACTTGCCTTGAGGGTGCACACTTTCTCTTTTGCCTTGTAAAATAGAGTTAGAATGTCCCCAAAATTCAATAAATGGGGCAAAAATTACCCTTTATGAGCTTTTGTCTTGAATAACTTTTTATACAACAGTTCAATAAACAAGGAAATAATATTGTGTTACATTTTAGACACAATGTTGACAATATAGGTTTTTTTGCTCTATTTCAGCAATGAAAATAGTTTCAAACAAAGCTGCAATGAAACTGTTGTGCGTCTCTGAGCAACACACAATGGACGCTGTACTATCCCATGAGGCCACAGGAGAGGATTTGTGAATGGCAGTGAAGCCCCATGGTTCGGCACGCATGTGATTCACATATTAATTGCTAAGTTTGAGCCTCATCGAGGGAAAGTTTATCATTTGCACGTTTTTTCTTGCCAATTTACACATTTAAGCGATTTTAAACCATTTCAGCGCAAATGCTGTTTTAGATGCAGCTTCTGTAGCAGTTCTGCAGTGCAAAAAAGATTTTGTTGATATTGATTTCATTTGATTGGTAACAGCCTATATAGTGTCTTATTATTCTAATTTAATTTATTGATCAAATGTAAGAATTTGACAAAATATGATGTATATATCTAATAAGGTTAGAAAAAAATTCCCTTATAAAAGGTAAAACGCCCCTGGAAATCAATTTAGGGTGGCAAAAATGTCCACAACAGACCTAAACCAGTAAAGGTACCAGCACAAAAACACACTCAGCAAAATAGTCAAATTATCGTTACTGACAAAATCATGGAAAATATTGGGATATCATTTTTGACAATATCGCACACCCCTACCACAAACATAAAGCTAGGAACAAGTATTCTAGAGAAAGACGATCCTGGAACTCAGTTCTTTGAAATGCTTTGGATGCTTAATTGGAACTGTCAGTACGTACCGGAGGATTCTACAGAGCTAGAGCTGCGTCCAGGTGGAGTGACAGGAATGTTCTTTGGAGGAAGTGGAGGCGGAACTGAAAAGACAGTTGACAGGGCATGTTCGGAAAGAAGTACTACCTTACTGAATATTGCGCTGAATAAAGACTGTTTTGTAAGATGATGAATGTGGAGCAGTACCAGCAGTGGGCAGAGATCTGCTCAGAACACAGGTGGAGAGAGAGGCGGACTGACACCAGGGCTCCGGCTCAACCAGGAACACTGTCATTATTAACATTAATGAAAGAAACGCCCATCAATACAATCCTTGACCAACACAAATATTTCATAAGACAAAGCAAAGCAAGACACAGAAGGACATTTTTCTGATAAACTGATTAACCTGTTAACTGTCACCCCCTTTTTGAGCATAGATTTTATCTTAAATGGTTGTAATTTATGAATACTTAGAATACAGACGCAAGTCTCTTTTTAAAGGAAACAATCAGCAGATTATTGCAGAAGTGAAAGTAGCTTGCAAAAATAAAAGTGTAAAAAGTTATAGAAATGTAAAGGGTTTATTGTAAAGTAAATGTACCGAACTGAATTTTTTTTATACAAAATATATATTTTACAAAATAATTTGGACTCTATAATGGCTAGAAAATCAATGCCATATGTCTAACCAAGTTGTGTTCCAAATTTGAAGTTGATATCACAAAAATGTAGCCCGCTAAAAGGTTTTATTGTATCATATCCATGGTAACGCAATGTCCAATTTCAAAACGGTATTCATAGGATGACGTTTGAGTGTTTAAAGTGCCCCTGGTATGCTATTTCCTATATTACCTTTTATTTAGTGTGTAATAAGGTCTGCAAAGTTTTAAAGATCAAAGCGGAAGACAAATAAAGTGATTTTTTCTCCTAAAAGAAGGGATCGATTGTGAACTGCTGAAACGAGTCGTCTGCAATTCCAGTCTTACTTCCTGTTACAAACCTATGTAACATGAAAAAAATTTGCATAATGCAAACCTATGGTCTTCACTGGTTGCCCACAAACAACCGGCCCTCAAACACTGTGGTTGTAGCTGAGGTCTGGTAGAGTTTGGTTTGTGTTGTCAATCGCCGAGAAGACGCTGTTTTCGGCGCTGCAAATACACTTTGCATGCACATCAAAAGGACGCGCGCTGGAATTGATACAGAAAAAACGATGCCATTGTTACTGTTCGTAACAATTTGTATACAAGTGCTGAGGAAGCGTCTGGGGCTGAAATTCAAAAACGGTAATGGGAGTTTCGTTTCTGGCACATGCTAAAAGCAGTCGACCAATCACAACAGACTGGACCATTTGACCAATCAGAGCAGAGTATTATCACTGAAAGAGTCTGAATCTTTGAGCAAACGGCTTTTAGGCTCTTTGAGGAATGAGGTAATGCTGCAATAAATGTATAATATGATTTTTATTTTATTTTTATAATTTTTTTACTTTTGATGCTAAATCTATTGTAGGAGACCTCTGAAATCAAAATTAGGAACATTTAAAATAGCATAATGGGGCAACTTTAAGCTTTCAAATTATGCCTAATTTATGATGATTACTAAAATTTGTGGTGGGGAAAAAAAGGCAATAAAAAAAGTGTGCCAAGAGTCCTGGTACTGAGACACTGACAGTTAACAGGGTAATCTTGTAAACCACATATACAATTTTGCCACATAAAATAACTCAGCAATGTAAGGTTATTTAGAAGTATGAATGTAACTTTCCATAATGGAAAGCATTACCTTCTGAGTTGTGTGCTTCGAAATTGGTCTCAAACGGTGGGCCGAAAAACGCTGCTGTGTGTTCTCTTTTTATGCGAGACAGAAGAAAAACAACAAGTCCAAAATATACCAAGAGTATTCAGGCAGTGAAATTTAGAAAGGTTACTCAACTGAAAATGAATAATTCAATAGTGAGGAGAACCACAAAGTTTCATAAGGATTGGTGATGATGGCACACTAACCTGGGCGGGTCTGAACCAGGCCCTGGGGTTGTCGTGGGTGTTGGAGTAGATCGTCTTGGTCTGGCAATCTCCTCACCTGGAATATGCAAAGAAGACAACTATTTAAAAGTGACAACCATGATCGACAAACTGAAGTGATACGACAATACAAGTCAAGTCGATATTTCCAAATGAACACTCACTTGACAGGTTTCGTTTCATCTGGCACTGTAACAAAGGTCACAGAAGAAGATAACAAAGACATTTCAAGGACCACAAACACTATACACAACATTTATATGAACTAACATGATGGGATAGAAACTCTTTTCTTTGATATTCACACACATATCACTATAAAACACGTATAAAAAATTAATCTCCGAGGTGCCTGGGAAGATTTCATAAACTACCGTTCCAAAAACTGGGTTTGGGAAGATCTTTAAAATGTTTTTGAAAGAAGTCTATTATTTGCACCTAGTTAACATCTTGCAAAATACTAGAATTTTGTGATATAAACCACAACTGCCAGTTCTAAAGTCAGAATTGCGAGATATAAACTCCCAATTCTAACTTTATAATATGCAACTGCGAGTTATGTCAGAATTGTGAGTTATAAAGTCAGAATTGTGTGATATAAAGTCAGAGTTGCGAGCAAGCTTCCATAGTTTTCTATTTTAATATATATCAAAATGTAATTTATTCCTGTGATCAAAGCTGAATTTTCAGCATCATTACGCCAGTCTTCAGTGTCACATGATCTTTCAGAAATCATTCTAATATGATGATTTGCTGCTCAAGAAACATTTCTTATTATTATAAATGTTGAAAACAGTTGTGCTGCTTCATGTTTGTGGAAACTGTGAAATATTTGTTTTCAGGATTCTCTGATCAATAGATAGCTCAAAAGAACAGCATGTTGTAACATTATAAATGTCTTAACTGTCACTGTTGATTACTTTTAAGCATCGATGCTTAAAAAAAAAGTATTAATTTCTTTAAAAAAAAATATATACTGACCAATAGACAATTGAAATGACCAAATGAAAGAGACAAAACAATAGAACTAATATTAGAAAACTACAGTAGATTCTGATTAGATGGGCCACAGTATATGGAAATATATGCATACCTGTGACCACATATTATTTTTAAGCAAATACTTATAGCTAAATCTCTACCCTTTGATAGATTTCTACCAGTGCACTGAATATACAGTCCCATCATGTGAGATAACAGGTATTATTTGACACCTGGACATTGTTTTCCATCAGTTCCATTTATCATTGAAAACTAATGAAGCTTCTCTGACACAACTGATGAGCGGCAAACATCTTCAGGTAATGGACAACAGAGTGAACTCCATCTGACATTCACACCCAACATGCAGTACAGTAACACAACATGAAGCATCATCCCGATGAAATGTTCAGTGTAACACAGCTTCTATTGCGCATGCAATAGCAACATCAGTATCATATCAGTACATTTTGGTAATATTTATCTATTACATTTACAATGACCATACTTACTGGACTTCGCCTCTGAGATCAGCAAAAAAGGAGAAAGAACAGACCTGGTCAGAGAGTGAGTAACAGATCAGTACTATTAACAAAAACAATATTTAGAAGAGGAAAACATGCTTGATGGATCTTTCCAGGTGGAAGCACACTTCTTCATTATACATGAAAGCATTAATGCATTATAAATGCATTTCTGTGACTCAACAGCATGTTTATGGGTTTATATAACTTGAATGCAATGTATTGTCAGTTGCTTTGGATAAATGCATCTGCATAATTCATAAATGTAAAATTTACATAAAGCCTGTAATTCAAATAACTTAAACCATTTCAATTAAAAAAAATAATTTATGGCTGAAACATATCGCTCATTGTTTACTTAAACACAGTTCTAGGGATGCAGCAATATTCAAATTCTGAATGATACTGTTCAAATAAAAATAGTTGCATGTTATGGCCAATAATCAGTCAATATTAAATTTCAATACTATTTTGTCTAAAAAAAAATTAAAAAAACACTAAAAACTAAAATAAATCATTTTAAATGTTCAAGTGTACAAGTCATCACAACAAACAATTTATGGAATAATAATCAAATGTAATGTAGTGCCGTTCAAAAGTTTGGGGTCAGAAAGTTTTTTATAAAGAAATAAATACTTTTATTCAGCAAGGATGCATTAAAATAATCAAAAGTGACAGTAAAGGCATTTATAATATTACAAAAGGTTTCTATTTAAAAATGTATCACTCAAAGATAACATATATATCATGGTTTCCACAAACCTATTAAATAGCAAAACTGTTTTCAACACTGATAATTAGTAATAAATGATTATTCACCAGCAAATAAACATATTAGAATGATCATGTGACACTGAAGACTGGAGTAATAATGCTGAAAATTCAGCTTTGCATTACAGGAATAAATTACATTTATGTATTACAATAGAAAACAGTTATTTTAAATTGTAATGATTTTTCATAGTATTACCATTTTTACTGTATTTTTTATCAAATAGACACAGCCGTGGTGAGCATTACAGACTTCTTTCAAAAAAAAAAAAAAAAAAAACTTTCAGACCCTAAACTTTTGAACGGTAGTGTACAAGAATGTATGAAAAATGGATGTTTGTTTTGAGGTTTGCTTAAACTTACAGGTGTTATTTAATTATTAGTGTTTTCAAAGATTAACTTTAAGTATTAGATGAGAGCAAAAATATTGAAAAAAAATTTAAAAGTAGTGATTATGAGTATGCACAAACAAATACCCAATATCGACAGACAGACACCAATAAAAAACAACTAAACCGCTAAGTCTTAAAACTTAAGTCAAGTTTTTTTATGCATTTCAGATTAATTTCAAGCATTGCTGATTATGGTTAAATTCAATTGGATTGAACTACAATTTTTCCAGTATAGCACTTTTGATGGATTCACCATTTGCCGATATGATCCTGAGAGCTAAGGTATGCTAAACTAAGGTAAAACCAGACAGAAGTGTAAAAACACTTGCTTACCGGACTCTTTCTCTGTGTGAGGAAACAGAAGAACAGAGGAAATCATCTCAATATTTGAATGTGAATATTATTATGGGACATAAGCAGTGTAAAGTAAAACTTAAAGACGAACCAGAGGGGAAGGAGATATGGCCAGCGTCCCCACTGAGGCCTTCAGCTCATCCATAGTAGATACTGTGCAGGTTCCACTGTTTGCTGCCAATGGCTTGATCTTGATCTTAAATTTCTTCCCATGCTCCTCCTCTCCCTCTCCCTCTGATTCACTGGAGGAGCAGCCCATCTTGACTTTTGAAGCTGGTGAATCTTGTTATGGAATTCCATAGTTTTTTCTCTTTATTTTTATACAAATTAAAGGTCAGAAAAAATGGGAAATGAATATGCATGTGAAGACTAAAAGGATATTTCCCCCTTGTTCTCCAGGTTTAACGCTGTACCCTTCATCATCCACATCAGGAGAGTTCTGTTATGGTACAGACAAACACATGAGGCATTACATTCACAGGAACTATAAAGACTGTATGAAAAATCAGCATTCAGAGAGATTTACTTACATATCGATCCCAGTCGATCTCACCGTAAAAACCATTGGGTGCACCATTGGCTTTTTTCTGGGAATAAAACATATGGGATGAGACATTGCAAGAACGATCACAATGAAATAATAATTCACAACACTACCTAAACTAAGTTTGTAGACCATTTATTCACTTTCATGGATTGTGTTGTACTCACAGATTTTTCTTTGTCTGGTGATCCACTGAAAGAGATGAAAGCAATTGTTTAGAGTATCAGAGTTCAGATATATGACAGAATGATAAGTATATAAGTATGATAAGTACAGGTCTATTATTAATGTACTATCCATTTTAGATTGACCTGCGAGGGAGCCGGGGCCCACTAGGGGGCCTCAACATGGCTTAAAATTATTTAAAATAAGACAATAACAAACAGTAAAAAAAACTAAAGTATTAAAAATCTACTAAAAACTAAAAAAAACGTATTCACACTGTCTTGAAAAAATATGTGATTTCTAGCACTGGATAAGTCATGTAAATGAATAAAATCATATAACTCCACAGCTATTATAAGGTGGCTGAGAAAAAAAATAAAATAAAAATACCAGCAAATTCAGAAAACATCTTCATCAGTTTGACAACAAAAGTGCAGCAAATACTCACAACGCAACCAAATACAGAAACGTGCTGCAAATTGCACAGACCACAATGGAAATGTTTAAGGGGAACCCAACAAGTGATGAACCTGGCTGGGCTTTTTGTTCAATGTCTACTCGTTTGTTTATTTTAACATCATGATCATATGTGTGTTGTGAGTATTTGCAGCACGTTTCTGTATTTGGTTGCATTGTGAGTATTTGCAACGGGTTTCTCTATTTGGTTGCGTTGTGAGTATTTGCAGCACGTTTCTGTATTTGGTTGCATTGTGAGTATTTGCAGTGTTTCTGTATTTGGTTGCATTGTGAGTATTTGCAGAGTGTTTCTGTATTTGGTTGCATTGTCAGTATTTGCAACGGGTTTCTCTATTTGGTTGCGTTGTGAGTATTTGCAGCACGTTTCTGTATTTGGTTGCATTGTGAGTATTTGCAGAGTGTTTCTGTATTTGGTTGCATTGTGAGTATTTGCAACGGGTTTCTCTATTTGGTTGCGTTGTGAGTATTTGCAGCACGTTTCTGTATTTGGTTGCATTGTGAGTATTTGCAGTGTTTCTGTATTTGGTTGCATTGTGAGTATTTGCAGAGTGTTTCTGTATTTGGTTGCATTGTCAGTATTTGCAACGGGTTTCTCTATTTGGTTGCGTTGTGAGTATTTGCAGCACGTTTCTGTATTTGGTTGCATTGTGAGTATTTGCAGAGTGTTTCTGTATCTGGTTGCATTGTGAGTATTTGCAGAGTGTTTCTGTATTTGGTTGCATTGTGAGTATTTGCAGAGTGTTTCTGTATCTGGTTGCATTGTGAGTATTTGCAGAGTGTTTCTGTATTTGGTTGCAGTGGCCCTCATTTATCAAAAGTGCGTACACCAAATTTCCAGCGTACACCTGGCGTACACCCAAAACCACGGTGACTTTGAGATTTATACTCCGGCGGCCATCTTTGTTGTGTTGTGATTGGCCCTAAACTTTTTCTATTATTTATTAATGATATATTTGAGGCTTCCAAAGACATGAATTTTTTGTTGTTTGCTGATGACACAACTGTGTTCAAGACTGGGACAGATTTAAATGAATTAATGGCCATTATTGAAAGGGAAATGACAGAATTAAAGAAATGGTTTGATTGTAATAAATTGTTTCTAAATTGGGATAAGACAAATTATATGGTTTTTGGAAATAAGGGTAAACAGGGATGCACAAAATTAGTTATTGAGGATGTAAATATTGAATGTGTTTCAGAAATAAAATTTTTGGGAGTTATCCTAGACAGCAAACTTAGTTGGAAGCCTCATATCGAGTATATCAAAGGTAAAGTTAGTAAAAATATTGGTATTCTTTATAACGTTAGACACACATTGAATGAAGATTCATTACAGCTTCTATATTTAACCTTAATTGTTCCATATTTAACATACTGTATCGAAGTATGGGGTAATGCATGCACCAGTTATACAGAAAGGCTGTTCTTACTTCAGAAGAAAGCGATAAGAATTGTGACTTATAAAGGTTTAAGAGACCACACAAACAAATTGTTTATAAAATTGCAGACCTTTAAACTTAAAGAGTTGGTCAAATTTAAAATACTACAAACTATGTGGAGAGTGAAAAACAATTTGGTGCCAATACATATTCAAAACAAATTCATGTTAATTACAGACAGTAACAATAGAAGAAAAGGTCATTTTTGTGTACCATATTCACGCACCTCACAAAAACAAAAAGGGTTTCTTGTAATTGGGATCAATTTATGGAATTCTTTGGACAATGTGCAAAAATCATGTAACACGATTGTTCAATTTAATAAAATGTATAAAAAAAATGTACTTAGAAAATATGAAGGCAGTGAAGTATAAGAACTAATGTTTGACAAATTCGAAATTGTTAAGATGTGAATATAATATTGTATTTTGACAAAAAAAAAAAAAAAAAAAAAAAAAAAAAAACACGGCGAGCCATCTGTTTTGTGTTAGCTCAGATTATTAAAAAAAGGGGCATGAAATGATAAGACTAGGTCTTCCTCATGCTCCTATTCAGCTTTGAATGTTATTATTTTGTTGTTGATGTGATTATTATTGTGTCTGTAATAACATCATGACTGAATAAAGAAATTTGAATTGAAAAAAAATTGAATTGACTTTGAGATTTATCAATATGAACGTTGGCGTACGGCACTCTCAAATCCTACGCCAGCTCAGGAGGTGGTGTACGCACGTTTTGAGTTAGTGCGGAAATGCGCAGAAAAACAATTCCTAACACCACAAAACGCACTGACAAACTAAAAGATATGATATATTATCACCCACTGTAAAAAAACAACAACATAGTAATTATAAACTTCAGTGTTTATTTTTGTGCAACATGGACTTCAATGTTTAAGTTGTGTGACTTTACCAAAGCATTTGAATTGTAGGCATATGTATTCCTTCAGTTGCGAGCCTGTGCGCTTTACCTGACGTTTCAAGCCTTGTTTATACTTTCGCCTGGCTCCGCAGCGCGAGTCTCCGCAGACTGCGAGCGCACCTCCCCAAACGGACAAGTTATACTCTATACTCGACGCGCTCGCCGTCGTACTATTCTTTGAGACGATGGTTAGGCCAGGGATAGGCCCGGCAGGTGTGCACGGACTGGGTTCAGTAATGAAAGGCTTTCAATGACCAAAAAAATAATTCAGACTGACAAAATAATAAAAATGACATTCTTCTTTTAAATAATAATAATAATAATACAAATAATAATAATAACGACATTCTTCTTCTAAATAACAATAAGCGTCATTAATAATAAAAATCTAGAAATCAATTTTGTTTCTTTCCACTTCCCTGGTTTCGCTTTCTCTTTCTCAAAGAAGTTTCTCTTCTTTGCCGTCTTCCGTGTGTCCATGGCGTAAAATGAGGGCGTGGGGGAAGCGGAGACTTGAATATATAGGGGCGTGTTATTCTAATGACGATCGTTTTCAGCCGCGGCATTTATCAAGGTCAGGTATTGCGTACACCTGGATTTCAAAGGTACGCACAGCTTCATAAATCAGGCGGTGAGAGGAGTGTAAGCATAATCTTACGGCAACATATACACCCGTTTCTACGCAAGAATGATAAATGAGGGCCAGTGTGAGTATTTGCAGAGTGTTTCTGTATTTGGTTGCATTGTGAGTATTTGCAACGGGTTTCTCTATTTGGTTGCGTTGTGAGTATTTGCAACGGGTTTCTCTATTTGGTTGCGTTGTGAGTATTTGCAGCACGTTTCTGTATTTGGTTGCATTGTGAGTATTTGCAGAGTGTTTCTGTATTTGGTTGCATTGGCCCTCATTTATCATTCTTGCGTAGAAACAGGCGTATATGTTGGCGTAAGATTATGCTTACACTCCTCTCACCGCCTGATTTATGAAGCTGTGCGTACCTTTGAAATCCAGGTGTACGCAATACCTGCCTTTGATAAATGCCGCGGCTGAAAACGATCGTCATTAGAATAACAATTATTTTTTGGTCATTGAAAGCCTTTCATTACTGAACCCAGTCCGTGCGCACCTGCCGGGCCTAACCCTGGCCTAACCATCATCTCAAAGAATAGTATGACGGCGAGCGCGTCGAGTATAGAGTATAACTTGTCCGTTTGGGGAGGTGCGCGCGCAGTCTGCAGAGACTCGCGCTGCGGAGCCAGGCGAAAGTATAAACAAGGCTTGAAACGTCAGGTAAAGCGCACAGGCTCGCAACTGAAGGAATACATATGCCTACAAATCAAATGCTTTGGTAAAGTCACACAAATTAAACATTGAAGTTCATGTTGCACAAAAATAAACACTGAAGTTTATAATTACTATATTGTTTTTGTTTTTTTACAGTGGGTCATAATATATCATATCTTTTAGTTTGTCAGTGCGTTTTGTGGTGTTAGGAATTGTTTTTCTGCGCATTTCCGCACTAACTCAAAACGTGCGTACACCACCTCCTGAGCTGGCGTAGGATTTGAGCGTGCCGTACGCCAACGTCCATATTGATAAATCTCAAAGTCACCGTGGTTTTGGGTGTACGCCAGGTGTACGCTGGAAATTTGGTGTACGCACTTTTGATAAATGAGGGCCAATTGTGAGTATTTGCAATGGGTTTCTCTATTTGGTTGCATTGTGAGTATTTGCAATGGGTTTCTCTATTTGGTTGCGTTGTGAGTATTTGCTGCACGTTGCTGTATTTGGTTGTGTTGTGAATATTTGCAATGGGTTTCTCTATTTGGTTGCATTGTGAGTATTTGCAATGGGTTTCTCTATTTGGTTGCGTTGTGAGTATTTGCTGCACGTTGCTGTATTTGGTTGTGTTGTGAATATTTGCAATGGGTTTCTCTATTTGGTTGCATTGTGAGTATTTGCAGAGTGTTTCTGTATTTGGTTGCATTGTGAGTATTTGCAATGGGTTTCTCTATTTGGTTGCGTTGTGAGTATTTGCTGCACATTTCTGTATTTGGTTGTGTTGTGAATATTTGCAGTGCGTTTCTGTATTTAGTTGCATTGTGAGTATTTGCAGAGTGTTTCTGTATTTGGTTGCATTGTGAGTATTTGCAATGGGTTTCTCTATTTGGTTGCATTGTGGGTATTTGCAATGGGTTTCTCTATTTGGTTGTGTTGTGAGTATTTGCTGCACGTTGCTGTATTTGGTTGTGTTGTGAATATTTGCAGTGCGTTTCTGTATTTAGTTGCATTGTGAGTATTTGCAGCTCATGTGTTGTCATGAAGATGTTTTCTTAAATTGCTGGTGTTTTTTTTATTTAATGTGTTTTCTTCAGTTACATCATGCTGAGCTCTCTTGGCCACCGTACTATTATTATTAAAAATATATACATTTAAAAAAAATGTATCCTTAATCCTTATCCAGTAAATCATGTAAAACTGTAAAAGTTATGGGTCCTTCAAAAATTGTTGTGGATAATGCAAGCCCTGGAGTCAAAAAGGCAAAAAGAACCACTGCGTTGCATGAAAACACAACAAACATTTGGTTGGTCTATTGTGCATGTTAGTAAAATTATATTTTCATGTCTAAATGAGCAATTCTTCACCAAAATAAACTGCAAAGTGGAGCAGACTTTATGCCGATGGTAAAAGACTGGCTCTGCTACTAATAAACATTTGACAAAATTACACCGAGCCAAGTCTTAGCAATGCGTAATCATTATAGAAAGCAATTCACTCTAATCACAATAAACTAGGCTGTGCCAAGGTGGCCAGCTCTACACATACACCAGTGAGCAAATCAGAATATCCTGTAGAGATCTGTGCAGAGCTGATGTCCACGGTCAAATCACTGACTGTTCTTACTCACGTGGAGTCACTGTCCTTTTCCTTCTTCCGTATCCCGAAGGCCTTTCGGGTACGCTTTTTCAGTCCTGTTAAAAATCATGTTTATAGTCAGGAACCAAATAATACACAGTTCCTAACATATTACAAGAAGAATAACATCAGTCAGTCTTGATGAAATCTATATACTACTGTTCAAAAGTCTGGGGTCGGTAAGAATTTTCTTTTTTTAAAGAAGTCTTTTTTTGCTCACCAAGGCTGCATTTATTTCTGCAGTTAAACAATAATATGGTGAAACATTTTAATTTATACATTTTAAGAAGACTGTTTTCTATTTTAATATATTTTATTAAATAAAGTAATAGTCTCCCGTGTAACAAGATCCTTTAGAAATCATTCTAATATGCTGACTTGGTGCTCAAGATTTTTTTTATTATTATAAATGTTGAAAACGGTTGTGCTGCCTAATATTTATAATATAACTTACTGACCTCAAACTTTTGGATGGTAATGTACCTGTATATGTATATAAGTTTAAATTTTTGTAGATTGTCCTGCAATTTAATCTTTTGTTTTAAAAAAAGGCCAATTATTGAGCCAATTATGGCTAACATTTTTTGCTTGAACAAAAAAAGTTACACAGTGAACCTTTAAGTTGTGGAAACGCTATTTCTGAATGTTCTCTGAATGTCCAGTTTTTTAAATGTCTTAAAACCATTTTTGTTCTATAGGTTATGCTAATGTTAAGAAACGTACATTTTTTCATTTTACAAACATTATGGGAACGTTACTTTTGAATGTTCTCTGAACATTCTCTTTTGTGCTAAAGTTTTGAGAACATTATTAAAGACCAGATAACTTTGAACGAACATTCTGTTAACATTACTGTAAGAACATTTGTTCATAACTATGACAGAACATTCCCAGAATGTTTCCTGCTAGCTGGGTTTGGAGCATTTGCTAAATGTTTTGATGAAGTACATTGTCAAACTGCTGCCACTGCTTGTTATCAACTACCCAAACACAAAGCAACATGCAGTGCTAAGTTAAATGTAGAGCTAAATTCACTGACATCTGAAAAACAAACACTGAATTCAGTCAACAGGGGAGTGGAATTTTTCATAAATATTTCAACATCTGCAACTAAAAAATGCAAAAACATTTTTTCCCAAGACCTCATTCTGAGTGGACTGAATAAAATGATGAAACTTTGAATTATTATTATTGCATCAAGGCAAATGACCAATGAAACTCTGTACTGGGATTCACAGTGCATGTTTGACCTGGATGACCAAATCTGCAATGAGGCCATGCAGTCATTTACTGGTGGAAGGGTGTCAGCAACAACAAATATGCAAGATCTAAAACTTATTTTTCAATATTTTCACAATCTGCCAATTAACTTGTATGTAGAACCAAGCATCCCCAAGGACTGGCATCATGGTCCATATTAACAGACAAAGCAACAGCATTTATAGCCTGGAGATCTTGGCACGATGGCATACGGGACCGCTTGAGGGTCTCAGTGCAAAAGCCTCTAGTCTAGAAGACCTCTAGGGAAAAGCTGACATTTCCTCCTCCGCTTGGCTAAAAGTGAGGCAATTAAGTCGAGTTATCCCAAAACAAATACAAGGAGATGAAACTGCTTACAAGCTTGTTCACTAGGTTAAACATTTGAATCCTACAAAGACAGGAATAGTTCACATTTACACACCCTTATGTTGTTTAACACCTATATGACTTTCATTCTTCTGAAGAACACAAAAGGAGAAGTTTTGAGAAAAGTACTGGTTGCTCTTTTCAAATAATAGCCTAGATTGCAATGATAATTAATGCGGACTAGCTTTCAGGCTTCAAAGATGATACAAACTGATCATAATGGTGGTCCATTTACAACACATACACTACATTTTAAGTCTTCTGAACCATTCAATAGTTTGATGTGAGAAACAAATTGAAATTAAAGCTGTTATTTACTGATAATCCAGTGAGATGTTAACATGAGAACCACTGTGACCAAATCATTGTCAATAAGTTGAGAACTGGATCTGTTCAATTTGTAAACAAATCAAGTTATTTCTAACCAGCACGCACCTGCCAGTGATCACCGGTGAATGGGTCGGCTCACAATTTGTTCATCTCACACAAACCGATTCAGATTCAATAATCAATTAAAAAGATCCTACTTGGAGTCAGTAAATTTTTGCTTTGTTTTTGTTTCTTATGCTCTATAAGGCTGCATTTATTTGATCAAAAATACAGTAAAAGAGTAATATTCTGAAATATTATTTAGGGATGCACCAATATGACATTTTGCCCGATATGATAACCGATAATTATTTATATTTGAAAGCCGATAACCGATATAATGACCAATAAATCTAAATACAAAAAAATTATATAATTTTTGAGAGCCTGATTACAAAAACAAAAGGTTTCACTGTTAAATCCTACACAGAATGTCCTAAGCACACAATTATAATGATGTTCTCATTATAATTTTATGTAGCCTATATGCAGACTTGCATGTTGCACTTAACTGTATTTTCCTTTTTGAAATGATTCCAATTATATTTCAAGCAATGTCATGCCGAACACTGCGCATCTGAAGTGTCTCAGCTGAAGGAAATAATCCATTATTTATCTGCTTTAATATATCGGCCAAACTGTATTATCGGGCCGATAACGATAACATTAAAAATGTATTTATTTATCGTGGCCGATATATAGTGCATTCCTAATATTATGACAATTTAAAAGAACTGTTTTCTATTTGAATATATTTTAAAATATAATTTATTTCTGTGATGGCAAAGCTGAATTTTCAGCATCATTACTCCATCGTTCAGAAATCATTCTGGTGATAACGTGATGCTCAAGAAACATTTCTTATTATTATCAATGTTGAAACCAGTTGTGTCGCTTAGCCTAATATTTTTTGTGGAAACTGTGATACTTTTTGAGAATTCTTTGATGAGTAGAAAGTT
Organism: Leuciscus leuciscus; assembly: GCF_965113295.1. Classification (NCBI taxonomy): domain Eukaryota; kingdom Metazoa; phylum Chordata; class Actinopteri; order Cypriniformes; family Leuciscidae; genus Leuciscus; species Leuciscus leuciscus. The sequence continues at coordinate 19,115,276 of NC_138730.1, read as the reverse complement.
CAGAAGAACAGCAATTTAATAAAACAATATAAAAGTCTTTACTGTCACTTTTGATCAATTTAATGCATCCTCGATTAATAAAAGTATAATTTCTTTTTAAAAAATGACTGACCCCAAATGTTTGAACGGTAGTGTATATTGCACTTTTATGGTGCTTTTGTGTACTTTCTGAAGTTTGCAAGCTTCAGTCCCCATTCATTGTAATCGCATGGAAAAGAATGACCAGTCCATTCTTCAAAATTCCCTTTTGTGTTTCCTAGAAGAAACTAAATCGTACAGGTTTGGAACAACAACAAAAAAGTGAATAAATTAGGATTTTTTTTTTAGATGAACTATCCCTTTAAATTACAAGAAATAAATCATGACCTATAAGATCATGAGGGTGGGACTGTAGACCACAGAGCAAAGACACACAAACATCCAGATGGCAGATTTACATGGGAGTTACATATTCCTTGTGCACTGGACCACATGTGTAACCCGCCTTTAGAATATAACCTAGCCTAAATTTAATTGTGCCATCATGATGTTTGTGTGTGTCACGGTGCAAACACACACACACACACACACACACACACACACACACACACACTGGCCATACAACGTGAGACACATAATCCTTCACCTCCTTCAAGGAGACAGACACCAAAACAAGCATGTTCTGCATTTGGATGTCATAACCAGTACAGTCGGCTAGAGAATATTAGACCGCTAATAAATAATATCAACAGACAGCGATGAATTTAAGGGCCCAATGTGGATTTTTACCTTGCATCATGGTTGCAGCACTTCATTCCCCGGTTTCACGCAAGCAAACAAACTGACACGAGATACAGTAGTGATCCGGTGACCGGTCGTTAAAGGAAAGGCTCATACTGCCCAGCCCCGCACGTCTTCGTCTCGCGGGTTTCCCGGTAACCGGTGTGTTAGGCCCCGGGCACCGCCGCATCAGCAGCATCCACACACGCCATCACCACAGAGGGGATGCTGAGGACAGACAGCCGATGCACGGAGAACGAGAGTGTGGGAGGGTCGCGTAATTACCAAACCTACTATGGAAGAGGCTTTACTACTCATGAATATTAATAAGGTCACGACGACGTAGCTTGGCAACCTTCCTGGAGCGTCCAGTCACGTAACAAATTGATATTCATGAGCCAATCCTTTCAACGTAGCAGGATTCGTTGGTTCGCAGCGTTCTACGCCAATCTGTCAGCGAATCAGTTGGGCCTGCGTCACGTTGCGTAATTAATATTCATGACCTGAGCCAAGCAATAGTAGATTCACAGGAGAGATTAAAAGAGGGCAAACGGACTGTCTGATCCTTCTTGGTCTGATCCTGAGAACGATATTCATATGATAGAGCGCCTCTTGCTGGTGGACAAAAAGTCTGATGCCACTAGTGAAAATACTTGATCCTTTTTCTGATTTAATAGATTTTGATACATTAAAAGTATTCATTAAAGAGGACATTGACCGTCTCCTCTTAACAGACTCGCAGCCGTGAGGAATATGGTTCAGTATCCCTCGCCCCACTACAAAAGCTAGTTTTGTATTTAAAGTGTCAAAAAACATTATCTTTGAATTTTACTGAATCGAAATAGTCTTCAGTCCTTTGGTTTTCTGACACATTTCAGCATGGCACATTGTCACGCATTAGGCTACTATTTTGCTATACAGGTACTGTACAATACTGTATAAAGCCACAAGGGGTCAGCAGCCAAAACTGATTTTCAGATGGTAAAAAGAGATGGTAAAAAGCCTAGACAGTAAAAGAGGTAAAAGGCCACTGAAATCTTTAAATCTTGTCAACAACTACCGGAAATTCTCATCTGAGAATACTAACTGAAAACAGGTAGGTCATGACTCATTTAACAGTAATTTACACCAACAACTCAGGTTACAGGTCTCTGACCGAATAAACATAGACAGAATATTCATTGCAGATTTTAGAGAATAATAAAACAATAAATGTGATTTTCAGTCATCCATGCATTCAGTCATCCATGTACCCAGCCTTTTTTCTTTTTAATTACGATTAACTGGCATTTAATTCTACAAAAAAAAAAAAAAAAAAAAAAAAGCAATAAAACATGCACAATGAAATAAATATGAATAGGCTATTAACAGTGGTGGGTAGTCCATTACTGAATACAAATTACATGATAAACATTGTAGTTAGTAATCTATTAAATTCCACATTTTAGATAATATAATCTGACTACTTTTAGTTTACTTTTGACCTAACTTGTTTATTACATTGTTTTGAATTGTATAATCTTGTACCATAGGCTACTGATAAAATTACAAAGATAATTTTTATTTATTTTTGTTTTGTTTTCAACAACATTAAACATTGCATTATGTCAGGGTTTCCCTAAATAGGACTTGAGAAGGAACTGCAGGGGGTTCATACATTTATAAAAAGTTAATAATTAATAAAATCATTAAAAAGTTAAATTATAAGAAATAAATAGTTTTAAAATGAAAACAATCCAAAATAATACTCTAACTAAAAAAATTAATGTTTTATTTATTTATGCTGTGCAGCCTCTCAATTTTCAATGTAATTTTAGTTGCCTGACTAGTGGCCGGCATTGACTGTGTGTGAAGTTCCATACAACTTTTGAGAAAGGATCATTTAAAAGATAAAAAGAAGAAGAATTAGGGAGAATCAATGAATTACTGCCGTTTTGTGAATGTTAAGTAATCATGTAATCAATAAAAAAGTCACTGTATTCTGACAATGAGTATTTTAAAAAGTAATATAATCTAATTACAAGTATTTAATTTGAGTCTAATTATGTAATCCAGATAACATCAGTTACTACTCAGCACTAAATAATAATATGCAGTATAATACTGAAAAAGGTGAATTAAATGAAGGAATGCATTGAACCCACAATAGATATTTGTAAAAAAAAAAAAAAAAAAAAAAAAAAAAAAGACAAAGAAAAAAGTTTTTACTAAATTGGGTCCTATTATGCTTTTTCACTTTATCAACTTTAATCTGTAATGTTGAGCATAAAAAAAATCTGCAAGGTTACAAAGCTCAAAGTCTACTCCAAAGGGAGATGATCTTATGAAGTCATAATGTTCCTCATTTAAATAATCTCCGCCCATGGAATACGCAAAAAAAAAAATGGGCGTAGAGAAGAGTGTTGTCGATGTTTCTTCCACCCCGGAAAAGTTTGTCCTAAGGCTGTCAAACTTAGAGAAGTTAAAATCAATTTTAAACACTGTTCCTGAAGATTTTAACCTGTTTGTGCGCTGCACATTTTACGGGAAAAAGCAGACAGGTAGAGTACAACGCACAAAAGCTTCTCCTGAAAGACGTGGCCATTCCCATTTTGTCGGGATAATCTGTTGTTTATGGATCACAACCTGTAAGTTCGTCTTATCATTTGTAGTTGTGTTTTATATGAACAGTTCAAATTACACGTTTTATGTAGTTGCTATGATGGCTATGATGTAAACGGAGGGCAAAGCTTTGCCTCCGCTAGCCTGCTAACATAACAGTATTGATGTAGTGTCTACTGTAGCTTTTGTAAGCCCTTGCTTGATTTTGTGATCGATTACTGATTGTATTACCATGTTTTTCCAACAAATATGATTAAATGGTGGATAACATCGTATCTAAGAAAATTACAACAACAAAAAAACATACCACTCTGAAACGTCCTGTGAAATCTGTGCTTGCAAAGTCCGTGCTTGAAATCCGTTCTGCACAATCCTCTTGTTTGTTAACATTGTCAGGGTTTGATTTGGCCTCAAAATGGTTTGAAATTAATGCCATTGTTGATATTTACATCTGAGTAGAGCTTGCAGTTATAGAGGGGCGCGACATTCCCCGAACATGAGCTAAGCGCTGCCAATCACAACACACTGGGCCAGCTAACCAATCACAGCACACTGGGCCAGCCAACCAATCACAGCACACTGGGCCAGCTAACCAATCACAGCACACTGGGCCAGCTAACCAATCACAGCACACTGGGCCAGCCAACCAATCACAGCACACTGGGCCAGCTAACCAATCACAGCACACTGGGCCAGCCAACCAATCACAGCACACTGGGCCAGCCAACCAATCACAGCACACTGGGCCAGCTAACCAATCACAGCACACTGGGCCAGCTAACCAATCACAGCACACTGTGCCAGCCAACCAATCACAGCACACTGTGCCAGCCAACCAATCACAGCACACTGGGCCAGCTAACCAATCACAGCACACTGGGCAATGAGATCACAGCTAACCAATCACAGCACATTTTGTATTTTGGAAGGAGGGGCTTAATCAGGGCTTACAGATGGAAACTAGCACTTGTAGCTAACTCTGGCTTGTTTACAGCAAGTAACTTGTTTGTTGATCAATGAGCATTGTCCCTATCAAAAAAATAAAAAATAAATATATATATATATATATATATATATATATATATATATAATCAAAAACAACATGTTCAACCAGACTGGGGAGAGAGGAGCAGTAATAATGTAAAATATGTGAAAAAAAAAAGCATTTTTTGACCAATCAAGCATGAAAACATATTGTAGTACACTCCAAAACAAAATCAAGACTTAGTAGAAGTGCATAATAGGACCCCTTTAATAGATAAAATTGTCAGTGATAGAATATAAGAAACTTTTATTATGGATGTTTGTTCAGCAGTGTAGCACAGTCTGAATACATAAGACATCCTTTATTCTCTGTTTGAGTTGTGCAGAATGTTTGACTTTCTGTTTGTGGTGCTGGGTAAGGGCGAAGATTAGATGTGATCAACAGATTGCCTTCCAAAGAGACAGATTTACTAGAATAATTTCCTAAACTTACTCTGTATGTCAGATTACAACTACTTGCATACATACGCACATATGCACGTACTGTAAATATTCAGGTTTGTCACTGTCAGTCCTCATTCTCAGGAATTGTCTTCCTCTCTGTCAACAAACTCATTGTTTTATTCCCCTTGAATGAATTCTGTGATCAGATATTCAACATGGCCCTCATCTTGAGTGCACGATAAACGATCCTGCTACCAGGAAATTTGCCCTTTTCCATGAAGGGAAAGTAATCAGACTGGTTTTTGCCATGAAGAAGCTTGATCACTTCCTCCTCTGGAGCTCCGGGCCCTAAGAAAAGCCTCCAGTGGCCCACATGTATTGAGTTTCCACATGCTGCTCACTGGAACAACAAGCACTTTGACGTCAAACACTGCAAAGTTTTTGTGGCACTCCAAAAAAAATTCCCAAGCTTTCATAGCTAGGCAGCGATGGAAAAAGTTAACCCAAGTGTCACAGGATTTTTTTTGTAAAAAAGGGACTGTACCCTAAATAGCACGTCCCAAGCATCTTCCACATGTACTCTGATAACTCCTAGACCCCCGTTCTCTTGTCCAGTTTTTGTTCATTCAAGCAAGTACTACTATTAACACTGTGTCAGAAAATATATTTCAGTAAACTGCTATATTTACCAAACTAGATTTTTAGAGTGGCAATGCTTTTCCGTCACATTTTAAAAAAGAAATTCAGGGGACCTTTTAACACAACTTAAATAAATGCATGGTTGCAAGATAAAAATTCCAATTAATGATTGAATTAAACCTTTTAAGTTGCAAACATTAGTTCTGGTGACACAATAATAATAAAATAAAAAAGTAGTAACTTTGTCTTCTAAATGGTCTTGATAACTCTGAAAATTTGGCAGTGGATTTCTAGTTCCCAGGATGCTTTACGTAAGGAACATTAAAGGAACCGTATGTAAGAAATGTATTTCAATTAATCATAAATTAATATGACCCTGATATGTCACTAGAAATACGAAATACGTCGTGACAAAGTCCGAAAAAAAAACTTACTGTGTAGGACTCGTCACTTGCCATTGGAAGCTCCTTGTAGCAACCTACGTTCCTGCTGGATCCTGCAGCCTAACTGGCAACCTCAAGTCAGGGGGGAGGGGGAGGGGATACACCGCTCTACAGTAATTTAAAAAAGTGATTGCAGTACCAGTTTTGGCCACAATCTAACATACGGTTCCTTTAAGACCCGTTCACACCAAGGACGATAACTATAACGATACGATAAATATTTAAATTGTTCTAAATATAAAGGAATAGCAGAGTCCACACCACAACTATAACGCTAAAGATTTTTTGAATCACTTTCAAAACTATTTTGTCCAGCTAATGAATGATAAACATGAGAGCCAATCAGAATACATCCTGCTTAAGAGCTCGAGCATTTAAAGCGACAGGCGACGAAACTGCAGCACGCGCTTATGATAAACAGAACGATATTGTGCGCAGGTGTGGACGCTAATATAGTTAGCGCTTTTGGTGTGAACCAATAAAAAAACATTTTAAATGTTTTAAAGTTTCGGTTATGTTGAAGTTTTTGTGGATAGATAAGATTAATTGGTTCCAGAACCACCTCTCAATTATGTTGAAATTAGTTGGAACATGTAGGCCAATGTTTTTTAAATAATTAACTTATGCCACAAATTAAGTTCCTCTAATTCAGTGTTGTTTGTTGGTTGAATATAATGTCAATAGAAGTTGTTATAACTCAAAAAGATTGATGCAAACTGTTGCATTTGTTGTTGTTGAGCCAAAGCATTTGTTTTTAGAGTGCATAGCCCAAGTGTGTTAATAACGCAGTTTAAACGTGAGGGGTTTGTTTCAATCGAATCAAATTTCTAGGGTGGCATCCATGATATCCTAAGGTGCTTTGTAACAACTTTAAATTCAGTCAGTCAGAACACAGCGTTCGCTACACAAAGATCAGCATGCTGAAGCTGATCATCGACATTACTGGTAACCTTTAGCATAAATGTAACTCTATGAAACCAGTCTTGCTGAGTAGGATGCTCTTCATTTGTTTCTAGGTGGCGGCTGCTGTCACGTCTGCGTGATCTCTACTCTGATATGTGGTGAATGAGTACGTTGTTTCATTCTGTTTTTGGTGTTTGTTTTATCAGCGCGATCAGGGGAAATAGCTAACACCCAATTATTCCACCCGTTTTCATGTAGGCCTATGTGTGAATGCAATAACATGAAATGAAGCATTCAATATTTTTTTAGAATAATCTTGAATTTCTGTTGGTTTTAAGGGCATACTTTTGATACGTTTGTTCTAAGGACTTTTTACATCACTGCTAGTCTTCAATTAACACAAACATTAACAAAAATGAACAAAAAAATTAAGTTACATAGCAGACAGAGTCTGAAAACTCAACCACAAATCTCACAGCCAAACTAGGTGGATACTAAAGCTAAATTGTCTCATGTATAATTGCATACTGTTTTTATGTAACAAATTTGGTCCCACTTTATATTACGTTTAAATTAATAATTTGAATGCACTTATGCATTTATGCATAATTGTTACTTAAATTTAAAAATACCTGCATGAAATTACAGCTGTAAAAAATTACACTGTTGACCCTTCCCTTAAACCTTAACCCACCCTTAAACCTACCCATATACCACCAAACCTGACCCTTAACTTACCCGTATCCCACCTCCTTAGCAGCAAAAGTGTTTCACAATACAACATGAACACAATACATTGTTGTTACGTGGATGCATTGTTGTGGTTTTGCTCCTGTACCCATTGCCTTTGTTCCTTGTTCCTGCTATTCATTTGTTGTCATTAGTTGATTGACGAGTCCCCGCATTATTTGGTGTATTTTAACCCTCCTCAGGTTACAGTTCGGTGTATTACCTTCTTTATTTTTGGTTTGTTAATAAAATGGCTGGAATTATATCCATCTCCTTCCTTCCTCACCATCCTCTGACATTTATACCTAACCTTTTTTTTTTATATGTAAGTTAATAGTAGTTAGAGACACCTAATATAAAGTGTAAACACTATTTGTTTCTTGTAGCTATATGGTTTATATTATGTGCAGGAATGTTACAGTGACATATTTTCCCGTTTGGTTCAGTACAATTCTAGGCCGTCTGCCCCTATAGATAGACATGAAGCATGCAAAAGAAATTACATCACTTACAGACCGAAACATTTTCATTTCTTTTTTTGTTTAATCTCTCTTTTTTTGACAAATAAGAAATGTGCAACACAACTTTAACAGAGGATTAATACTAAAAACGATAATATAATAACAATAAATATAATAATAATGGAGATAACAGTGATTCCACCAGTGAAATCACAGTTGTTCCACAGTGTGCTTGTTCATCATCCGCTTCACAATGACAAAGAGTAGAAAAGACAAGTTTTAGCTTCACACTGTAAACGTAATTTCAATTTGGGCAAATTACGTCAGTTGAACTGTGGCAAAATGTAGTCATGCTTTCGTGAATCAGAATAAAAAGAAGAAAATAAATGCATTAAAAAAAAAGTAAGCAGAAGCAAATAGTATACATCTTGTTAGGATAAGATACTTGTTGATTTAAAGGCTAATCTCAGTCAGAATGACGTGCGTTCACCACATCAGTTCCTGAACATTCAGGAGGAACCACATTGTTTGACATCAGTGATTGTGTAATTGAGGTTTATTGTTGACTTTGTTCCGTGAATATTAACAGCTTAGATTCTAAGAAGTTGACATTCTAAGAGTTGACATTTTTAATGTTAAATCTGAAGTCTCTTTTGTTTCTGACATAAAAGTATCTTAGTGACATTTACAGACACAAAGAGGTCATTTTTAAATATATAGTACATAAAAAACTGTTTTAAATGTCGCTATTAAGGGATGTTTGTTTCCCATATTAAAGTGGTTTAAAAGGAATGATCTGGGTTCAATACTAGTGCAGCTCGATCAACAGCATCTGTGGGATGATGTCAGTTACCAAAGAAAAAATCATTTTGATCATAAATTCAATTCAGACTATCCAACATAAAAAAATCAATAAAAAAAAATCAATAAGTAGTTCCTTATTGTACTTATAATGGCTCTTACAATGGAAATACAATACAAGTAAAAAAAAAATTATATATAAATATTCAGTGGTAATCAACATAATTGCCACTAATACAATCAAAAGAGCTTAATTTATATCCAGCCCAGGACATTCCTTAAGAGTAACCACTAAAATGCTGGACTCTTTGGAACCTTTTTTAAAAAACTTAATATGACATAAAACACCACATTATCTGTACCAGAGGAATCGCTTTATAAGAACGCCTTTTAGAGAAACTGTGTGTTACAAAGTACAAAGGTTTTGTATTAAATAAAGATAAAGTATGCTGGCACAAGAAATAGATTATTCTGTTTTCTAAAATTTAGGAAGACTGCATTCCCAATACAGGACTGGGAATTATGCTTTCAGCATGACGACATTCATCACTTTTGAAGTTCAAAAAAGTAGTCTTTTCTTTCTTTTTTTTATTACAAAAAAGTCCATTTAATGTTGTAGTACAAACCCCTCTTATATGAGGGTCAGCATTTCTCCTTCACAGAATCCCACTCCAACATTCAGATCAGAATGTAGTGTCCGATTAAGAAAATCCAGCTTATGGCACTTTCGGGGTACGCCCATCCGTCCACTTGCAAATGTCCAACTTGACTGGATTCTTGCAAATTCTGTGAAAGCTATATTGTGTAGGATGTTCGCTCGCTCCCCATTATAGGCTCTGTAACAACAGCAGAGTCCCAAGACACAGTGGTCCTCAGTGGGATTCTCAGATAGCAGGAGAATAACCTTCCTCCACTTTACTCTGTCATCAAATACGGCCAACACGTAGTGAGGTGCTACGTCTCGGCAGATGAAGGAGAATGCGTCACAGTCTCTACACTGTCTGTCTCAAAGAGGTTCTCTGTATCCTGCTTGGCTCCTTCCTCGTCCTCCAACTCGAACTGAAACTTATCTCCACCGTCAGTTCCCGTTTCGAAAAAGGGAGGGGAGGGACTCTGTGGTATCATGCTGTGGTACCAGTTCCTGTTCTCTTCTAAAGTGTCCAAGATATCCTGCGCATCTGGATGCACCAGGTCCGCCCAAGTCTCCCATAGCGGGTGCACGATGTAGTCAATGAAACCAACCTAAAAGGAAAACAAACAAATGATAAGTCCCTTCTAGAAATAGCCAGACTTGACCAAAAGAAATGCACTTAATTGTAAAAAAAAAAAAAAAAGTGAGTATTTTTTAAAAAACCAAATCTGCAGATAATATAATAATGAAATAAAAGGCCATTAAGTGTACTTAAAGAGTTTCTTAAGTACACTTAAGTACACTTTTAAAAGTCCAGTTTGTAATACTGTCACATTAAGTTTTACTTTAAAGTGCTTTTTAAATAGTTTAATAATCTGTTGCCATGCTGTAAAGTACATTTATTTCGATGTGTTGACTAACATACATTAACAGCATAACATTTAACAACATAAAGCACATGCAAAGTGCTTGACTATAAAACTATGAAACCTACTTTTATTTATTAAGCCTACTTAAGTGTTTCAAATTTCACTAATTGAACTTAATATAAATTGAATTGTAAATAACATTCAGTTAAATGTTTGAAAAACATTCCATTCAGTTCACACTTAAGTATATTATCTCCATAATAAGTGCTCTTTTTTAAAGTATGCTAAAGTGTAGTTCTTTTTCCACGAGGAATGACTTGGAGGCGATGGATGCCCACCTGAGACTTCTCCACTGAAGCGGTGTGTTTGTCACACATGGGGCTGATCTCCATGCCTCGCTCTCTCTCTCGGTCACCCTGGTGGAAAAACTCTTCCATAATGCGGTCCGTCCATTGCCGGTACAGATCCAATGGCTTGGTGGGATTGCTGAGATCGGCACAGTGAACCATATTTCTTAAGACCTGTGGACATAGTGAGACATGACGTTGAATGATGAGGAAGCAGTGAAGAACTGAATGTTGTTGTTGAGGACACATAAGCCAAGACTCACCTGTATCCTGTCCGTATAGTTGTCGAGCAACAACACTCCTGAACTCGTCACCTTCTTGGTCTCGACCATTGTCTTCAAGTCAGCCAGTAAGCTCATGTGCTTGGACATGTCTGTCGCTAGTACCTATTGAGAGAGATGGAGACTTAGTTTGTTCGACGCATTTTTGCAGGCCCAGTCATTTCAATAGGAATCTGTGCGAGTGAGAGTTTTGTGTAAGGGTGAAAAACTTCAATTAAAAGTTTTACTTTAAAGTACATTTTAAACTATTAAGCCGTACAACATTTTATGATCAATAAGTTATACACATATGTTTTTACTTTGCTTTAACTCATCAAAATAAGTTAAGCAATTTTCTACTTTTTTAAGTTTCAACTCATTTTTTTTAAGTCAGTTTAATGTAATTGAAGTTGATTGAACTTAAAAATTTAAAAATTTACTGTGTATGTTTGGTGGGTAACACTTTACAACAAGATCCTATTAGTTAACATTAGCTAATGCATTAACTAACTAATAAGCACTTTCAAGTTCAAATACTTGCATTTCATTTTGTAAATGTAATTTTTAAAAAAGCCTACCAGGTCAATGACCATTTTCCTGAGAGACTGTCGCTGTTTCTTGGAGAGGTTTTGGAACATATCACAGTTTTCCCCTTGCAAGAGCTTGAACCCAACCGCTAGGTGATGGTTCTCGAGAACAGACTCATCATTGTACATGAGCGCCAGCTCGGAGTCTGCAGTAAAGAGAGGCATGGTCATAACATAACAGTCATAACATTGAGGCTTTGCTCTTCCATATGGTTTGACTTGCAATAACTGCAGCAGTTTCGACTCATAAGCATGCATAGTCTTCAATATGTAAAGGGAGGAGAAGATAAAACACACTCACTGGTATTAATTAGGAACTGGTTTGAAACCCCTGGGTGGTCCACGTCATGGATGGCTGCTGCAAAGATAGCGGCCAGGATCTCCAGGTCTGTAAAGACTGCCTGTGAATAATAACGGCGAAAGGACTGTTTCATCAACTTTCCTCAATGCATTAAACTTGGTCAAGTACTGTGTGTTGCACACAGTTCAAGCATCATAACACAACTCTTTAAGCTGAAACAGATTCAGTTTTGACTTTGTTTGCCAATGACCTTTAATAAAACTAAATATTTTGTAGATAAAAGACAGCTTTGTCTTTTCAAGTTTTATTTTTGCACTAAGAGAAAACAAAGCGAAAACCAGCTGCAGACAAAACACGCAGGCTGTTTAGAGATTAGAGGGTTCACACATAATGAAGATTAAAGACAAATCAGTTGAAAGGGCTCAGAAACAGCTATGACTGGCTACATATTCGAGTTCCTCACCTCCAGTGCTGGTGTGGACAGCAGGATGTGTGTGGACTGGGCCACATCAGCCGCGTGGAGACTGTTGTGATAGGCCACGTCTGCGTGGTAGTGGTCTTCAAGGGTCATCATGTATGTCACAAAGGTGTCTACTGGGATCTTGAATGTCTTCATTAAATCTCTCTCCTACGTGAAAAAAAAACATGCTTTAGTTACATTACATTTTTTTAAAACACATCTCTTCACTTGTGAGATGAGCTTTTTTTATGTACTAACCTGAAAGATGGCATACATGATGCAGGTGAGAGGCCGGTGGTGAGAGTGCTCCGAAACATTGAAGATGTTCAGACCCCACTTGTTGATGTTCTCCAGGTCCTACATGCAAGAGAGGATTCGTTCAATTACGGTACAAACTCGACAAAATTGCACGATTTCCATGCAACAGGTGGTCTGTAACGTACAACTATACCTTAGAGAGCAAGTCCTCCAAATCTGTTTTCACGCCGAACCTGGCCGTACTGCTGCTGCTGGGTAGACCAGGGCCATGCGTGACCTTCCTCACCCCGCTGATCTGATTCATGAGCTGCTGCTGCCTCCTCTTCCTCTCCCGCGATTTCGAAGTGGGCGAAGGGATCTCCAGCTCATTCTGTTTATCTACAGGGGGAGAGGTTTCGGCCTGTTACTCATGAGATTGTTCATTTCAGCACTCGCACACTCAATTCACAACAGCAGCCAGGACTTTTCAGACTCATTGAGTGAGTTCAAATGCACAATTTTTTTTGTACAAGCCACCTACAAGTTCAAAAGTTCATGCAACAGTTAAGTGTTCCTAGCTGAAAATATCCATTTAAACCAGAATGATGGCCCAGGTTGGTTTATGCTGGTTTGATGCTGGGATCAGCAAAGCCATGGTCTTATTAGAGAAGCTGCCTTATGGGAGCAGAAGTGGCAGTGTGCCGATTCTTGTTTATTTTGAGCTTATTGGAGAAGCTGGCAGCCAAAGTCTTAGTGGGTTACATAAGTGTATTGTTATATTGGTCAAATCTAAAATAACGGTTTACGGATTAAACCTGTTTTGTTCAGTTTGTCAGCAAATAACAACAGAAACAGTTTTGTTTAAATAGTATTTTTGCTTGACATGAGAGAGCATTTTGATTCATATTAAATTACAATTTAAGGTTTGAAACAAGGCAAAAACGAACACATTTTCTTATAAAAAGTATTTTTTAAGTTGGCCCAAAGTATGTATTTTTAGTACTCCAGTTTATAGTACTTGTGTCTGATGTCAATTCCTACTGAGGTCTTTAAGAAAAACAAAGTTGATACTCAAAACATGTATTGAAAAAAACATCCGAGTCTCCTGAGATGAGAGAGAAACCTCTTGATTTATTTTCTCCGTTGACGTCCAAGAACCACACGTTCTTTCTTTTCGTTCTAAACACCTCTTGTTTGTCAGTCAGGAGAGCTTGAGCTGCGTGTGAGCTCTCAGTAACACTGCATATTAAGAGTGTTTGTCTAAAAAATCTCCCCGTTGATGACTCTCCTGTTGATGAGTAAGTGCGTAGGCTGTAGGGCTCTGAACGGCAGGGTTAGGGGAGTACAGTGACCCTGTGGCAACTAAAGCAGACTACGGTTTCAGCCCTCCTTTCTCTCACACACACTCTTGCTGCGTAGATTCCTGACCAGATCAGACTGGTTTGAAAAACAGGCTCACTCTCTCTAGCTATCAGTGTTTTCATGGTGAAGTGTTATCCACAATCTTTTATCTCTGTCACCATCTGAGACATGGCTTTCACCATATTTCTCATGATGTTTTGGTTTCTCAGTTGTTTAGCCCACATGTCTGAAACTCTGCATACTGCAGTAAAACCACTGTATGAATCTCTCCTCTCCCCATAAATCTGTTTTTATGCTATTGCCTATTATAAGACGATGAAAAGAACACTCAGACTCACCTAAGAATGTGTTGGAGATGAACTCGGACACCTGGTTTCCAGAGCGACTCATCTCAGACAGATGTGTCAGTTCCCGATTCAACATCCTTTTGAACTAAAACAAACAAGACAAGTCTTGTTAAACTCATACAGTATAAATATTTCTGGACTTCTCAATTGCCAGTCCAAGCAATGCAAGAAACTCAAGCAACATCCATATTAAACAACCAGTACATTCCAAGCGATGTGCGCCGGTTAACCCACAAACACACCTTAATGTAACCCCAGGACACTGAGAGCAGGTAGTTGACTTCAGGCATGATGGGAGTCTTCAGTTCGTGCCTAAACCCTGAACTCCTCTCTTCATTTGAGTTATACACAAACTCTTCTCAGCTCAAACAAAAGCCCAGCGCTGACTCTCCTAAACTCATCCCTCTGTATTCTCTTTCACATCCCAGCCAGGTTCCCATAAACAGCAACAATAAGGAGAAATCCAGATAGAGTTCCATGATATCTGCTGCATCTGCCATACAGTCTTGTTTCTCTCTCTGTTTTTTTCTGTCTCCCTTTCACCCTCCTCTCTCTCTCTCTCTCTCTCTCTCTCTCTCTCTCTCCTGTCTTTACACTCCACATCCTTTGCCGCAGCAAAGACGGATACATGCACATAAACACACAAAACCCACAATGCTCTGCTTTTAACCTGCAAGACTAACAATGAAGTTTTTCAATTTGTATATGCATATTTTTTATGCAATACCCATGCATGATACAAAATAGCTTTACAGTTACTGTATGATATGATCTTTGGTCTGTAGTAATAATCATATCACGAAAATTCTCACATAATCCGAGGTGTTTGCATGAAAAAAAACTCCAGCCAGACAGAAGTAGTAATTACTCAATATTATTAATCAGTCCCGCACATCCTCCACACTTAACAGCAAATATGACCCTTCTGACACATCAGCTTTATTCTCGTAATATATTGTTCTGGGAAGTTTTGAACATGGTTTTGCAACGGGCTATTTTTCTGAAACTCAAACATTGTAGCATGATGTTAGCCACGGCAAGGTCATGTGGGCAATTCCCAGGGAATGCAAAATTGCTAAAATATATATCTTGCCAGTTGCTTCGGATAAAAGCATCTGTTAAATGCATAAATGTAATGAAAGTACACTTCGACTGATAATATAGAAGAACTAGACTGTCAAACCGAGGTCAACAAGTCCAAAAAAATTTAAATTTAATGTAATTTGTTTTAATATAAAAATTATATATAACAAATTATAATCGTTATTTATACATAATACTTAAAATTTATTAAATGTTTTTTGTTTTTTTACATTTAGTATGTTTAGTAAAATAAGGATATAGTTTAAAACAAAATGTTTTAATTTAATAAAAATTGTAAATAAATTATCAGTTTAAATTCATTATTTAAATTGAACTTTATAATTAAAAATGAAGTTTTAAAATGAAACGTAATGTAAAACAAAATCAAGACAGTCAAACTACTGCACTATTCCCCGTTTTCAGAAAGTTGGCAATTTATTTATTTATTCATTCATTTATTCAACTTTTTGCACACATTCCAAAAATGAAAGACAATTCTGAGCTCATAAATTCTCATTTCTTTTAACAACAAACAACGATCAATAACAATCTTTAACAATCTTTCTTATACAAAAGAGGACAACCAATCAAACTCCAATAACTGAGACGGATGAATCGGTTGCTTTAAGATTAAACCCCAAAACAAAATCTCACCTCTCTCCAGCTTTTAATCACACCAAATTTGATCTGTTTCTCCGAGTAGCACAGTCCCATTGTTGCAGCGAAGGAGTTTCGTTCAGTACTGGTGAGCATGTGCAAGGCAGTGCCTGTGAGCTCACTCTGACGGCTGTCAGGAAATGCCTTAGACAAAGTGCTAACTGATTCACCTCACTGTAGACGACAAGCCCTCCTCCCTCTCGACTCTCTCTCAGGTACAGGCGCGCTGAGACCACGCTATTCTTGCTCTGACTGCACACATGGGTGGAACTGACTCAATTACTACTCACAGATCTTCAAAGGCGTGACGAGAAGACTCAGAGTCTTTTGTCGTTCATATTTAATGACGTGAATTGAAGACTTTCGCAATGTAGGTGGATCTCATTATGTGTTGCCTTTCCACTTTCAACAATAAATAATGAACTAACAATAACATTACTTTCAAATAAACAATATAATTATGACTAGAACTTGTTAAAGGGATAGTTCAACCAAAAATGAAAATTAGCCCATGATTTACTCACCCTGAAGCCATAGGTGTACATGCCATTCTTCTTTCAGACGAATACAATTGGAGTTATATTTAAAAAATGTCCTGGCTCTTACAAGCTTGATAATGGGAGTGAATGGGTGTCTGTCTTTGGAAGTCCATCAGAGCGCATCTATTCACGATTAAAGGGATAGTTCACTTTGAAATTAAATTTTGGTATGTTTTAGCTTACCTCAAGGGCATCCAAGATGTAGGTGTCTTTTTTTCCGCAGTAGTTTCAATTTTTATATTTTTAGGTCAAACCGTTCTTGTCTGTCAGTCATATAATGCAGGTCTATGGTCAACAATTCCTCATCGTAATTACACATTGATGGCCTAAGACACGAAACGAGCGGTTTGTGTGAGAAAACGAACAGTATTTATATCGTTTTTACCTCTTATACGCAGACATGTCGAAGTGATCTGATCTGACGTGTACGCAGACTGGTGCATAGATATATACACTAGATGTCGCCTTAAAGACATTCGTTCCAATAAACTGCCGTAGACAAGGCGACATCTAGTGTGTATATATCTATGCACGTACACGTCAGATCAGATCACTTGGACGTGGCTTTGTATAAGAGGTAAAAACGATATAAATACTGTTCGTTTTCTCACACAAACCACTCGTTTCGTGTCTTAGGCCATCAATGTGTAGTTTACGATGGGGAATTGTTTAATTTGGACGACGGGGAATTGTTTTAATTTGGACTCAGTGCTTGCTCTTTGAGACAGTGACCATAGACCTGCATTATATGACTGACAGACAAGAACGGTTTGACCTAAAAATATCAAAATTGAAACTACTGCGGAAAAAAAGACACCTACATCTTGGATGCCCTTGAGGTAAGCTAAAACATACCAAAATTTTATTTCAAAGTGAACTATCCCTTTAAAGTGCTCGACACGGCTCTCCGGGGGTTAATAAAGGCCTTCTGAAGTGAAGTGATACGTTCGTGTAAGAAAAATATCCATATTTAAAACTTTATCAACTAAAATAACTAGCTTCCGGCAGATGGCCGTACGCATCGATTTACGCCAAAAGAGTAACTCTTGAACTTGATGCACAACGTTGTGTGTATTTGTGTGTGTATGTATTTATTTATCACATATATATATGTGATAAAATGCAGTATAATACAGTCTGGAATGCTTCAATGTCAGTGAGGTAATGTGTGTCCTCTATAACTCTATGCTCTCTATCTAGATCTGATTAGGTATCAGGGTAAACAAAGCAATGAGGTCACAAGTGAAAGAGAGGCCAGTGCCAGTGGCAGTACTCAAATAATGCCTGCATGAAAAACTCTGCTTCAATCATTTGGTTAAGTAATGAGTGTTTCAACAGTTTCCTTTCAACATTGATTCCAGTAAATCCACTGAATCCATAACCACCCACACTTACAGAGTTGAATTCATGTGTTTAAAATAAAATAATAGCCGATCGGGCCAAAAGCCTTTCACCAAGACAACAAACTGGATATAAACTATAGGCTATTACAATTAATACACATTATTTTAGTGTTTCTTATTCAATTCTTTGGGTAACAATCAGGCAATCACTTCAAGTTATTGCATGCTTTCCTACCAACAATATAATTGTTTTGCGACAACATCTCAAGATCCCACATCAACAACCCATCATCAATGACGTTCCCAGTATTAACCTCACAGACATGACCAGACTGTTCATGAACAACCGCATACTCTATCCATGTATCAGCATAACATTTTTTTTTTTTTTTAATCCAGGATTCAAAACTGCATTTGAGAGATGTGACTAACCAATAATGGTGCACTATGGAAATAAGATGACTAAACTTTTCAGACTGTCTGAGACTGTATGATAGACCATCATTAAAGATACTTCAGTAGGGTTTGCAGAATATCACAAGAGGTTATCAAATCCTCCTTATTCCATCTAATTCATATACCAACAAAACATTGACTTAGGCTTTGAAATAAAAAAAATGTGTAAGGCATCAAAAAGT
Source organism: Leuciscus leuciscus (assembly GCF_965113295.1). Taxonomy (NCBI): domain Eukaryota; kingdom Metazoa; phylum Chordata; class Actinopteri; order Cypriniformes; family Leuciscidae; genus Leuciscus; species Leuciscus leuciscus. Next base: position 19,096,851 of record NC_138730.1, on the reverse strand, counting down.
CTATCACAAAGAAAGTTAGCATTAGTTCAAATTTGGAGTTTTAAAGAGCAAGTGCCATCTCACCTTGTTGGAGGCCATGTCACTGACGGAGCGGTACGTCTGGATGGTCTCCAGCTGGTCCAGGCACCAGTCTAGCTCCTCCATGGTCTCCACGGCCAGCTTCTGGTAGGACTCATCTGGTAAGAGACACACGGACATGTATTGAGGATCCGGCCTCTGAAAAGGTGGTCCGCAGTGATCTTTCATGGTGGGCTGAGTGCTGCTGGTGTAGTCATTCTGTTCTGATAGCAGCTGGATTACTAGCTCACTGCTCGCTGCATAGTCCTTTCCATTGTGTCTCCAAACTCACCTACTGTGCAGTCTGTCAGCTAGTCAGTCTCTTTCTCCTCACATCGCCTTGTGCTGATGTGTCAATGAGCCTCAGACCCGGGGGAGCTTAGTGGGAGGGACTCTAAAACTCATTCCCTATTTCTCTCCTCTTCTATTGACTGAAAATGCATTTAATTGAAACCAAAATGAGGAGAGAATAGTGAAAATGATTAATGCTCAATTATCTTGTTCGTAAATTATCTTGATGGATAAATCTGATAAAAAAGGAGTAAGAGATAAAAAAAAAAAGAGTAAATAAAATAATATTTTTAAGACCATAAAAAAAAAAACATTTATATTAATGCAAATTAAGCACATTTTTCCCTCCAGGTGTTCATTATCATAATAAGTCTGAATAGTTTACTTTTGTGTTTTTATTTTTGTCTTTATTTTCATTGCTGATTCTCATTAGATTAGAAGTGTATGGATAATTTCCATTAAGTTAACAAACATTTCCTTTAAACCTAATACACAATGCAGTGGTTACTTCAAAATACTGGGGAAAACACCTATGAAAATTTATATTAATTATTATTTTCTAACTTAAAAATATACTTCAATACAAATATTTTTACTTATTTAATATATTCATTGTAAATTCATATGAATGTATTATATACAATAATGAGAGTTAGAGTTTTGCATTATAGTATTGAGTGAGAATGTACTTAATTATCATGAAAATAATGTCATGATGCAAAAAACTCCCATAAGAGTCAATAAGTAAGTTTCGTTTTCATAAAGGGTTAGTTCACCCAAAAATATCCTGGCTCTTCCAAGCTTTATAATGGCAGTGAAAAGTAACTGAGATTTTGAAGCCCAAAAAAGTGCATCCATCCATCATAAAAGTAATCCATACTACTCCAAGGGGTTAATAAAGGCCTTCTGAAGCAAAGCGACATGCTTTTGTAAGAAATATATCCATATTTGTCTGGCTTCCGGCAATAGAGTGGCCTTTATTAACCTTCTGGAGCCGTATGAATTACTTTTATGATGGATGGCTTGAGGGTGAGTAAATTATGGGATATTTTTTTTTTTTGGGTGAATAACCCTTTAATAAAAAATCATTCTGGGGGTTAAAATAAGTATAAAGTATGACCCTTGAATTTTTTTTTTTTTTTGTCAAATGTAATATTTTATCTAATTGAACAAGTTAAAAAGATATACTTTTGACAAGACTGCTGGACAAAGAGTTGACAGGACAACAGTAAAAAGGCCTAAATCTGAGAAGAATGAATTACACCCACTACAAATTCTGCAGATGAAAGACTCCACCACCCTTACAGCGAGCCTCTGATCTTTTAGCAGACACAAGCCTTTTCCAAGGTGGTATTGGGATTTAGCGAGAGATCAGGACTCATAGAACCCCCACCACCTCCATTTGATTCCCCGATAGGGCTAACTAGAAGGAGGTATGAAATCAAAGCCAGGGCTGTGTTTGCAGGAGCAACCCGAGAGGCAAACTTTACTCCCCTCGCTGGCCAGCATCCAGTCAAAGCTCAACAGGAGCCAAGCAAAGTAAACCACTTCCCCGGAGGTTGAGACGCCGCTAAATCGTGGAGCGGATTTCCGTGCGACACTCAGGCTGGAGTCTCCCCTCAGGATGCAAATTTTGTCTAAATTAACCATTTATTCCCTGCCTTGTTGCAGGATGACCTCGGAAATGTGGCACTGACAAGTTCATCTGGCTTCCAGTTCAAACTTTGCTCACAGATCTGTATTGCACACAAACCAGGTCAGTCTCAGGTCAGACAAATGCAAATGCATGATCAATACATAGCAAACATGATCCCATTGAACATAGGGAAAAATATACCTAACTCTTTCCTTCATATACTTCCCCGCCATGCAGCAATTTTTTTTTTAAGTTGCCGGCTGGCGCCCGCATTTTTGACCATTTTCACAAAATTTTCATGGCCCTCAGAATATTGTGTCGTATGAATATCTGAACATACAATATATTAAAAGAAAGAGCAGAGTCTCTGCTTTTAAACAAACAAATAATTTTTTTTTTATTCTAGCTTCATGCATTCTTTTTTTATCAAAACTTAAATGTGGGTAAGTTTAATTAAAAAAAGCAAAACTTTCAACAAAAAGCTGAGAAAATCGTGTTTTTGTCAAAGAATACGTCTGGATGGGATTCAGAACGATGATCAAAATACATAGTGTAGATAGAGTCCATCAACACCCCCAAAGGGTCGACGTTTCATTCAGTAACATCAGGCAGTTTTAATTTATAGGCTGTTTAAAGTTTGATGATAATGTTAATGTGTAAGCAATGATCATGCGTAAGCAATGCTTCTATCGCTTGTTCATTCATTCATTCATTCATTCATTCATTCATTCATTAGACTTTATTGTCCACCTTAGTGGAAATTTGTCTTCGACCTCTCCGAACAGATATGCATCAGTGACACCACTGCTGTTTCTGCTGCTTCTTTACTTTGCCTGTGTTTTTTTGTTCTGGAGATTTTGTAATAATTCAGAAGATATGTAATAGTGGTGCAGGGATGACATCAAAATCCGGAAGACGCTGGTTCCCTCAAGATTTTCGTATGGTTTTTCCATTTATGAGTAAAATAAGGTCTGTTCTATACTTTTAAAAATATATTCAAATAGAAAACTGTTATTTTAAATTGTAATAATATTCCTGTTTTTTTTCTTTTCTGTTTTTGTTGTTGTTGGATTAAATAAATGCTGTCTCGGTGAGCATAAGAGACTTACAGACTCCAAACTTTTGAATTTTATCACACGTCTAATGTTTATTATCTTGTGGCTATACAAAACCAGAAATGTAATGTGCTTCCACTGTTAAAAACAAACCGTGGCAATGCTGACAATGCAAATGTCCTTGCGTTGCATTATAAATTGCACACTGACACAGCCAGGAATGCAGTGGCATGTGACTCGAGATTACTAGAAGTTCCTGTGTTCACGTACTTGAGCATTTTTCAGGCCTCATATTATCCCCACATAACATTTTACCTTTTTAAATCACAACAATATCTTAAGCCAAACCACCGTCATTTAAATCCAAACATTTAGCAAGAAAAAAGGCCCGATTTAAACAAAACATTCAGCAAGTGTGGCTTTCTGCTGTGGATTGACTAAGACAGCCAATTAATTACTATGGTATTCATCATCATGATCCTATAATTGGTCATGTGGCACAAATACCACATGCATCGATTAGCATGAACGCAAACGCTTCAATAAAGTTTATCCCTTGAGTTTAATTGATGAGTTAATCACTGAGTTCCAGCGAGCACCTACAAATAAAGTGACCACATCCAACAATGAGCTCCGGATCCCATGTGCGTAACCGCTGTAAAACCGAGCGAAGGGTTTGCATTAACCCTGCTGACGTCTGTGAGGGATATACAGTGCATTACTCCTGATGAATAAGGTCATTTTAGAGAAGCCTCCTGCGCTCAAGATGTTTCACATATGGAGTCCATTTAAGCCGTGTGTGTAGATCTAAAGCCTGGCATGGATACACACGAATAAAAGCATCAATATGTCAACGCCACGGGAGCTTGAGAGAGAACAACGACTGGGCAACTTTCACCAGGGGCCTAAATGAAGCCAAGCATGTGCCACTGCAACTAGTGATGTCTAAAATTATGGTTAGGATCATTTTGGTAAAATCAGATTATTTTAGATATTTGTAAAACATAAATATTATATTGTCCATAGTTTTTTTTTTTTTTTTTTTAAAGAAACTGATACTTTTATTAAGCAAGGATACATTAAAGTGATCAAAAATGACATTTATAATGCTACATAAGATTTCTATTTCACATAAATGCTATTCTTTTGTTCTTTTTATTGATCAAATAAACCTAAAAAATACATTGTATGGTTTCCACAAAAATATTAAGGAACACTTTTCAACATTGATAATAAGAAATGTTTTTTGAGGACCAAATCAGCATTTTAAAATCTATGTAATATAATTTTGAACATTTTTCTTTCAAATATAATAGAAAATCGACAACATTATCTTAAATTGTAATCATATTTCACAGCATTACTGTTTCTGGTTGTATTTTGAGCAAATTAATAATATAGCCATATGAACATCTGAATTATCTTTATATAATCTCAAATAATGTTATTTATTACAATTTATTGTGTATAGTAAATGACTAAAAATCTACCACAAATCTATTTTCAATCTGATTTAGATTTTTCCTCTTGATGCACATTGTGTTTTCTGTTGCTAGCGTGACACCTGGTTTAAAGGGAGTAAAGATCAATAGTTCCACTTCAACAAGTACAGTAGCAGATATAATCTTGACAACACCAGAACATTGTTTCCTATCAAAACAGGATGAATCTCACCTTTCACAACAGTCAAAAATCATCATGACAAACTGTGCTGGGCAATGTCATTTGTACACGTACGCAAATTCCCAAAAAAAAAAAAAAAAAAAAAAAAACTGTTCAAAATGAACATTATGGTCATATGGCTTGCATAACTTTCATTAAACAAAGACAACAGTATTGTCATTCATTTATACAAATCAATTTCGGCATTATCTTATCAAATTTTTGTCTCATTACAGGCAAAAAATTAACAAAAATCAAACTTCAAACACATAAATCCTACAGGCGTCACGCGTCAACACTGATTAACCAGATTTTGACATGTACATACTGACATTGCACATTTTCAGTACTGAAACTGCAAATCTGATCCAATTACACTAGTAGACAAGTTGATTATTAGACTCAAAGTAAATGTCACAAGGTGTTTCACAATTTCCCTTTCGCCCAACCCCATGACGTACATCACCACTAAGTGAACTTTGAGACTTTTTACCATTGACCTTTAAGAAGTCAAACCTTCCTAGCTAAGGTCTACAGAGCGTCTGACTTTCTGTTTGATCGGCCAACGGTTTGATTCTCTTTACAAAAAACCATAGTGTGAATTTACCCAACATCCTCTCTGTCCCACAAAACCACCTCTGTGAGAGCGTTTGGCCGTTCCAGCCGCCCCTCCTCCCCCTCCTGCCGTACACTGCCCCTCTCTGTGTCCTCGTGTCCCCAGCCGCAACGCTGATATATGGGCCAGGTTTTCCTGATTTCGCCCATAAAGAGGCAAAGAGTCGGCAGCTTCTCGTTTTCGACTGGTCTGCTGGATGTGACTCATAAAGCAGAAAACTCACGACAGATGTATGATTCAGATGCTTTTGATAGTCATGGCCAATTCTATGTCATTTCAAAATGGAGTGGACAGGCTGATGCCGGTAAAATTCTTTCTCAAAAGGTTCCAAATGAAACAGACTGTAGCTGTAGACCATGTGTCTTTTTTAAACTATGGGTTAAAAGGGGACCTATTATGCCCCTTGTTACAAGATGTAAAATGAGTCTCAGGTGTCCCCAGAATGTGTCTGTGAAGTTTCACCTCAAAATACCCCACAGATCATTTAAGTCAAGTCAAGTCAAGTTTATTTGTATAGTGCTTTTCACAATACAGATTGTATCAAAGCAGCTTCACAGTATTAAATTAAAATAATACAACAAAGTTTGTTTCAAGAGGAATTTATTAATTGATAAAATTAAATTAAATATCCCCAAAATATCCCCAACTGAGCAAGCCAAAGGCAACAGTGGCAAGGAACCGAAAAACTCCATCAAGTGACCTAATGGTGTCCTAAAACTCCATCAGGTGACATAATGGTGTCCTAAAACTCCATCAGGTGACATAATGGAGAAAAAAAAACCTTGGGAGAACCCAGGCTCAGTCGGGGGCCAGTTCTCCTCTGGCATTTATGAGCTAGAGGCCGGATTGTAGTTTGAACTGTAGGATTATATGAATGCCTGGCTGAAGAAATGCGACTTTAATCTAATTTTAAACTGGCAGAGCGAGTCTGAGCAACGAACAGCATCAGGAAGACTATTCCAGAGTTTTGGAGCCAAATGTGAAAATGCTCTCCCTCCTTTGGTGGTTCTGGATATCCTAGGTATGACCAAAAGCCTTGAATTTAGTGATCTTAAAGAGCGCGATGGATTATAGGGCGATAGAAGATCCGTTAAATAGACTGGAGCTAAGCCGTTTAGGGCTTTATAAGTCAGTAGCAATACCTTGTAATTAATACGGAACTTTATAGGTAACCATTTATTATACCGTGTTGTAGAGATGCGCGGTTGGCGGTTATAGCCGCGGACTCCACGGGTAAACCGTGGATCGGGCGGATGACGTGACGAAAAATATTATTTTCATTAAATTTGGTCGGGTGGCGGTTGAACCAATCAAATGATTGTTAGGCCTGCTGGTATAAAATGAATTGCACTGTCTGCCAGCTCTCTTCCCAGGCAGTCAAAATTAACGGGAGTCTTCAGAACAGGCTCCTCCTAGTCGTAACCCTGACATGACAGTGCGTAGAGTTAATTAGCCTATAATGTGAATGACTTGTTATTTTATTTCGAGCTTTCTTTCTTTTTGCAAAAGTGCAATAGGCATTAATTAGTAGTAGGCTAAATAGCAGCATGTTGAAATTATTTGCCAAATTGAGTTTTTTATTGCAATGCTAAAATTGTACAGTAGCCTAATCAGGTACGGTCAGGTTTGTCGATGTGCGTTTTATTTAGGCTATTTATTTATTTTTGTCCCTGTGCGCCAATCAGACACGGAGTTAACCGGTGATATTCTGGAGAATGGGGATACAACATAGCCAATAGTGTTCAAACTGCTCTGTGAGGAAGAAATGCGAGCCGATCCTAGAGTGTTATATGTGTGCGTGCATGCTATAAAGTGAGTTAATTCTTGTTAATATGCACTTAGGAGAAAGTTTATGTTGTAATCTTGCATATAACTGTTGATTGTCTGAGTTATTGTAACTAAATTCAAGTGTTTGATCGTGTCTAACTAACGATCGTTACATGCATGATCATATTCACTTCTGCCGTCGAATTATACAATCGCTTTGATTATAATGCTGTCATATTTTATGTTGAGAGAGATCGTTTTTCATGTTCAAGATGTCTGTAGTAAATTGCCAGTATAAGTGTGAGTTGATTTAGTTAAATCAGTTAGAGATTATAGTTAAATGGCATATTCAGATGCTAATATGGCTAATCAAGAAGCTATTGTATTTCACTCTTATTGCAAGTAATATACCACACAAATTGTACTATTGTTTACTATATTGGATTGTTAAATAATTGGATCTGAAGTCTGTATTATTTACTTATTGTAATTGTTATTTATCTTTGTACAGACCACACACAAACATATGCTTCAGTAAAGACATCAAAGGAAAGAACTGTGGTTGACTGAGTTCCTGGGTTCTGATAGGCCCATCCAGGGCGAGTGTTGCTTATCCTACAGTCCTTAAGAGATAACATTCAAATTTCCAATTCCAAACCCAACAAATGGTCCTTCGAGCCGGATTACACTTCCCTGGATTAAGATGTCAGCCAGTTCTGCACCAGTAAACCCTTCGGTTCGCCCAAAGCGCCGTCCAGGCTATTTACAAGATTATGAGGTGGATTTCCCAAGTGTTCATAAATCAGCTTCACCAGTTAGTACTAGAGAACAAGCAGTGGAGTCATCTGATGATGATTACTCTTCATCAGAGTATCTGCAGCAAAACCTCAAAGAGCACACAGTTTACTTGCTTTTTCCCCTTTGAGGCTGACTGTCAGGGATGAGCATCATGACCTCCCAAACCTTCTACAGCAGCGCATTTCCAACTCTTCCCGCCAGTCATCACCACAATGTCCGAATTGACAACTACAGTTTGAATCCAATGCAGAGTCCCTTCCCATTGGTGATGGATACCAGAGTGATCGGTCAGATGCTAGCTCTATAAAGCTGCAAAGGATACCAGAAGAGAATTCCAGACTATGTGAAACACGGCAGGCCATTAAAGCTGACCTTAAACTAATCGAGCCAAAGAAGAGTTGATTCAGCTTTTAGACAGAGCTTGTAGTCTGCAAAGGCCTTTATCTACTCCTAAGACCCAGTCTAATCATCCATCAGTTAAATTCCACCATGCAGAGCATGTGAGTGATGAAGACTGGCCAGAGCCTTCTCCACCCATCGCATATGAAGAGCCAGTAATTATGAATCAGCATGACAAGCAAAGGCTTTACAGCAGCACAAGGTCCACACCAACTTTCACCCCCTGACTCACTTCAGTAGAGAATACTATGGATTTCCGCCATCCAAGTCAGTATAATAAGCAGCTGAGGTATGGTCAATACCCTGCCCAAAGTCGTAAGTATGTTTATGACCACCCATGGGAATCATCCACACATCCTAATACTGAACATCACAGAATGGCATCCTATAATATGGCACCTCCCATGACATCTATGGATCTGACTGAGAAATATTACAAAGGACCATGCCCCACCATTCCATTTTTCCGAAACAAAGATCCAAATGAATTCGCCCGATTAAAAATTGCCTTAGACAACCTCTTGCCACCTGACAGTACTGAAATGTTCATATCAGGTTCTGGTTGGCCATCTGAAATTGGACGATGCTTGTCTAATAGCACAGGGGTTCCCAAACTTTTTTGTTCTAGGACCCACCTAGACAAGTATAATCAATCTCAAAACCCACTTTCACTGGTGCTACCAACTTTATCAGTTGGTCGCACCAGCATGATTTGGTCGCACATTTTTTTTTTCTACATGCAATGGGATTAATCAATGCATGCTGATGGTCTTAATCTGCATTCCCGTTTTGCACTGATGTAAAAAGGCTGACAGTGACAAGCCTTCATGTTAGCAAAATATTTTAAACTTTTAACTCTTAAAAAAACTTTTAAAAACATGTACTGTATGTTCTTTATTGTTTGATTATAATTTTACCGTCTTCACATAGAGATGGGAAATTATAAGATTTTATCAATAATAATAATGCCACTGACGATTCTGATTATCGATCCGATTCTTTAACGATTCTCTTATCGATTCTTGATAGCACTGTGTGGAAAAATGTAGTCATATGGTTTTCAAAAAAAAAACAAGGGGTTTTTATTTATTTTAAAGCTTGAGTAAGCAAACTGTACTTTTTATGTAATTTATGTAATAAATAGAACTTTATTGTAAAGTGTTACTGATTCAAACGTCTCCTGAGTTCACTGTTGGAAAGATCAGGGCCCGTATGTATAAAACTTCTAAGAAATGCTCTTAAGAATAGTCTTAAGCTTTGACTTAAGTGTCAGAAAATACTTAGTAAAGAGTAGGACTTTTCTAAGAGTAGGAGACTTTTATAAAGCAGCTAAAAGCAACTTTCAGTAAAGTATAAGACTGATTCTTAAGTGCTGACTGAAGTGGGACTTAAGTGTTGTAAACTAAGGACTACAATGATGTCAACCCAAAATGGCCGCCCTCAACCACTGAATCAGCCAATTGTGAGCCTGCAAGGATGAGGTCACTGCAGCATGACACCAATCATTTAATCTAATTATAATAAAATAATTTAATTAAGACACTGAAGCTTTAATATTTAAATTTATTTTAAAAAATGTTTTGCAGTGCATTGTGCAAAATTATCACAAATTAGTATTTATGCTGTGGAAACCCTTTTCTATTGATGCGTGTCTCCTCATTCACAGTTGGAGCAATTATGCAAACATGAGTTCCATCAATGGATCCAACAACTCAGGAAAGCCCGAAATACTCAATAAAGTGGCTTTATTTTACTGCGAGATTTGAAGATCAATTGGAAAGTCAAAGAACTGCCATATAGTATTGACCAAAAGTGAGGCCAAGGAAAATTGACACTCACCCTTCATTCAAATAGGGTTACAAATGTGTTAAAGATTTTGTACGCGTATTGTGTAGTTGTGCTTGGAGTCAATTGTTTATTTGTGATAACACAATGAAACATGTCAAACTGTACAGACATCATTTTTAGCCAAGGCTGTCAAACAAATGAACAAGAGAGGACAATGAAATATTAATAACTGACTATGTTGCAGACAATGTATGATTTTTTTCTTATCCTGTGAGCTTTTTAGTAAAAAAAAAAAAAAAAAAAACCTGTTGGTGTAGTTAGCCCTTTTTTCAACAATATTATTGATCTGCCTGGATTGACACCATTGTCTGAGAACTGAACTGGGCTGAACAATGACATCACTGTTTTCTCAGAGCAGCTGTATAATGAACTAAATAGAAACTAATGATCTTTTACAATGGAAATTAATCATCATTGAACTAACTTAAGCTGCACAATGACACTAATTTCTTCTAGAGCTGCTGTACAGCCCAAACTAACTTTGTTGCATTATTTTCCTGTTATCACTGTAAAGCTGCTTTGAAACAATCTGTACTGTAAAAAGTGACCTGACTTAGTCATAATTTGTCAGATAAATATCTTCACTAAGTTTTATTTTCCTTATATTTTGATGGTTTAAGCAAACTTGTAGGGTCATAAAAAAACAATAAAAAAAAACTCTGCACATCACTTTTAGCCACTACTGTATTTAATGTGGTCAGTGACACAATAGTGCTATTAAGACCCTGCTTACTGTGGAATGATGAGCTCAAGTCATCACCGGTGCACTGCTGCTTTTTTCCAGTCAGCAACAATGTAATTATTACTTTCCTTTTTATTTCATTGCTATAAAATCAACTCCGTCATCATTTACTGTAACTCCAATACATCATATTTTCATTGAAAAGTGCGTGGCGACATCCTCTCTGCTGCCATCTTGTTACTCCTAACTAGGTTAAGAGACCTCTTCAGCTCTCTTAAATAATTTAGGAGCTGAGACCTAGTCTTGACACTTAGGAACCTTTATGAATCACACTTATTCTTAAGTCTAGGAATAAAAGTAAAATGACATCATTCTTAGAATTTTGACAGACTTGAGACTAAAATTTTACTCTGAGTGGCTTTATACATACGGCCCCAGTTGTCCATTCATTAAAATGAATCGTTCAAAGGAGTCATTAGTTCTTGAATTGGACATGTCGTGCGCGTTGTGTGATTATCCCAGCAGTTAGGACATTTGTGTCAACACAGAAAACATTTCATCACTGGATAGTTTTTTTTCGTTTAATTGAAGTGTTGTTTTATGTCAGCTGAATGTCTGGGATGCTTTTCAGAGAAGATAAGGCAACAACTTATTTAGCACAATTCACACCCAGCGGTAATTGAGGAAGAAAAAAAAAATCTCCGAATGCTCCACATGAAACTTTGGTCTTCCGACCTTTTACCACCGTGTCGATTTATTTTTATTAATATGTGCGAGGGAGAGAGCGCAGGACAGCGCTTAGTTTGGAGACGGTGAAGTCTTTTTTACACTTTCGCCTGGCTCCGAATAGAGAGAGAGAGCGCGCGCGCGCGACCGAGTACTCTCTCTGCTCGTTCTTTCAGTTAAACATGCACTGTGACTCTGTCACAAGCGCAGCAGTTCATCTACATTACTCAGCGATCAAATAACACTTTGGCGGGCGCTAAAACTCATAGTCGTTTGGTCATTAATCGGACTGGTTTTGTTTCACTCATCATAACGTAAATTTAGCTGCAGCTAAGTGCCTTTGTGCGACCCACCTTTTCTCACTGTGTGACCCACAAGTGGGTCGCGACCCACAGTTTGAAAACCACTGTAATAGCAGACTCCTCCTTACACTCCCCTACACTTTACAGGGACACCATGATGGCCCTCAATGAATGGTTCGGACAGCCCCACCAGGTAGCATTAAGAAGGATTGCTACTATTCTTGATTCTCCTGATATAAGCCGCAATGACCCATCAGCCTTTGAAAAGTTCTCCCTTTAGTTGGTCTGCTAAAGACAGATCAAACTCACATAATCTCACCAATTGAGCCAGTGAGACTTGGTCCACCACACACAAACATATGCTTCAGTAAAGACATCAAGGGAAAGAACTGTGGTTGACTGAGTTCCTGGGTTCCTATAGGCCCACCCAGGGCGAGTGTTGCTTATCCTACAGTCCTTAAGAAAAAACATTCAAATTTCCAATTCTAAACCCAACAAATAGGCTATACTAGTAGGGACTTAAGCCTTTAAATATCTTTGCTGCATTGGATCAGTATCCTTTCTAGAACAGGCAAGAGCTTTCTAGCCTCGCGGCTCGCGTCAGCAGCGCCTTGCATCACCCATAGACCTTAAAACAATCCGCGCATCTATACTATGTTGTAAATGCATTTTTGAGTGGAAGGAAAAACATGCTGTTTTTGTGCATGTATCTTTAAACCTTTAAAAGGGATTTTTTAAACCCATTTTAACATCTGACAGAAATGGCAGAGGGCTACAAAAAAGTGCCATTGCAAAGTGCAAAAAGTGTGTAGCACACCAGTCCTAAACAAGAAAATAATAATACTAAATGTGACAAGAATTTTTACAAATTTTGTTATATGGGTCAGTAACATATAAGGACCACAATACGGAAAAGAAAAAACTTTTGATAATTTAGTAAAAACACAAGTATTTTACCTTTATACTTAATTCTGATTCAGAAATATCATGAATGTCATGAAAAATACTAATATTAAATATGACAGTTTTTGGGGTGTTGCACTACATGACAATACAACCTGAACTAACTTTGTCTTGTCATAAAAAGGTAAAATTATCTGATATTTAAAGAGACTTACTGTATTATTATTTATGTACCATTATATTGTTTATTATTATTTTGAATAAGATTTATTTTTCTGTTCAAGAATGAGTTTTTCTTAATTAAGATATCAGTACAACTGCATAACCTATTATGACTGTGTGTAGAGAAATAAAAATTCCTAAATTTGTTAATATAAAAGTTGTTTTACAGTATGTGTGAATCACATTTTGTATTTTTGAGTAAATTGGAAGCTAGAAAAAAAGATTGTCACGTCATTGACCCATTTTGTGAATCTTTACAGCTATTATGTTTTTGTCAGTGTTATTTTGATCCAAATGACATATCCAAAAATAATGAAACAGTCTGGGACCCCTGCCCACGTCTAACCTACACAGAAATGAACGAAGCGCAGATGTTGAGTTATTTGTTGGAGCTGATGGATTGGTGGAGTTTAGCTCATTGGATCACGTTCTAGAGGCGAGCACATGTTTGTCCTCTGGCACGGCTCATTGGCTCTCACCATCCCACTCTTGTTTTTGTTTGTCTGGGCTTCGCACGTGGGCAGGAGGAATAGAATGCCAAAAAGCTCCATGAATCAACACTGTGTCATCGGGGTCAAATGCACTCAGACCGGCTGCCAAAAATGACGGGCGTGCTTATCTGCCGTCCGAACAAAAGACTTGTGAACAAAAGACTAGCTAACAATAAAAAAATACTCAATTATCTAAAATATCATCATTGATAAAACAAATCATTTTTGTTGGGAGAATAATGGGACTTGGAAAAAAAGAAACATTCGGTTGAAACAAATGATCACAATTTATTCCTCATGTGATTCTGTGGGCCTTTTGCAGTTTTGCCACACAATCTGCATTATGGGCCGAGAGGGTCTTGTGTAGGTTATTTGACATTTATTGCTCCTACGAAACACTTACTCGCGGGGTCTTACTTTCACTGTCTATGACAGTGGTTTTTATCTCAACCTACATCTAATGCTGCATCGCCGGCAAACAACTCTTTTCACGCACTTCCTCTCCTTTGCTTTCTTTCATTCTTGCTCTCTTTCACGTCTGCAACTCATCTTTTGCCTGTTTGACAGCCTCCACAATGCACCATAGAAAGCTCTTGGCCAGAAATTACTTTAGGGAAGGAACGCCGGTCAGCTTTACAGCTCTGCTGACGTCAATGGCATAATTCAAATACTAACCAGGGTGCACGCTTTAAGACCCGCACTGCCACTCTGCAGCCTGGGTGGATCAAAACTCTGGACTGGATCTGCACTGCGAGAAAACATTCAGACCAGTTTAGGGAACACAGAATTCTGAGAATGACCTAAATATCCAAACAACAAGAAATGTGTTTCCAAGCATTTTGAAACAAAAGGGATTCATGTTACTGTCTTTTATCTCACCAATTTGAGCAGGAAACATTAGCAGTGTCATAAATTGATCCCTGAGCTATAAATATTAAAATACTTAACAAGGGTAATAAAACTGATTGAATATATACCGGTAATTGCATATTTGCCAATGGCATATTTGCAAGTTTTGTAAATAATATAATATAATATAATATAATATAATATAATATAATATAATATAATATAATAAATCCTTGTGGTATATAAGTTCAGGTACAGAAGTGAGCTGCAGCTGAAGTTTATAAAAAACTATTCTGATGGATTAATAGTTAATAAGGTTATATCGAATCTAATCTAATCGAATCGAATCTAATCTAATATATATATTTTTTAAAGTAACTAAGTAAAAGTAAGTGTAAGTAAATAAGTAAAAGTAAGTGTAAGTAAATAAGTAAAAGTAAGTGTAAGTAAATAAGTAAGTGTAAGTAAATAAGTAAAAGTAAGTGTAAGTAAATAAGTGTAAGTAAATAAGTAAAACTAAGTGTAAGTAAATAAGTAAAAGTAAGTGTAAGTAAATAAGTAAAAGTAAGTGTAAGTAAATAAGTAAGTGTAAGTAAATAAGTAAAAGTAAGTGTAAGTAAATAAGTGTAAGTAAATAAGTAAAACTAAGTGTAAGTAAATAAGTGTGAGTAAATAAGTAAAAGTAAGTGTAAGTAAATAAGTAAAAGTAAGTGTAAGTAAATAAGTGTGAGTAAGTGTAAGTAAATAAGTAAGTGTGAGTAAGTAAATAAGTAAGTGTGAGTAAGTGTAAGTAAATAAGTGTAAGTAAATAAGTAAAAGTAAGTGTAAGTAAATAAGTGTGAGTAAGTGTAAGTAAATAAGTGTGAGTAAGTGTAAGTAAATAAGTAAAAGTAAGTGTAAGTAAATAAGTAAGTGATAAGTAAGTGTGAGAAAGTGTAAGTAAAGAAGTGTAAGTAAATAAGTAAGTGTAAGTAAATAAGTAAAAGTGTAAGTAAATAAGTAAGTGTGAGTAAGTGTAAGTAAATAAGTGTAAGTAAATAAGTAAAAGTAAGTGTAAGTAAATAAGTAAAAGTGTAAGTAAATAAGTAAAAGTAAGTGTAAGTAAATAAGTAAGTGTAAGTAAATAAGTAAAAGTGTAAGTAAATAAGTAAGTGTGAGTAAGTGTAAGTAAATAAGTGTAAGTAAATAAGTAAAAGTAAGTGTAAGTAAATAAGTAAGTGTAAGTAAGTGTAAGTAAATAAGTAAGTGTGAGTAAGTGTAAGTAAAGAAGTAAGTATAAGTTAGATAGATAGATAGATAGATAGATATTTGGATTTAATTGAAATAGTTAATGAGGTTATATTTTCAGAATTAGGTAACAAGTATAATTATTAAGAATATTAGAAAAATATTATTATAAAAAAAGTCTAGCTGCAGCTGACCAAAAACTTCTACCACCAGGGTTTCAAGTACCAAAATAGGCTAGCTGACTTAAGTACAAAAACATGTAAACACACGCACACTCTAGCATGCAGGCATGGTGTGTACATGAGCACAGATTGTTTACACATCCTGCAACATCTCATCAGAATATGAGCAAAAGCAAACCTGCAACAGTCTTGCTAATATGGTGTATCAGCACAGGTAACCACAAAAACTGTTTACTGATTCACATCCAGTCTGAAGAGAGTATAACAAACAGACATTATGCAATGCCTATTTTGCAATAACTTTTAACCAACCGGTGTTTTGGTGATTTTTTTGTGGATGTTTTAGAGTCCTAACAGAGTAAACAAGGAATCACATTAACTATAAAAATGTCCCACTAACCTCTGACAAACCAGAAATTGTCACAATACTTATTGTCTTCATTTGAAATAGTATTGTATTAAATACTTAAATACTTGAATTACAAGTTGAAACCTAACAAACTTACTTTCTGTACTTTTAGTTTTTTAAGTTGTAAGAAAAATGGTCATGAGCCCGATCGCAGTGCTCCAGTCCAGACAGTGATTTCACACAGCTGCTTTTTCTGTTATTAAACGTTCATTCATCCTGATAGTCTGCTGCACGACCTTGCTTCTCCAGCATGACGGGCTCTTGGCAGTGTGAGAGACAGATTTACATGAGAAAGGACAAACACAGGCCAGAGGATGAGACCTCTCTCCCTAAAGAGCTCCTGATGAAAGTTATTTTCTTCATTTTCTGTTTTTCTTCTCCCTCTCTCCCTCCCTAATTTCTCTGGAAGCGTTTTATGAAGCCGAGCTTCAGATTCAGTGGAAGACACGCAGCTGAAAGTGTTTTGTTATCCATATAACGTGTGTATTGTGAAAAGTTTGTTTTCAATAGAATCTGTTGAACACTGTTTTTACAATGAAAGACCGACGTTTATTTATAGAAACAACAGGACAGTATGTTTGGTTTGTCTGGTTGTGTTTGTCGTATAAATTGTTTGTTTATTTTTGATGATGATGATGATGGCGATTATGACTAAAATCAACAACAAAAAATGACATCCATGAATACAACTTTAATTACTTTATAACAACAATAATTACGGTCACAATTGTTCTTATTAAAATCAACAATAATAATTAAACCAATAATAATAATCAAAATGTATACAAAATATACATAATAAAAAATATATTTATTTATTTTCTTAATGAAAAGATACAATATGCTGTCTATTTATATGTACTTAAACCCACACTAAACTAGATACAGACATAGAATAAGATATAATAAAATATAGCAACGATTAGATAGATTTAAAAAAAGAAGAAGAAATATTTGGTGCATTTTTGTCATTTCCCATGGTACTTTTGTTCATTTCTGCCCAGACATAAATTGCAACCATGCTAATAGTCAAGTCAAGTCAAGTCAAGTTTATTTGTATAGCGCTTTTCACAATACAGATTGCATCAAAGCAGCTTCACAGTATTAAATTAAAATAATACAACAAAGTTTGTTTCAAGAGGAATTTATTGATTGATAAAATTAAATTAAATATCCCCAAAATATCCCCAACTGAGCAAGCCAAAGGCAACAGTGGCAAGGAACCGAAAAACTCCATCAAGTGACCTAATGGTGTCCTAAAACTCCATCAGGTGCCTTAATGGAGAAAAAAAAAACCTTGGGAGAACCCAGGCTCAGTCGGGGGCCAGTTCTCCTCTGGCATTGGATAGAGGCCGGATTGTAGTTTGAACTGTAGGATTATATGAATGCCTGGCTGAAGAGATGCGACTTTAATCTAGTTTTAAACTGGGAGAGCGAGTCTGAGCAACGAACAGTATCAGGAAGACTATTCCAGAGTTTTGGAGCCAAATGTGAAAATGCTCTCCCTCCTTTGGTGGTTCTGGATATCCTAGGTATGACCAAAAGCCTTGAATTTAGTGATCTCAAAGAGCGCGATGGATTATAGGGCGATAGAAGATCCGTTAAATAGACTGGAGCTAAGCCGTTTAGGGCTTTATAAGTCAGTAGCAATACCTTGTAATTAATACGGAACTTTATAGGTAACCAATGCAGTGATGATAAAATCGGTGTTATATGATCATATTTTCTTGATCTCGTAAGAACTCTAGCGGCGGCATTTTGGACTAACTGTAGCTTGTTTATTGAGGATGCAGGACAACCAGCTAATAAAGCATTACAGTAATCCAGTCTCGAGGTCATGAATGCATGAACTAACTTTTCTGCATCAGAAACTGATAGCATATTACGTAGCTTAGCAATGTTTCTAAGGTGGAAAAAGGCTGTTTTTGTAACATAAGAAATATGATTTTCAAAAGACAGGTTGCAATCGAGTATAACACCCAGGTCTTTTACTGTAGAGGATAAAGTAACAGGACATCCTATGATGTTAAAGTTGTATTGTGCGAGGTTTTGTGGGCGGTTTTTTGAACCGATAAGTATTACCTCTGTCTTGTCTGGATTTAATAAAAGAAAATTACGCGTCATCCAATCTTTTATATCTTTAACACACTCTGTCAATTTGGAAAATGTAGCGTTTTCATCCGGCCGTGATGAAATATATATTTGAGTGTCATCAGCATAACAATGGAAACTAATTCCATGTTTCCTTATAATATTTCCAAGTGGCATCATATATATTGAAAATAACAGGGGGCCTAATACAGATCCCTGCGGCACTCCATAGTTTACTGGAGTTATGATCGATTTTTCTCCATTTAAATAGACAAAATGGTAGCGGTCAGATAGGTATGATTTGAACCAGCTTAGTGCTTGTCCTTGAACACCAGTATAATTTTGTAGTCGATCTAAGAGTATTGTGTGATCTATAGTATCGAACGCAGCACTAAGATCAAGTAAAACTAGTATTGAGATACAGCCTTGGTCAGAAGCTAAAAGTAAATCATTTGTGATTTTAACGAGCGCAGTTTCAGTGCTATGATGCGGTCTGAATCCAGACTGAAACTTTTCATAGATATCATTTTGTTGCAAGAAAGAGCCCAGTTGAGCGGACACCACTTTTTCTAATATTTTAGACATAAATGGAAGATTTGAAATGGGTCTATAATTTGCTAGATTATTATGATCTAATTGTGGTTTCTTAATGAGAGGTTTTATAACTGCCAGTTTAAATGTTCTTGGAACATGACCTAAAGATAAAGACGAGTTAATAATATTGAGGAGAGGCTCTTCCACTACAGATAACACTTCTTTCAGTAGTTTAGTTGGTATAGGATCTAATAAACATGTTGTTGTTTTAGATGAAGTGATAAGTTTATTTAACTCTTTTTGTTCTATAGTTGTAAAGCACTGTAATTGTTCTTTCGGGGTGATAATTGAAGCTGAATTGTAAGGCGCGATTGAAGATTGAACGTTTATAATTGTGGTTCTGATGCTTTCTATTTTCTCAGTGAAGTAGTTCATGAAATCATTACTACTGAACTGTAACGGGATATTTTGTTCGGGTGACGTCTGTTTATTTGTTAGTCTAGCCACGGTGTTAAATAGAAACCTTGGATTGTTTTGGTTGTTTTCTATTAGTTTGCGGAGGTGCTCAGCCCTGGCAGCTTTTAGGGCCTTTTTATAACGTGACATACTGTCTTTCCACGCGATTCTAAAGACCTCTAAATTAGTTTGTTTCCATTTACGCTCTAAAATACGGGTTTCTCTCTTTAAAACATGCGTAGTATTGTTATACCATGGTGCTTTATTTTTCTCTCTGACCTTTTTTAATTTAATAGGTGCAACCACATCCAATGTTCTAGAGAGAATGGTGCTCATAGTGCTAGTTAGTTCTTCTAGTTCATCTGTTTGTTTGGGTTCAGGCAGCAGCTGAGACAGATTAGATAAGCAATTTGAGAAATTATCTATGGTGGATGGGAGGATTGTTCTGCCTGGTTGATAACGCGACGCCGCATGACATATTACAGCAGTACGTAATATGCAAGTTACCATGTAGTGATCAGTGACTTCATCACTTTGTGGAATGATATCTATATCGGTTGGATCGGTTCCGTGTGATATAATTAAATCGAGTGTATGATTAAGACGATGAGTTGGTCCGGTGACGTTTTGCTTGACCCCAAATGAATTTAATAAATCTGTAAACGCAGCTCCTAACGCATCATTTGGATTATCTACGTGTATGTTAAAATCTCCAACAATTAATGCTTTATCGACATTGACTAATAGGTCTGAGAGAAAATCTGCAAACTCTTTTAGGAAATCAGCGTAAGGCCCTGGCGGTCTATATACGGTAGCCAAGGCTAGAGATAATAGGGATGTTTTTCTAACATCTAAGAGCGTAACATTTAGTACAAGTACTTCAAATGAAATAAACTTATAACCCGTTTTCTGAGTAACATTTAGAATATCTTTATAAATGGTTGCAACACCTCCGCCACGGCCAATCAGACGGGGCTCATGCTTATAACAGTATCCAGGAGGAGTAGACTCATTAATACCGAAATAATCATTTGGTTTAAGCCAGGTTTCAGTAAGGCAAAGTACATCGAAGCTATTATCTGTGACTATTTCATTTACAATAACTGCCTTAGGTGTGAGTGATCTAATGTTTAGAAGACCTAGCTTTAGAAATAGTTTTTGTTTACTAATAGCAACATTTTCTGTTTTAATAACAATTAGATTTTTCCTAGATCCTGCATTAGATTTATTATTTGATCTCACTAAACGAGGAATAGACACGGTTTCTATGCAATGTTCTACACTAGTATTTATATCAGTTGAATTGGTGCAGCAGAGACTATGATTTGGACTTTTGGTTACTAGTCAAAGGGTATTTAACATTTTGGAGATGTTATCTGACAGAAGATCCGCTCCGAATCTGCTTGGGTGTAAGCCATCAGCACGGAAAAGCCTAGGACGCTCCCAAAACAGATTCCAATTATTTACAAAGAGCAGTTTCTGCTCATTGCACCATGACATTAACCATTCATTTAGCGCAAATAATCTGCTGAATTTTTCATGCCCTAGTCGGTACGTGGGAAGCGGTCCTGACACAATGATCGTTGTTTCAGGCGATGTGCTGCGTACCGTATCGATTAGATTCCTGAAGTCTTTCTTCAGAATCTCCGTCTGGCGCAGCCTGATGTCGTTCACTCCCGCGTGCAGGACCACAGTTCCGACGCGCTCGTCACCGTTCAGGATCTCGGGAACGCGAGCAGCGATTTCAGAAACACGAGCACCAGGGAAGCAGTGACTTTGCACCTTACTTGTACCTAACGTAGCGTGTCCGTGCCGAACGATGGAATCGCCGATGATCACAGCATCGCGTTCTGTTTCGCGTAGAGGGGAGAAGCGGTTTTGTGTCGATAACTCGAAAACCGGGAGGGTCGGAGAAAGTCTTGGTCTAAACCTGACTCGCGTCTTCCGCTGCGGAACCACCCAGGCTTCGTGGTGGCGTGTTGGAGCCGGAGTGAACGAGACCATGGCTGATTGCGACCGATGCTGAGGAACGCACGGAGTAGACGCGGTCGGAGTCAGCGGGTTAGTAACGTTAAACACTGATTTGTGTGCGTCGGCGCGTGATGTTTCAAGAGCCAAACACCGGTCTCTCAGCTCGGCCTGTCTCAATAAAAGGTTGTGGATCTGTTTCTCAACAGCTTCCAGCTCAGACTGCAGTGCGTGAAGCTCAAATGTGTCCTCACCTGCACCAAGCGGTAGACTACTTACATCTGATATATTCGCCATTTTAACAGATGGACAGTGAGTTAGCAACGAAGCTACCAGTGATGCTATCAATATTAATACTAATTTATATTATAAGTTTGTTTGTAAATGAGTGTGGAGAAGACGCGTTCAGCCGTGATCCACGGACGTAACCTTTAAGAGTATGCAGCGTTGGATCACTAATAGGCTTGAGACGCGTCTGCTCAACAGTCCGCGTTGTAACTATGAGGTTTTTTAGTGGTAGGGGTGTAGAGTAGACGCACGATAGGCGAAAAAAAAGTGTTTGTTTATAAGTGAGTGTGGAGAAGACTCGTTCAGCCGTGATCCACGGACGTAACCTTTAAGAGTATGCAGCGTTGGATCACTAATAGGCTTGAGACGCGTCTGCTCAACAGTCCGCGTTGTAACAATGAGGTTTGAGCAGTAGTGCTTCTCAGTGAGGAAGAGTAGAAAATGTTCGTTGTAAGCGGGTTTAAAGAGAAAAATCAAGAATTATAAATCAAATCGATAGAGCTCCAAAAACAACAACGCATTCAGACGCAACGCATGATAATGACAGGACAAGACATTATTCACCGTGTTTGTTGAGTGTTTCTTATTCACCTGAGCTTTTATGAACTCAAAGGCGCGAGAGAAAATAAATAAATAAAAATAGCTGAGCGCAAGGGTGGCGCGTTAACAGGCTAGCGAATTACTAGCGTGTTATGCGTCAGGGTTGGGTAAGCTGTATTTAGTAGTAATATAAACAACTAGAAATTGTAGTAAATGATGGTTCAAAACAAGGAAATACGAGGCTAAGACGGAGCTTACAGCTCCGAAGCAAACACACTCACAGCAGGCAGCGAGAAAAATCAAGAATTATAAATCAAATCGATAGAGCTCCAAAAACAACAACGCATTCAGACGCGACGCATGATAATAACAGGACAAGACATTACTCACCGTGTTTGTTGAGTGATTCTTACTCACCTGAGCTTTTATGAACTCAAAGGCGCGAGCGCGCGAGAGACAAATAAATAAATAAAAATAGCTGAGCGCACGGGTGGCGCGTTAGCAGGCTAGCGAATTACTACCGTGTTGTGCTAGTAGCAACGGAAGCCAGCGATGTTGGGCAAGCCGTATTTAGTAGTAGTATAAACAACTAGAAATTGTAGTAAATTCTGGTTCAAAACAAGGAAATACGAGACTAAGACGGAGCTTACAGCACCGAAGCAAAAACACTCACGCATTAATAAATAATAGATTATGGTCTGTTTATCTCTCTTTGAGTATGTACTTGAGTATGTATGTACACCAGAAAATTTTAATTCCCTCATCATTTATTCACCCTCATGTCGTTTCAAACATGTATGCATTTCTTTTTTCTGCTGAACACAAAATATGTTATTTTGAAGAATTTTGATTCCCACAGAGTTTTGGTTCCCATTGACTTCCATGGTATTTTATGTCCATACAATGCAAGTCAATGGGAACTGAAACTGTTTATTACCAACATCCTCTTCTGGAATTAAGAAGTGCATACAACAACTTTCATTTTTATCCCTTTAAATGAATTATTTACTTAATGTAATTTTTTTAAAGAAAATGTATTTCTTAGCCTTCCCCTTGTGACTTGATAGTGGGATTTGACTGACTTCTGCTGCTCCTGAATGCTTTTAGAGGGAAAAGTTGCCCATAACATCTGGTCAAGGATCAGTTTTCACCGTGATAATGGCGTATTGGCGATTTGGCAAACGATCCCTTGCTTATAAGTGTTTGCGCTCTGGAGAGCATCAAAGGTTTCTATTTACGTGTTTTTACGGCATCTAACAATGTAGCCAATCACAAACATATCTGTTGATTTCTTGAACGCAATGTCCAATCGGAAGGGTTTAAGTTAGAATACACTAACCCGAGTGGAGCGCTCTTTGCACGCTTTCAAGGCGATATCTAATAAATTCAGAATTAGAATAAAACTTTAGTTTTTCATGCTTGACCAGCAGCCACATACATGCAAAGTTTTGTGAGTGACATCCGCTAGATTCATGTATTTGAGCAATTCTTATTTTCATGTATGCATGATTTTTTTCTCCTTTCCCACACATTTTTTTTTTTTTGTATCTCATTTGATTAAGTGTACTAGCCGTCAATCTGAGTGGGCCAGTGTCAGCCTGACCCTTATGTAGCCTCGAGTTAACCCGTTGTAAAAAATGTATCGAGTAAAAGTGAAAGTCAAGCATTTAGTCATGAAACATTTCATTAAAAGTATTAAGCAATGAAGCCCCCGTAATCAAATAACAGCAACATCCTCATGCTGTGTTATTACACACACAACAAGCCATCAGGGACAGCGGTCTGCGTAATACTGCGCAACATTCGATATACTCTGATTTCGTTCTTAATATGCTTGTGTTGAGTTTTATACCATTTTCAGTGTGTGAGTGAGTGTGTGTGTATCTTCCTGCCAGGACCATGAGGCGTCTACGCTTTCAAACGCACAGGAAGTGAAGGTCCTGGTAGGTGGGTGGTGAATGACGTCAATGAGGCTAAGAGGCCTCTGAAACAGGAACCAAAACATCCCACAATCATTTGCCCCCTCCTCTCAACGCTCAGCTCAGTAGATCAGTGGCGTAAGCCTTTACACCTGGAGCGCGTGCACACACACACACACACACACACACACACACACACACACACACACACACACACACACACACACACGCACACACACACCTGCAGGCATTTACTACACATGTGAGCATTACATTTTTTTTGTCGCATATGAAATCACAAAATAAACGTATATATGCAGTAGAAATATTGCCTAGTATATTAAAGGGATAGTTCACTCAAAAATTAAAATTGTGTCATCACTTACTGAACCTCATGTTGTTCTAAACCTGTATGGGTTTCTCTGTTCTTTTGAACACAAAAGAAGATATTTTGAAGAATGTGGGTAACCAAACAGTTGATGGACCCCATTGACTTCCATAGTGGGAAAAAAAAAATACTATGAAAGTCAATGGGGTCCATCAACTGTTTGGTTACCCACATTCTTCAAAATATCTTCTTTTGTGTTCAAAAGAACAGAGAAACCCATACAGGTTTAGAACAATACGAGGTTGAGTAAGTGATGACACAATTTTCATTTTTGAGTGAACTATCCCTTTAAAAGTCCATATGTGTGTATTTGATCTTTTATGTGGTTGTTTTTTTTCTCTAGAAGGTCTAAATAAAAAATGTGCACACACATAAATGGTTCCAATAATGTAATGAAATGCAATTTCACCCCTAATTTAAATAATACATCATTTCATTTAGTATTTCTTTCTTTTGATTTTGGGGTGAAATATGACCCGAATATGCTTAATGAGATTCACTTACTTAAATTCTTACACAAACCTCTGAACACTTTCATGAATTTTATTAACAGCTGTGCACACATAATCCTGCTCTCGCATGCTTACGCACGCATAACTATTCACACCCGCACAAACACACACGCACACATGCATGCAATAAACACAGCTTTTTATATGCGCCGCGGCGCTGCATTTACGCACATTGCGTCTCTGTGGTTTGTATGAGTGTAAGAGGTCATGCAAGCATGTTATCTTACTCAAACTTTCATTCTCCCCCCTCCACCCACACTTCTCTTTTCTTCAGAGACGCTGGGATTTTCAGGCCGCTCAGATGGAGAGAGTTGCGGTGGCCATTGTACTAACCGTGATAAGGGAGTGTTTAAAACGTGCACAAGAGCCCAACAACACCTACTGCTTCATTTCACAAAAACAAGAACATGCCTGGCTTATATTTCACCCCAGAATCAAAAGGATTTTTTTTCATTGCATTATGAAAATTATGCTTATTTTTAAGACAATTAACAATTATAAGAAAAATATAATTAATTCACCAATATATTATTTATATAATAAAGTATTTCAATGTAATAATAAAAAAAAATATTGCATTTGAACAGAGGTGTAAAAAGTACCTGAAAACCATACTTAAGTAAAAGTACAGATACCTTACAACGAAAACGACACCATTACAAATTTTAAGTCACCAATTTCAATACGACTTGAGTAAAAGTCTTAGAGTATGTGATTTTAACAGTGCTTAAGTATTTTACTCGTACTGAATAGGCTCAAAGATGCTCTAGTCTTCAATGCCAGTGAAAAACAAGAAACAGTTTATTTGTGAGGAGAGCGATCACGTTTATTTTCTAAAGTCAAAATAAAACTGAACACCTCAATATTGTAATCGACATAACAGCCTCTTAAACGTCTACAGACACTCAAGTCTCAGTTAAGCTCAAGTGCTCATAAAGGGCATAAGTAAACCAATATCCTTCAAAAGGGTCTCTTCAGTATAACAGATTAATGGTTAAGTAAAGAGAAATAGTCAAAGCCTACTTGCACTGGATGTGCTGGTTTTGGCCTCATAACCGGCTGCAGTCATGTCCTCATTTCATATATGAACACCTGCGATTCACAACTTCCTGCTAATGCACTCGCATTCGCGTAAAGTAGCCTTTACAAGATTTGGTGAGTAAGCCCTGTAACCCTTCAATGCCCTGTAGATGGCGATATCACTTCTTTTGTAGCAGAAATAAATAAACTGCTGCAGAAAAAGTTAGGTGTCATGCAAAATGTAAATGTATCACAATTCACAAATGTATTGGAGTAAAGAGTACAAATACTCATTCAAAAATATAGTCAAGTAGAGAGTTAAAGTAGCAGATATCTTTGATACTCAGTCAAATTACAAAGTAGCCAAAAAGATTCTTAAAGGGGTCCTATTATGCCCTTTTACGAAGTCTTGATTTTGTTTCGGGGTGTACTAGAATATATTTTCATACTTTTATACACATTTTTTTCACATATTTTACATGATTACATCTCCTCTCTCCCCAGTCTGGTTGAGTTTTCGATGAAGCCCCTCCTACCGAAATACAAAATGTGTTGTGATTGGTTAGCTGGCCCAGTGTGCTGTGATTGGCACGTGTTCGGGAAATGTCACACCCCTTCATAACCGCAAGCTCTACTCAGATGTAAATATTAACGATGGCGTCAATTTCAAACCAATGTGCAGAACGGATTTCAAGCACAGACTTTGCAAGCACAGATTTCACAGGACGTTTCAGAGTAATATGTTTTTTTTCTTTTTTTTTTCTCATAGATACGATGTCATCCACCATTTAATCATATTTGTCGGATAACTATGGTCATACAAACAGTGATTGATCACAAAATCATGGATACTTTTCCTAAGTGGTGGTGAGGTCTTACAAAAGCAAGAGCTTACAAAAGCTAAAGTAAACACTACATCAATACTGTAATGTTAGTTAGCAGGCTAGCGGAGCCCTTCGTTAACTTTACATCATAGCTATCATAAAACTACATACAGCTTATAATTGGAACTGTTAATAGAAAACGACTACAAATAATAAGACATACGTACAAGTTGTGATCCATAAACAACAGATTGTCTCGACAAAATGGGAATGGCTAACGTTACGTCTTTCAGGAGAAGCTTTTTTTATATAGCCTGCATTGTACTCTCTTCTAGAAGCTGTTCTCCGTAAAATAAGCAGCACACAGACAAACGTTCAGGTTATAATGTTCAGGAACAGTGTTACAAATAAATGTTAACCTCTCTAAGTTCGTCAGCCTTAGGACAAACGTTTTCCGGGGTGTAAAAACAGCGACAATAACTCTTCATCTTCTCTAAAGCAGCCCAACATGCTTTACTGCGTGTTCCCAGGGGAAGGATTAATGTAAATGTCACCATCCCGGGAAAAAGCTCGTTGTAGTCCCTACCAGCCATTTGTTTTAGCCCTTAAAAAGCAATTTCTGTCAAAGCAAATATCTCCCTTTGCATTGAACTTTGAGCGTCGTAACTTTGCAGATGCTCAAACAGCAACATTACACACTAACTAAAGTTAAAAAAGTGAAATCATAATCAATGACCCCTTTAAGTACAGTAACTAATCGCTTTTACTCAAATACTTTACACCACTGCATTTGATCACCCCATGAAAACCCATAAACACCCAAAGATAATATGGCAAACTGGACTGGAAGAATTGACTAAAAATATTGATGGCTCATCTTGGACTCAAGCATACAAACATTTTTGAATGACTGATTGGGTTCTTCAATATGTCCTGCCCAAACATAGCAAAGAAACATGAGTCTGTCAAGCTACTTCATTGGGCCTTTAATGCTGATTTTAATAACAAAATAATTTGTATTTAATTGACCTATGTCTGTTTTGTGGTGAAATACGAAAAGGCTCCTGACAGGTGACATAGAATTTGAAACGTTTTACATCTTCCACTGAGATGACTCTTTTCCCCAAGTATCCTTTAACACTCTCTTAACTTAGCCAATAAGTAGTTTACCACTTTATATTTATTCATAACACAAATCATAGTCGTCCCTTCATGATACTGTTCAAGTGAAGATGATATGAGTAATTTACATTGAGGTTTACGACCACTATAAGGGAACTTTCCTCAGTCTAACGTCTGTGAATGGATTCAGAAGATCTTACCTGACAGGTTGCCTTTGGTCATTGGCGGCTGACTGCTGACTGGTGATCTTCTATTAAGTGAAGCAGAAAAATAAATACATTAGAAAGAAGAGCAGGAATATAAATAAGAACATTCAATAGAAACTGATTATTCCATCACCAACTGATCACACTAGACTTAGCATCCATAGACATTTCAAAAGACATCATTAGACATTTACTATTATCATTATACGAATGAAGGCCAGTTCAGTAGGTTAGTGTCTCTTCCATCCAGTCTGACAAAACATATTAAGTGAGTTCTGCCCTCTTGTGGTATTTTCTCATATTACATTTTATGAAACGCATGTAAACGTCACTTACTTGCTGGAGGGACACGGCACATTTGTCAGGAAGCTGACATTATTCCTAACAGTGCGAAGACTTGCAAGCACCTATTGAATGAAATAACAGCAAAACACAAAGGACGTGAATAAGTCCACATGTGTAAAATCATTCACATTTTGTTCATTATAGTCTTTCATTCCAGAAAGCAAAAGCCAAACGTACCTGAGCAAAAGGAGTGACTATCAGATCTTCACCATGTCTGACAACCAAAGAACACAAAAATATCATACAGAATACAAAACCTGTGTACTGTATTGTCCATGCTATAATTCGCATTCCGTTCAAAATATTTTACTTTATATACGTAAAGGTTATATACTTTATTAGTTGTTTACTTCATACTAACTTCATGTAATATACTGAGCAGATTATATACTCTCAGATTTAAATAGGTTATGTAATGCATTATTCCTGCATTGCTTCTATAGTTTCACTTCTTTTTGAACTGCAGCTGCAAAGACTTGAATAATTTATTGCAGACGTACTGAGTCCTATTCGTGAAGATCTAACTTACTGCAGAGTTTAATGTCAAACCTACTCTCACACACTTACCTGTATGTGTGTGGTTTGGTGAACCTGAAGACCTTGATTTACTGATTCAGGTGTGTTAAAATGAGCTAAATTCTACTGGAAGTTATGTTAGACTGTGAAATAATTCATCAAGTCAAGGACTATTTCTCCGAGGAGGCTAAACAATAGTATAAAAACAGTATAAAAATAAAATAAATATGATGTACTATGAGATCAAATCATATATAAAACACAATGTAAGGTAACAGCAAAATTCAGCCTGAAAAAATATATATAAGCTTCCTAATTTCAGAAGTCAGTCAAAACTTTAAAATATAAAGAACTACAGGAATAAATAAATGAAGGAATAAATCAATATGGGGGAAAAAAATCATACAGTGTAATATATATATAAATAATAATATATATATAAAAAAGATTAAATAAATGTACTTTTTTTTTTTTTTATAAATTACTAAATAAATAAAAAACTAAAAATATAACATAAATAATATATAAAATAAAAAACTAAAATAAGTAAACAAATGAATAATTAAGTAAAGACTAACTACATACACTCTAAATGCCAGAGGAGAACTGGCCCCCGACTGAGCCTGGGTTCTCCCAAGGTTTTTTTTCTCCATTATGTCACCTGATGGAGTTTTAGGACACCATTATGTCACCTGATGGAGTTTTAGGACACCATTAGGTCACTTGATGGAGTTTTTCGGTTCCTTGCCACTGTTGCCTTTGGCTTGCTCAGTTGGGGATATTTTGGGGATATTTTGGGGATATTTAATTTAATTTTATCAATCAATAAATTCCTCTTGAAACAAACTTTTTTGTATTATTTACATTTAATACTGTGAAGCTGCTTTGATACAATCTGTATTGTGAAAAGCGCTATACAAATAAACTTGACTTGACTTGACTCTAAACAAAAATGGTGCTAAATAGCACTAAAAGTGGTTCATTGGCTTGTAATCATAGGGGAACCACTTTAAGTGCCATATAGCACCTATCTTTGTCAAATGGTGCTTAACCACCCCAAAGAACCGCTAAAGAACCGCTGAAGAACCAAACTGGGCTTAACAGGTTCTTTAAATGGTAGTGGTGCTATATAGCACCTTAACCACCGCAAAGAACGGTGAAGAACCGCTGAAGAACCATTTTTTTTTAGTGTGTATGGTAAAATCAATTAAACAAATGCAGTTTAAAAACGACAAATAAACAATAAAATAAAATGAATAAAAAATATCAAATAAATTCAAGAAAGAATAAATAAATAAATAAATAGTTTTCTTGTGATCTCGACTTAATTTTTTCTCATGATCTTGACCTAACAAATGTTGTTTCTCGTGATCTCTATCTTAAAAGTTGGTTATTATTGGACATTCGTTAGACATTCAATCATTTCTTCAACATTAAATGACGTGTAATCACAAAATAGTGTCAGTTCATGCTGTATATCGTTCAGATCATGTATGTAAAGCATAATTTCGAAACTAAACAGTTTTTTTCATCGGGTCCAAGCACCAATGGCCCATGACCAAGTAAACATTTTAATAAATATATCATGTTTATTTATGAAATATTTTTTCAGATATTATAATATTTTATAATACTGGAATGCAGAAACACTACACAGTATTTATATAACTTAAGACATGTTAGTAAAAAGTAAATGGAATACCGTAATTCTTGCGCTGCATGTGCTTCTGAGCTGGTGCCAGGTTATATGAGAATTAACTAGATCTATGCATTTGTTTCCATTCAAAGGGATGGAAACCGATAGAAAAAGATTAAAGGTTCATTATCCTGTGGCTTCCTCTAGTAGGCAACATTAATATCAGTTTAGAATTTGCTGTTAACCTCCCGAGCATCATAAATTCATGAAACTAAGCTTGTTTGCTCAGATTTGTTCTCCACGTCATTTAATGTTGAAGAAAAGACTGAATGTCTAATATCAAACCAACTTTATCGCAGTTATAATTGGGTTTTTTTATGTCAAGAGCAAAAGAAAACAACTTTTGTTATGTCGAGATCACGAGAACATTTTTAATTGACTCTTAAGGCTTCCGTACTAACAAATAAATAGTGCTGTTTTTTGTGTAAATTAATATCTTATATCTAGTTAGGATGTTTATAATTTTTTTTACATTTTGCTATAGTATTTCTCGACACTTTTTACAATCACAAACTTCTCGACTTTCATTGCAGTTGTGGGCAACATTAAATGGAAAGCATGCATGGATACACACTTCAAAAATCCCCTTGAAAAAGTACATCGAATTTGGCTCACAATTTTCAACAAACTGTGATGAACTGTAGCTGGACTAAGCACTGTTTAACTAAGTGGACTAAGTGCTGAGTTTTTACTCACAACTGTTCTCCAACAAGGGAGGAGTTGCGAGAGGTGGATTTGGGCGAGAGGTCATAGTCACTGTCTGAGCGGTAAAGGAAAGACTCTCGCCGTTGCCCGTGACTGGCCATGTTGGGATGCAGGACCATACCAGAGCCCGGTGACACTTGTAGGTCCAATGGACTGCAGCCGATAGAGGGTCCATTCTCCACCTCCAAACTACACAGACAGAGACAGACACGTAAGGTCAACATGGTGATTACATGAATAGAATACCATCCCACAAACTAATAATAAAGTCTGCAAATGGAAAATGACGATCTGCATGCAAAAATCACACCCTTTATTGTTTAAATCTATAAACAGCACATCAAAACCAAACCAAACCAAATGTGGTTGTCACTTTAACAGAAGTCTGTCAGACGGTTTCTTCCTGTAGACGCGGCTGTTTCTTATTGAGAGTAAACTGCAAAGTGGACCAGACTAAATTACTTTGCAAGAGAGAAAAGACATTTTTTAGTTTATGAAAGTACACACTGAAGTGTACTCTCAGTAAACTACTAGTAGTTTATACTGCAAGTATACTTGTATGTTTTCTTTAAGTGAACATAACATTATACTTATAGTTTACTATTTATATATTATTTTTGCACTTGCAGTATACTACTATGTTCAAATATAGATATTATTTTATTATACTTGAAAAATACCTTTAACTGTACTTTAATTTTAAAAACATTTTATTAGCTTCATGCATCCTTTTTTATCAACACTTGAATGTCGGTAAGTTTCATAAAGAAAGGCAACATTTTAAACAAAAAAGTGGAGAAAATCACATTTTTGTCAAAGACTACGCCTTGATCAGATTCAGAACAATGATCAAAACACAGATGGAGTAGATCGAGTCCAACACCCCCAAAGCTTCACAGTCGTGTTCTCTTCATGGGTTCGACATTTCTTTTGGTAAAATTAAGCAGTTTTGATTTACACGCTTTTTAATGTTTGATGATCACGTCATTTTACATTTGAGTGAGCAATCTTCTATCACTTGTTTCAGCTTGTTCTTCTCCTTTGTTTTGATCCGGAGATTCTGTAGAAGATGTGTCATAGCGCCCCCTACCGTATAACAGTGAACTATGTAAAAAAAAAAGTATATTTAGGCTACTCGATCAAAAGAGTTAACACAACTACAAGCCAAGTATACTTTGAATACTTAATTATACTTTTAAGTAAACCTCGATCAAAAGATTGAGTACAAGTACAGGCCAAATATACTTGGACTTTTCTCTCAGTATAAGTCAAGTACACTTAAGTGTGTATTTCTGAGAAGTACATAAAGTATATTTCTGAGAAGTATATAAAATGTAGACTGAAAGTATTGTATAGTATATTGTATATGTATTGGGCAGCCATTGTAAAATCTGGTTCCTGAAGCAAAACCAGATGAGATGCTAGACAGTGTCACATGAAAAGCTCAGAGACCTGGAACACAAGTCAGGTTCAGTCAGTCTCCACAGAGTGAAGACCGATAAAGTCATTAGGTACAGGGGGGGAAAAAGCACACAAAAAGCAAAAAGGCAAAGGAGAAAGAAGGATGTCAGAGTTTAAAAGAGAGATGTATACAGAAACTATTGAGTAGAAAATAATGTAGTCAATGCAAGAGCTAATAGAAAACAGCACTGAACAGAGATGAAAACATTGAGAGGGAAGAAAGGGATTGTGGAGAACAGGTCAAAATTGATGCTTTGAAGTGAAGGTCATTGAGCTGCCTGCTTCAGTGAGAAAGCAAAGCAATCCATTTGAGAAAGACAATTTCCCTTAAATAATGTTATATATATGTGTGTGTACTGTATATATTTATATTGAAAACGTCTCATGTTACGACTGTAACCATTGTTCCCTGAAAAGGGAACGAGATGCTGCGTCAGAAGTAGTGAAGCTAAGGGAATGCCTCTGCATGATTGCGTCTGAAGCACCTGTGTAATCACTCATTGGTGGAACGTCGTACCGTGATGCGTGTTGGCGTACCGCGGAAGCTATAAAGGATGCCTGGACCAAATATAGTCAGCTTCTGAGTAATTTGCACACAGGCATACAGGAAATATGGCAGGGCGACGCAACATCTCGTTCCCTTCTAAGGGAACAATGGTTAAAGTCTTAACCTGAGACGTGTCGCAACCTTCCGAGGGAACTCGTTCTACATCAGAAGTAGCAACGCTATGGGAACGATAATACCCACTATGCCAAACTGACAACTGCCGAATAGAGGAGGATAAAAGGCCTGCAAGACTACTGAGCGAGAAAGCCCTTGAACTCTCACATGGACAGCAGGTCTTTACCTCTGTGTGCCATGAAGGTAACATGATACTAGAGGGTGTCTCCCTTGATATAAGCAAGAAGCTATGGCCAAGCAGAAAATAAATCCCGAAGGAACTCCAGCACTGAACCAACCTGGCAGGGTCCAACTGGCGATTCCTGCACCATGAAGTAGAGACTCCACATCAAGGCATATATTTTCCTCATGGAGGGAGCTCTAGGGTTAGGATGGTCTCAACAACCTCAGTTGAGAGATCAGTGTTCATGAGTTGGTCCCCTCAAGGGCCAAACCCATTTGTCTGGGCAAAGGTTTTTGCCCCCTGCCTGGGACAGAAGGTCCCTCCTGATGGGAATCTACCATGGAGAGGCACCTGACTCCCTCCATATCTGCTCTGCCTGGCTGCAAATTACAGCTTTCATTCAAACAGAGAGAGCTTGACAGAGACAGAAACACCATTACTATATCCACTACATATATACAACACACTATAAAAAGCACAGCTAAATGTGACATGTATTATAATGTGTTTATGTGCAGATTGTTTTAAGTTCCTTTTCGAGGGAACTTCTACACTGCATCAGCTGCTGACGCTATGGGGACGCGTCCTTGTGGAACCTGGTGTCTGAGGCACGTGTACAAACACGCCATTCAATAGCCAACAAAGTGCTATGACGTCGCAAGGTGAGCCCTAGTGCATAAGAAGGGTGCCTAAGAACACATCATAAGATTCTTTGTCATCAGGAAGCCGTTTGTTTGTGTGCTGTGTGAAGATAGCTGTGTGTAAAGAAAGAAAGAAAAATAGAAGGTAAGCAGACATTCAAACACTGTGTTCCTCCATGCCCTTGTTTTTTAATGCATGGCGATGGGCACAAGCTGTGTGTTATTTGTCTGGGATTCTCAAATGGGGCTGGATGCATTCATTGCGATGATTCTTCATTGAGGAAACTCCCACTCGGATGGCTCAAGATGCTGAGCCCCCGGACTCAAGCCCTGCAGAGTCATAAGTGTGCAGCTCTAATGAGCCTTCCTTTTCTCCCAGATCTACACACTGGGGTGCATGGAGACATACATACTCTGCTTGCGTGGTTCATTTGGCTTCGAGTTATTCAAATGCAGAGGCGCTGCGCAAGCAGGGCTCTGGGTGGATGCCCCTGGTGTAAAGAAATCTAGCGAATTACCTTTCCCCGGGGGTATCCTCATCGTTTAAGGCTCCCCTTTTGCTCTCTAAAGCACCTGAGGCGGTCTCTGAAATGCGTATAGCCACAGATCTACACTGCCGTGCAAAGGCAAGAGGCCATAACTTAACATAACATAAAGTTTTTGGTCGAAAATGAGTTATTGATCATTTTGGCACATTCAAGATCTCCTTTATCATGTGGATAAGTATCTTGAGTCAATTTCGTTGTTTTTTCGAGAAATGTGAGAAACCAAGGCAGAACCCCGTTACACCAGTTACCGCTCTTTGGCTTTGTTTTGGAACGCTCAAATTGAGTAACGGTACTCTGCCTTTGTTTAGCCGTGCGTCAATATTAAGTTACTGTGCCGGTGTTCTGTCAAATAACGCTATCAGATTGTACGGTGTTCTGCCTTTGTTTTACTGTCCATTAAAATTTGCAGCATTTAAATCACGGTGTAGCCTGTGTACAGCTACCATCAGTCCCTGTAACCTCTGAAATGTCCTCAGAGGGACAGCTTTTTCCTGCACAAATGTGATCAGTTTAGTATGTTCTGAAACCGCTCCATTGACAAACGTGCGATATCGCGACGGATATATGCAGAGTTGACAGAAAAATTTTACACATGCCGCAGCAGGTGAATACAACAAAGAACTAGCGCCTCGCCTCACCCAGGTTGGGTACCGGACCTGTTTGAAACACTCATGCATCTAGCTGGCAGAGTGCCAAAATGGCGCCGGCGCCTTCAGCACCGTCCTGATGCTGGCTACTGTATACAGGCCACCATACAGACTTTATCAAATAATTTGCTGATTTTCTATCAGAGTTAATACTGGCTGCAGATAAAGTCCTAATTGTTGGTGATTTTAATATACAGTTAGTTAACGAAAAAGATGCATTGAGATTGGCATTTAAAGACATTCTGAACTCTATTGGAGTTAGACAACACGTCAGGACCAACTCATTGTCGTAATCATACTCTAGATCTAATATTATCACATGGAATCAATGTTGATGCTGTGGAAATTCTGCAGAAGAGTGATGACATCTCAGATCATTATCTAGTCTTGTGTATACTTAATTTAGCCAAGGCTGCAAAGCCGACTCCGTGTTACAAATATGTTAGACCAATCACTTCTGCCACTAAAGATTGCTTTATTAATAATATTCCTGATCAGTTTAATCTCCTCAGCATCCCAGATAGCTTAGAAGAACTCGATATTGCGACAGAAACTTTAGACACAGTTGCTCCTTTGAGCTTAAAGAAGATTAAACAATCCAATACCGTGGTACAATGAGCACACTCAGGCCCTCAGGAGAGCAGCCAGAAAAATGGAGCGCAACTGGAAGAAAACAAAACTAGAGTTTTTTCGCATTTCATGGAAAGAGAGCACGATTGCATACATAAAGACCTTAAAAGCTGCTAGATCAGCTTATTTTTCAACCCAATTTGAAGAAAATAAACAAAACCCTAGGTATTTATTTGAAACAGTGGCTAAATCAATGAAAAAATAAAGCTTCAACCTAGACGTTTCCAAGCAGCACAGCAGTAATGACTTTATGAACTTCTTTACTTACAAGATTGATAATATCAATCTTAGAAAATTATAAATATGTAACCGTCTACTACATTTGATACTATTGACCACAACATTATTTTAAATAGACTCGAAAATTATGTTGGCATTAGTGGAATTGCATTAGCATGGTTTAAATCATACTTATCTGACCGTTATCAGTTTGTAGCAGTAAATGAAGAGATGTCTTATCGATCACAAGTTCAGTATGGAGTACCACAAGGCTCAGTACTAGGACCATTGCTGTTTACTCTGTACAAGCTATCCTTGGGAGATATCATTAGGAAGCATGGCATTAGTTTTCACTGTTATGCTGATGATACTCAGCTCTATATTTCTTCACGCCCTGACGAAACTTACCAATTCACAAAATTAACGGAATGCATAGCTGATATAAAAAACTGGATGACTACTAATTTCCTACTACTTAAAGGGATAGTTCACTTTGAAATTCATTTTTGGTATGTTTTAGCTTACCTCAAGGGCATCCAAGATGTAGGTGTCTTTTTTTCCGCAGTAGTTTCAATTTTGATATTTTTAGGTCAAACCGTTCTTGTCTGTCAGTCATATAATGCAGGTCTATGGTCACGGTCTCAAAACACAAGCACTGAGTCCAAATTAAAACAATTCCCCGTCGTCCAAATTAAACAATTCCCCATCGTAAGTACACATTGATGGCCTAAGACACGAAACGAGCGGTTTGTGTGAGAAAACGAACAGTATTTATATAGTTTTTACCTCTTATACGCAGACATGTCCGAGTGATCTGATCTGACGTGTACGCAGACTGGTGCATAGATATATACACACTAGAGGTCGCCTTGTCTACGGCAGTTCATTGGAACGAATGTCTTTAAGGCGACATCTAGTGTATATATCTAAAAAAGACACCTACATCTTGGATGCCCTTGAGGTAAGCTAAAACATACCAAAAATTTATTTCAAAGTGAACTATCCCTTTAATTCTGAAAAAATAGAGATTCTAATTATTGGACAAAAAACGTCCTCACGTAATAACC
This sequence comes from Leuciscus leuciscus, assembly GCF_965113295.1. NCBI lineage: Eukaryota > Metazoa > Chordata > Actinopteri > Cypriniformes > Leuciscidae > Leuciscus > Leuciscus leuciscus. The sequence continues at coordinate 19,059,541 of NC_138730.1, read as the reverse complement.
TAGAATACTGTCTAACACTTGATGGCTGCTCTGTCAAGTCTTCGTCGTCGGTTAGTAACCTGGGTGTGCTCTTTTGATACCAACCTTTCATTTGAAAGTCACGTTTCTAGTATCTGTAAAACCGCATTTTTCCATCTTAAAAATATATCTAAATTACGTCATATTTTCTCAATGACAAATGCAGAACAGTTAGTTCATGCGTTCATGACATCAAGGCTAGATTATTGTAATGCTATTATGGGTGATTGCCCTACACGCTTAATAAACAAACTACAGCTGGTCCAAAACGCAGCAGCTCGAGTTCTTACCAGAACCAGGATGTATGACCATATTAGCCCGGTTCTGTCAACACTGCAAACCTGTCCACCACCGTTTCAATGGCAGTGCCAAACAGTCCCGAGGGCGAGACAGGAGCATCAAAGAGGACAGCTTCATCTGACTCCTTGATCCCTGACAAATTAAGCCAATTGCTGATCTTATAGAATGGCATGGCATTATATAGATCAGTGCTTAAGACTCGTTTGAAAACAATTCATTTCATTGACTCAGAGTCGACTCTTACTTTTGAAAGACAATAACTTTATATACGGTGCACTTTCAGATTTAAAACTTTGCAGGATGTTTTCATTCACTTAGAGCTGTTATACACTACATGAAAGGTCATTTTCAAAAATCCATAATTAAAAAAATCCCTTTAAATTAAAAGTTGAATATTTTTTAAGCCTATTAAATGTTACAATTTATGACTTTTAATTATACTGTAATGTTGATTGGCTATAATTACTCATTTCATCCCCAGGAAATTAAGAAAAAATCCATTTAACAGAGACATCAGTAGCAGTATTGGTATTGATTATACTGGCCTTCATGCATAGTATTTAGCATTAAACATATTTAAAATAGACTGTCTTTATGCTTTATCTATATTAATTTGGAGATTCACTAGTTAATTTATTTTAATCGATTGACAGTACTAATATATTTATATATATATATATATATATATATATATATATATATATATATATATATAGATGGAGCTCACAGTGAGTATTTAACCATTCTGTAGTCTCAATGAGTGTTGAAAACTAGATAAGTCAGTAATTATAATAAATATTGTACATGATAGTAAATTTTTTTCATATCTGAAGTTTTTAAATACCTTAAAAACAATTCTTTGGTACCTTGGAATGTTTTTAGTGATTTATCATTAAGATCACTGCTTATAGTTATTATTACAATATCTACTAACCAACTGTCTGTTTTGGGTTGACATAATGAACAGAAACAATGCAAATCAATTATAAAAGAAAGGATATTGAGACGGAATCTCAGCTGACAGAAAAATAGGTCACAGAGCGACATGGTTAAAAGGAACTGGGAGAAACGACATTGGGCATTATGCCAGAAGGTTGCGAAGGGTGTCTGACGGCAGACTCAGAATGATATAAAAAGCCATCAAGGGTTGATAGAAGAGCCTAGAAACTATCACCACCTCTTACGTGTATGTGTGTGTGGTAACAGGCAGCTATTGCAAGAGTCTAGTTACTGCTGAAAGTGCAGAATCATCATAAGTGGCATCTGGAGGGCAGAAACTCTGTAGGGAATATGAGGACCCAACAGTTTTTAGTTTTTTTTTCACAAATTCATTTTTTACTTTTTCTAAAAATGTGAAAAGTGCTTGCCCATAAAAAACTCACCACTGTGCTAGAGTGTTGTTGGTGATAGCTTAAGTGTTTTGTGTAGTAGCTAGGATGTTGCTAGGGTGATCTGGGTGATTGATTGTCCAAGTTAAAGTGCCAGGAAACATTTCATAAATGCTAAAAAAAATTATACTTTTTTAACAAGAATGCAATCCTTAAAGGAATAGTTCACCCAAAAATGAAAATAAGCCCATGATTTACTCACCCTGAAGTCATCCTAGGAGTATATGACATTCTTCTTTCAGACGAATACAATCGGAGTTATATAAAAAAAAGTCCTGGCTCTTCTCTGAATTTGACACAAAAAAATTGCCTGTAGGTGTGGGTGAATGTGTGTTTGAGTCCTGTGATGGACAGGACATCCATCCAGGTTGTCCGCTGCCTGTGGCCAGCATCCCTGCAACCCACAGGTTAAGGTGGAATGGATGGATGGATGCAATCTATTCCTGTGATGGAAAGGCTGAATTTTCAGAGTCATTACTCCAGTCTTCAGTGTCACATGATCCTTCAGAAGTCATTCTAATATGCTGGTTTGCTGCTCAAGAAATATTTCTTATTAATATAAATGTTGAAAACAGTTGTGCTGCTTAATATTTTTGTGAAAACCATGATATTTTTTTTTTTTCAGGATTCTTTGCTGAATAGAAAGTTCAAAAGAACAGCATCTATTTGAAATAGAACACGTAACTTAAAGGCACACTATGCAAGATTTGTACCTTAATATAACAGCTTCAAAATCATTTATGGTAAACAAACTCGTAGTAGGGCGAATCATCCCGATAGCAAAGCAGGGGGGGACGCCGCTGGCAAAACCAGCAATGCAGGTTTAAGAGGTGGCGCCCCAACAAATTTCGCGAGAATCACAACTTGCTTTACGGCACGACGTCACATACATCAACAACATATGAAGCAGCCTCTATGGAAGACTGTTACTGACCTCAAACTTTTGAACAGCAGTATGCACACATACATGCATACAATATACACAGTATTCATGTAAATATAGCAATTAACTTAATTTTTTTAATTTATTAAACTTAATAAAGACCTCTTAATTATTGTCAATTGGGGCAAGCAGGGTGGGGCCAAGAGCCGTGGGAACGGAGCGAGGCCGGTCTCGAGTTTCTCATGGAGGAGCTTCGGAAGGATAAAAGGAGGAGTGACGGCAGTGAAGGACCAGGCCTGGATTATATATGTTGTGCTTTATTATGTCATATGCAGCAGCCGTCCATGAGGGGCTGCTGCTTTACTTTCGTTGTTTGTTTATTTTATGAGATTAAAGTTTTGTTGAATGTTCGCCAGTTCCCGCCTCCTTCTTTCCTGAGCTTTAACTTTGCTACATCAAAGGTTTTTTAATTTTTTTTATTAAACCATTGTTATAGATTTGATCACATTATTTGCAATGCTCCATGAGATGGGTGTTTTCATATACTATTTTATATACTTTTTTGCTTCAGATCATAGCTAATGATGTATTGACTTTGATTCAGATGTAATGATGTGATTCCCTTCTGAGCTTGTTGGTTTGGTTTATTGCTTAGATCTCTGTAAACAACGCCTACAGAGAAATACTTCTGTAACCACAGCTTCAGGAAAATCAGACGGTCACTGTTTCACTATTCCGATCCTTAGAAATTGCTTAGATACCTCCCTCAGTGACGGTCGATAGATTTGTTTTAACCCATTTTACAGCTCACTGGGTGAAAATCCAATTCCATAGAAAAGTAATACCAGCACATCAATAAACCACACAATTTGAGGTTTCATTCATGTCCAAAGGCACAAATGCTGCACTTAAATATGAAACAAATTTCCCTAGATTAAAGAGTATAATAATCATCCATCCTGGTGGCAAATATATTCAAGAAGAGCTTTTGATTTCAATAAAAGCTCACAGTAAGACTCAATTAAAGCAAGGATACAGCAAGACAAAGCTGCAAACACTGAGTCTTACCAGGTATGAGACACAGCCACTGTGAAGCGTCTGCGTTGGCGGATAGTTTTATTCACCACCAGCTTTCTGAACATGCCTGGGGAGTTCTGAGGTGAGTCTCTTGCACCAGCTGTGTGCTCTTTCACATCAGACTGACAGCCTGTGTCCAAACTGATCTCCATCCTCTGACTGACAGGGCTAATGTCAGAATCTTGTTTTAGATCCATGAGGAAGTGTCATACACAGAGATTTGTGAAAACACTAAGCCTTAAATCCAGCGGTTTGGCTGTAGAAGTGTGTGTTGAGGTGCTATGTAGGCCGGACTCTGTTTACATTCAGTCTCTGTCACAATCTGCTTCAATCCAACCCTTTTCCCTTTATCCTCCCCTCTTGCCTACTTGTCAGGCCTCTACCCAGAACGCCCTCCCCTCCCAAGAGTCGCCTTTCTGGAACATTCTTGGAACTTCTACATGTGCAGCCTACTTGGCCCAGTTTAGATGGAGTATGAACTTGATCCAGACAGACAGGTGCGGATGGAGAGGCGGAGTTCGGTGAGACATTTGTTAATGTTAATACCAGGTTTAAACAGCAATGTTTCAAAGCTGACAATTTTTGATCGTATCACCCAAAACAGATGGTAAAACCAGGTGTAAATGGGGTCTGCGTGAAATGGTTTATTTTATTTTATTTTATAGGATTACTTAAGGGGTTAATTGATAACATATATTATGTATATTCCACAAAAATATATAGCATATATCACGCATAGCATGACAACTGTGATTTGAATGCCGTGTCAAGACAAAATTCTATAAAAAGAAACATTCAGCATTTGACATCCTTATAGAATTCAATAACAGAATAGGCTATTCTATATTAAGGAGAGCATTCTATGAAGTTCTAAACATACACTACTATACACAAAAAAAAAGTTGAGCTAACTTAAAAAGTTGCCTTATTTGTTTAAGTCAGCTCAACTTTTTTTTTTACAGTTATATATTATATATATATATACACACACACACACTACCAGTCAAGTTTAGAATAATTAACATTATTAAATAAAAAAAGAAATGCCGGTTTCTCTGGTAGTGGGCGGAACTAATGCGCAATCTGCAATCTCATTGGCTGGCGCTCCTCTATTACCGTCCCGTTTTGATTTTAGCAAATCAGTTCAACCGAACACTGACAACGTGATTAATATTCATGAACCCAGCAGCTCATCAATCCTTAGTGCATTGTACATTGTTATTAGTAGTAGAATTAGTAGTAGTATTTTGTAAATGGCAAAGTACAATAAAATGCAAATTAAAATACAAAGCACTTAAAAGTTAAACTTTGTGTCATCTTGAAATATTTATGTGCAGACGCAATTTTCTTATGTTGTATTTGTCATTGCATTCAAAATTGAGCTTACCTATCAGGGGGAACTGGTGTGATATCTATACGTGGTGGAGTAATGAAGCCCAGTGACGTGGGTCTGGAAACGTGATCTTCTTGAGGACTGCGGGCCCTCTCTGTCTGTCTCCATGACAGCGGCGGCAACACAAGGGTTCCTGAGTGCCGTCGGGGGCCTCGCCAGAGATCCACGCCCAATGTAGCGCCTGAAGATGTAGATCCCGAGAGGTCCTTGCTGTCCTAACATAATAAGAATAGAGCAGAAATGTATCCACTATTCAAGAAACACCTACACACAGTAGGATAATCCAATAAATCGATGAACTAATTAATACATAAATTAACAAATGAAAGAATATTTGCAAAGAATATGGACTGTTTACAAAATCCTGTAGTGTGTTCATGCACACACTCCACTACACTTCAATTTTATGAAACACATCATTATGGGAACTTACAAAAAATTACTTTTTCAGTCAGCTTGGCACATAAATGATGTTCTTCTCTTGGTTTGTTTAGGTTGGGTTTAGGTTAGGTTTCTTTGGGTGATCTGCGGCGCTCTAGGGAGTGAGCCTCTCAATTGCGCTACATGACTGATATATAGAGCCCTTTTCTGTTTCTACTACTCCAGAATGTTGACTCTATCTCCTGACAGTTCTTTATAGATACAGCGTGTTTAATGTCTGGCTCCCTCACAGTGATTGCATATCACTGTCAGTGTAGCCTCTGGACAACATCCTCTTTTAACAGCCTATAGCAGGACACTGAATATATCACCACAAAATATGTTTATAGTTCAATTAGATTTGCCAGGAAGAGAGGAGTGTTACCAGGAATTCCTCGAGGACAGCCTGTAGATTGGGAGCATACAACAGGGATAACTGATGAGAATCCAGAAATTGAGAAGGGAGAGAGAGAGAGAAAACAGCTACGGCTTCTGTTTGACTGCTTGAGTATCAACAGAAGTTTAAGGCTATAACTCTGGGAAATCTATTAAACACGTTGATGGACAGCTGTATGCAATTGCAGGAATTGGGTGGATCTCATGAATCCTAAAGCAATGCTATAGTATGATCATATGCATTTTAATGTTTTTATACAACAACAAATAGGGACTAACTGAATATACAGTACAATGTTGTCATTTGACATCTATATTGTCAGGGTTATGTTACTTTAAGTTTGGTTGTCATTTCATTCTTGTGTTGTTTCTGTTTCTTGTATTTCCTTTCAGTTTAGTTCTTGGTTAAACCTTGCCTTAGTTACGAATTAGTTTCACCCGTGTCTAGTTTAGTTGCCTTTGTTTGTCCCCCGTATATAGCTCTGTGTTTATGTAACCTCTGGTCAGTTGCCATCATTGTTTTGCGTATGGTTTTGCTTATTTATTATTCCTGCTTATTTATTCTCCAACGACCTCCTTCGTGTTTGATTTGTTCAATAAAGATTATAGAAAGAGTATTATTCTTCGTGCGTCTTTGATTACCACAGCAACTATGACAGAAGACAAGTAAACACAAATAAGAATAACATGGACTGCTTAGTGAAAAAGGGCCGTACACTGGAGGAGTACCTGGAGGAATTTCTTGAGCTGTATCACGAGGCGTGCTGGGATGATGAGGCCTTCTGCAGTGGGATGGATGACATTTTAGGCAAAATGCTGCTGTTGAAGAAGGGTCACAGCCCCATAATTGACTTCATTGTTAACACCTTGTGGGTGTGCGGATCCTCCTTGACCGTGGGAGTCATCAAAGAAGACAACATCAGCTCTGACTCCCCAGAACCAGTACCACCTCCAGCAGCCATCTCTCTGCCCGCTCCACACAGGATAACTCATCATCTCAGCCCGGAGTGTACCACAGTGGCAGAATAAACTTCCGCCACAAACCAGACAATGGACACGGCCACGGAACCAGAGCCCAAGCCCACCAGGGACCCTGCGCTAGAGCCCCCTCCAGCCACGGAGCCAGAGCCAGCCATTATGTCCGCCCCGGAGCCTGAGCCATCTTGAGGCTAGAGCTTGCTGCCAGGCTCGTCTTGGAGTCAGTGCTGACAGAGCAGTCCACCCCAGAGCCAGAAGAGGAGCGCTGGCTTTTTGATTTGTGGACCACAGAGCCAGTCCCAAGCCCTGAACTCTCTCCTCCTCAGTCTGTCTCTGTGAATTACCTGGATGTTCCCACCCGTTATTCTTCCCACCCGATTGTTCACATTCTCTCACTGGCTCCATGTACTTGCCTGGACTCGGCTGCTTCGCTGGTACCACTCAGCTCCTCTGCTCTGCTCTCGCCGCTGGTTTCCTCCAGCTCCGCCTCGGCTTCTTCACCACCAGCTCAGCCTTGTGAAGTGGATTCCCTCCAGGCCCATGATGCCACCTTGGCCTGTCAGCTCGTTGGCTCCACCTTGGCTCTACTCTCCCTCGGCTCCACTGTCATCCCTTGGGCTCCACCTTGGTCCTTCGTCATCCTGGATCTGCCACAGACTTACAGGCCTCTGGCTGCGCCTCAGCCCTCCACCCCTTCGATTCCTACAGGCTCCCCCTTCCCTCCGCCTCCTCCTTTTTCCTCGCTCTCCCTCCATTTTCACCCCAGTCTTTCAGGACCCCGTCTCTACCTCTACCTGGACTCCCAGTCCTGCTGTGTCACCCAGGACAGTCGTCCCCTTTGGGGACCCTTTGTGACAGGGCTTCATTCGTTCACCTGCTGATGTTGCATAACAATGCACAGCTGCTGACCTTGGTGAAACACATTTGTACCTATCCCTATTGACAATTTTTTGTACAAAAGCATTGTTACTGACAATTTTACTATACAAAAATATTTTCCAGGACAAATAATCATTCTTCTGCACACTTAGGTATTTTTTTCTCACTTTCTCTGACTGGAAATGACAGGTTTTCCAGTATGCATGAGAACCCCATTTCATTTCTGCAATGCAAAAATAAATGAATAATATATCAAATTCCAATGACTGCCATGTGAAAAAAGTATATATTACTGAAATTGTTATTTATATATATAATAACATTTGGTTTGCACTTTTTGAGATTCACGAATTTCAATTATATAGTAAAATTCCATCAAATTGAATTGAATAATCCTTACATATTATTCATATTATGAATTAAGAATTTTAAATGAGCAAAAGTATATTTGTCATGGATTCACCAAGCTCCACATTCACTCCAAAACGTTCATCTACCGAATACTAATCACCTGCACCTGTTTCCTATCTGCACCTCATCAGCCACTGCATTTAATCACACACCTCAGGTGCATTAATTGCCTAGTCTCAATACAGACTAAGGACTTTCTACCAAAGAAATATTTACCTGGGATACCTACCTCCAGCGATCCTAATCTCCATTGTTCCTCGTGATCCCCTTGTCTCTTCTGAGGATCTCTGCTCCTTCGTCTGGCCCCATCGTCACGCTTCCTCGTCACCTCGACTTTACTTACCTGCAGCAAATGAGGTGTGTACGTTCCAAGATTAAGCCGTCACAATCTGTCACTATCCCTGCAAAAATAAAGGGCTGGTTAATTCATTGTTTATTATTACAACTTGCCTATTGCCATATTTACTCACCTGTTTGTTTATGCTCCTCTGCATCAATAAACTGTTAAACTGCATATGTGCTTCTCTTGTCTGAGTATACTACCTGTTACAATATTACAGTAATGTAAATGATCAATAAGAATATGGTAATGATTTACATGAACTGTCATCTAAATAATGCCACCAAGCCAAATATGTAATGGTCTTAAAATAGAAATAGAAATATATATATATATATATATATATATATATATATATATTATTATTATTATTATTATTTTCTTTTTTCTTTTTTTCTTGAGCAATATTATACTGTAAAGTTAAAGCTGCAGTCTGTAGTTTTTCCTCTTTGTCACCATCTCTGTTCGAAATCTGCAATTGCAGTTTTTTGCGGAATTATCAACTTTACGTGGGTTGTGCCTCGGCACGGCAATTGCGGCTGTCAGTCACCGCGCCGGTGTGGATACTGTCATTCGGAATCACAGATTCTTCTTTTTGGAAGTATGACCAACAAAGAATTTTCACCGGAAAATGTCATCTGAACAAGTAACATCCACTTTTGTTCTGACCAACTAAGGGAAAAAAAGCATTGCAGTAAATCGCGTTGATTGAATCTAACGATCGCTTAATATCACGTAAAACCGTGCAAATTATGCTTTCTCAAATTGTTAATGTTAAAAACATCAGCACAGCATGGGCTACATTTAATGCCCTTTCGATATTTATCCTTGTTTTCACATGGGCCCGGTTGCAGTCTCTTTTTTTTTTTGTAGCCACTCCGAAGTCTTTTGCATTATACAACAAGTGAATCTCCAGTTGTCACTGGTGATTGTCGTTTGAACCTTTCTGGATCCGCCACCAAATTGATACGTTTAATTATATCAAGTGCTGTGAGAAAAGGCTATAAATCTCCACCTCCAACATCCTCACATACAATATAGCCTACTAGCCGAGACACCTCCTTTATGTGTGCAGATGTGACGTAATGACGCAAAGATATGCTCGAATTTCACGCAGAAATCCACCAATACCACTGGAATTAAAAACATTATTACAAGCTTACCCGTTTTGAATCGAGCTAAGGCAAGCAGATAGTGTTGAACACTGACTGGTTACTTGCTCAAATTTATTTTGGATAATTTTTAACCCAAAAAGGTTACAGACTGCAGCTTTAAGCATTAAAAAATACACAAACATTGGAAGGCCATGGAAAAAATGTCTCATATAAATGAGAGGGCCCAATTAATGGAGGGGAAATTAATTGAAAGGAAAGGGGACTCCCATGAGAAGTGTATGAAGTATCATCTAATAATCATGTCACGCTTTACAGATGTTACAAACAGTGGAGCCAATGCAATACGAGTGATGCCGCCTCAGTTCAGACAGCATTAAAGCCCTGAAGGCTTCCACGCTCTGGAGTGAATGAGAGCAACATTGAGGACGAGAGAGAAAATGAGAAATTTCCATTGGTTAAATTGAGAGGAACATGGTGAAGGGTAACACTGCCCATAGGCATTGATCTAATAAATAAGTAAACAAATACATAAAAGAAAAATAGAGATATACATGAACACTATGTCCAGAGACCGGACGATCGCTGGGAGGATCAGTTACCTTGGCAACCACTCTGACTCCTTTAATAATGAGTTTGATTGAGGGTTAAGCAACAAGGCTTGTCAGTAAACACGCACAGCCCGTGTTTCAAGAGGGGAGGATAGAGTCTTGGGTTTGGATACAACTGGAGAAAACCAATGCTTGGCTTCCTTTGGGCTTCACAAAATCCACTTCAAGTATTTAAAGTGGAAAAAATGTGGCTGCCCATTAAGAGTGGAATAATGGTGTTACTTTATGCCCTGCAGTTTGGGGAAACAGTAAATGCACAAATCAATAAATCCCTTAGAGACAGAACAGACTCTCTTCTGTAGCTTAGAGAAACAGATGGGCAGCATGTCCTCTTCCTGCGGTCATGTGAGAGTCACAGCGCACACCCTTCTGCCTCACATTCACAGAACTGTAAAACCAGACTACTAATGGTTCAATATGTGTCAAGTGAAAAATTGACAAATAATTGTGTGCTCTTTGAAATACAGATTTCGTAAGTAGCTCATATTATTATTATTATTATTATTAGTGGTTCATTTCAATCAAAAAAGGGAAACTGAGCTATATCTCGTAATATGTTAACACACTTAAAATGATTTCTCATCGTACATTGGACTTCTGTTCTATTTTTGCATATTTAAAATGTCAATAACATTGATTGGACAAATACAGCTCGCGGCAGACATGTGACCTGTTTGTCCAGCTGTGAAAATGTCCACTGATGCAGTTAAAGGAACCGTATGTAAGAAATGTATTTCAATTAATCATAAAATGGCCCTGATATGTCACTAGACATTAAGAAATCATGTTCATTTCAAATACTTATATCACTGACAACAGTAGTCCGGCCAGGATATTGTCATTTAAAAGTGAAGTTGCAGCCCTCAACTGATGTTGATGTTGTCATCTTGTGTTTTGGCCTGATGCTCCTCCCTCCACCTATCTACTAATCACGAAGTCAGTAGTGTTTCGGCATCCGGGTTGCCAGCTCTGCTCTAGTTATCACAGCTGCAGCTACAAACGTGTCGGATAAAAAATGGCAGCCTATCTGGCAACCTCGAGTCAGGGGGGAGGGGGAGGAGATACACCGCTCTACAGTAATTTGAAAGTGATTGCAGTACCAGTTTTGGCCACAATCTTACATACGGTTCCTTTAACAAATAATACGGTGAAATAATATTTAGATCCCTGTTTATTGTACACTGTAAAAATGTCCCGTTAAATTAATAACTTTATATTTCATTAAGTGATATCATTTTAATGTTAATAATTTCATAACTGATTAACTTTGCACTGTTATTGAACTGAACTGAATCAACACTGAACTAAAATGAGCTGAATAATGACACTTGTCTTCGGTAAAACTGCTTTACAGCTGAAATTGAATTTGTTTCATGATGAATTTTGCAACATTAACACTTTTGTTTTCCTATTGTATAAAGCCCTATACAAATAAATGTGAGTTGACTTGACTTATATACTCTATACTTCAATAAGCTCAACTGGAACTTCCCAAATTAGCTTTTTTCCTTATTGTACTGATAACCACCATCATAATACAGGCGGTACATTAGAAAGCCTCATGGTTGCCCTGGAACGATTGTATAAAGTCCTATAAACGCAGTATGAATAGTGTGTATGTTTAAAAAAATGTTTGGAGTCTTTCTACATCTGAGTGGCAGAAAAGCTCAGCCTCCACTCTAATCAGATGCACTTGTTCTAGAGAAGGATTTCAATGAAGATGTGGATGTTAATCATAGGCAGGAGAGGTGAGGGTCAAGCTTTCATTGAGTGGTAGCAAAAAAAGGTGAGAATAGCCTTTTCCGACAATCAATATCAGCCTCATTACTTCCCTTTATTGTGCACATACTTGCAAACAAGTGAAGGTAATGTTCCTCTATATACAGTAACCTAATCCAGAACTTTGTGGATGTTCATGAATTCTCCATCTCCAAAAGGCTTTGCTGACAGCTACCTCGAATGAACAATGTTAATACTGAGTACAACTTTTTTTAAAGGTCATGTATGCCATTTCTGTGTGATTAATGCTACACCAGATGCAGAATAAATAACCGTTTACCCAAACACTTTCAGTGCTGCTTCCACCAAACCTACAGTCACATCAATCATTTTTCAGACAAACCGGTTGTTCTGTTTCAAAGACATGCCATGGGTTGAGCCAGAAGCTCTAGGTTATTTAAATAAACAGAGCAATGTCTTGAAAGCATCACTGAGTGACAGTTTTAACATTCTGAGAAATCAATGCAGTTTCCTCTGCATAATAAAGTCAACATGAAATCACTTTTGACCAAATTTACTCGAAAAATGTATTGGGTCCTATTGTGAACAATTTATTATTGCACATTTTTCTTTGCAATCTCCCAAAATCACTCAAGTCCTCCACTCCAACATGAATAACTGTCATAGAGACCCATGTTCTTTTAAACGTTTTGCTAATGTTCCCTTTAATTAATGAAAATTAAATTTCTGAATGTTTTCTTGGTTATGAGAGCATTAAGGTAAAATTCCATTTAATCATTTTGCAAACATTATGGGAACATTACTTATGAATGTTCTCTGAACATTCTGAAACAAGTAGTAACGTTTAAAAAATGCTAGACGACCATCCAACTAAAACGTTTAAAGTCCCCCTGTGGTGAAAATCAAGTTGTTAATGTTGTTTATATGCCGATGTGGTGTTTTTAATATGGTTTAAGACAAACAATGTGCAAATTCATAAGTCAGCACCATGGCTGAGTATTTTCCCCTTAAAACTACAGTGAAAAAACACTGTGTGAAATCGCTGGTGTTTCTGACGTCACATACCTTGTAACCAATCACGTCAACATGTGACCATCAACGAGTGGTTCTCTGAGCTGGTGGGTGAGTGGAGGCGGGGCTAATTTGCATATTCATAGACCCGCGTATACTAAATGAGGCAAGCTACAATCAAGCTATTTTAAGGCATGAATAATTTTTTTCAAGGAAAAAACGCTTAAATATGTCATTTTGGTGATCAAAGATGAGTTTTACGAGATAAAATTATTGACTACAGGGGGACTTTAAAAAAACGTTCCATGAACGATGTATAAATAATGTTTTTGTGCTAATGTTTTAAGAAAATTATTAAAGACCAGATGAACAAACATTCTATTAACGTTACTGGGAGCACTTTTCCTAATCTAATCAATTCCTGAAGGACAAAAGAAAAAAATTCCGCCGACATTTTGGAAGTAAAATGGGTAGTGAATGCAGTTTCTTTGTCTCTACGATGACTTAGCCTAACCCTAAATGTAGATGAAATACTAAGGGGAAGAAACACTTCTCCTTTAAACAGAGTGTAAATAATATAATTTACGTAAATTAGAATTAAAAGACTGTAATACGTTAAGCCTAACCAACAGAGTTCAGGTAATTAAAAACATGAATAACACAAATGACTGCTTTTTTTCATCTCTGATCTGTCCTTTCTCTGTTAAGGTTTTATGGTGCCTGCCATCTCTTTCCATGTCCCTCATAAATAGCTAGCTATTAATAATATGTGTATGCGTGTGTGGGTGTGTGTGTGTGTACTTAATTGGTTGTTTATGTTCTTGTGGTCATGCTTGCCTAGAGCTTGTTGATTGTTTTAGTTCTTTCTCTTGAAATCGAAGAGCATAACATATTATTGCACAGAAAACCTGGCTGTATCTCTTCATGTAACATACAGTACTGTACCTGTATAAGTTAACAAAGGGCAAGAACCAACAAGTGATTTTGCTAAACGTCTAAATAGCATTGGCCTCTGTGTGTGTTGGAGTGAAGAAGACAGAAAAAGCACTGCGTAGCATTATCTTCTATTCATGTTTAAGCGCAACAGTAAAATGTCTCACATCAATAGGTGTCACTGCCAAAACACTCCGGCTCTTCCTCATGTTCTCAGCCGACAGCTACAGCTCAGAAGGTTCTTTTGTCTCCTGGGACTCTCCGCCGGCATACAAATGGACTTCTGCTGTGAACTGTAGCCAGAAGAAAAAAAATCATTAGCATAATTCTTCATCAAACCCTCCACTAAGCCAATTTACCAAATTAAAAGTCACTATTGTCTCAGTTTTGCTATATATTTCTTGTGTTAAATAACATGAAACTGCAAGACAATAAAAACCAAATAAACATCAGATTATAAACATAAGGGCGTACTATCTCACAAGAATAGTTCTAAAATATGATACTGTATTTCACATTGACTTAATAAATAAATAAAATAGAAAATAGCACACAATTTCATTGTACATTGTAGGTTTGTTTAGATTTGTTTACAGAAGTAAAAATAAAAAAAACTGTAAATAAAATATATTTTTAATATATTTTTAATAATAAAATAACATTTTGGGTGTTCAATATTTACACTGACTGACACCAAACTTATTCTTGTTTGTTTGCACGTGATAGCACCTGTCCTCATGTTTCGATAAATTGCTTGTCACTCTTACATTGGTGGAAAGTTCTTTAGTGCTCGGTACAGTCTGAACCATATCTATACTGCAAGACAGCAGCTCGATGAAACCGCACTGGATTGCTGAGAGAAATAGGATAATGACACCCATTATAATCAACAGAACTGAGCGTAGAAAGCTTTGCTGATTATAATGGGTGTTTATTCTATTTTAGGCTCTTTACTGTTGCACAAAGGCAAGCAGACCCATGTATTGATAAAAAAATTTTTTTTTAAAAGCTTCTAATTAATGTCAGTAACTGTTATCTGATAACATATTGAGAATCGCACATTGGGTGTTAAATTATGTCATTACAGATGAAAAGTAAATGGACCACCCGCCAAGCACCATTTTACAACCGATTTGCACATGAGCAAATACCCTATATATTGCATCTTCCGGGTCCAGTTGTTCAAAAAAGTTGAATCTGGATCAATATAATCTGGATTTGAATATTCTGCGTTTTGCTATCCAGGATCAGAGGATCTCTTAAACACAACAAATACTGATGGTTTGATCTAGAACAAAAACAAGACTTACATGATCCAATTTCAGAAACCGTTTTTTTTTTTTTTTTTTTACAACCAATTTTCAAGACTTTATCCAATTCGATAACCAAAATCTTATCATATATCTTTTGAACAGCTGTGCCCAAACAGTAAATATAGTGCCTGGCATTGCTGAATCATTCATACGTGCATTGGAGAAAAGTCCAAAATAAATTCGCATTTTTTTAGAAATGTTATATTTAATTTATGTGTAAGTCTGAGGAAGGTCGATTGATCAAAACGTTGCAAATAAAAGTTCATAATGATTGCAAGCATTTATATATTTTTTATATTGGAAAAACTAGGCCCAGCAGATGTCTAATGTCTGGTAACTTTTTCTGATCTTAGCAAGCTAGTTAACCATAAACATACTTTAAGCAATCTAGCTAGGATATTATAAAGCTGACTAGTTAGTTAATTTAGCTAGTTTAATTTCAGGTATGGTGGAAAACATGGTCCCATTATGGTCATGGTCCCTATATTTATACATGTATACATTTTTCTCTGTGCACCTAATCTGCACATGTGCTCTTGCAATAACATTTACATGTTTCCATTAAGTAGGGTGCCCCTTTTGGCTTATAAGCATCCTTTTGATCTTTCTGTGATTTACCAAAGCCCACGGACTCCACAAATGCTAGGTAGACTCCACTAGGTAGACTACGGCCCTGTTCCAAATGGCACACTTCATAAGCACTTTCGGTCTTGTGGACTTACAAATGCTGAAACCTAAAATGACACATGGGACACCCTACAGTCTCATGGACTTAAAGGCACAATATGTAATTTTTTTGCTTTAAAAATAGCAAAAATCACTATATCTATGTTATATATATTTTTTAGTTGTGTACTTACATTATCCCGACTGTTTCCAACAACTTTCAAACCAGGAGAAATTTTAATTTAATTTTTAGACACGGCACGTTTCTTTATTTCCGTTTTGTCGCAGTCAATGGCGTCATATCCGCGTTGTCCCTGGTTTCCGCTTGTACTGCCATGGCAACCAGAGCTATGAACCAGAGCCCTCTGATAGTAACCAAGACGACAGACGTGGACCACTGTAGTTCGCAATGTCTATCTGCACGCTGTTGTTATTTCGTTCACACATTATGGACCATGGCAAGCAGACTTTGGATAAAAAAGGAGAACTAAACTGAGAATCAATATCAGCGCGGCGTTTTCGAGATGCCTAGAGCTCCCATAGACAGTATATAAACGAGAGCTCCACGTCCGAGACTTCGACCGCTTCTACATGTACTTTATTAAACAGGTGAGCACATTTGCATAAAACTAATCAATGTTATATAGTTCAACAATGATAAAATGTCAGAATATGATCTGTATGTTATTCTAATGTTGATCTAGCTTACTGCTAGTCTCATACAGACAAACTAACACATACATTTCAACACATTCAAATGCAGTTTAGTGTGACAGTGTAATGTTAGACCAAGTGAAACAACGCTGCGTTACCTCACAAGTTTAATTTGTCTAATAAACTGATCTGTGAGTTGTAATTCTGCACTCGTGTAGTTCGGTAGAATGAGATGTCCATTCCTTTTATATCCGCGGGAGTCGCGTCGCGTGTGGAGCTGATAGCTGTCTCTTAGCAATCCCGAACTGCTTCATATCACAGTCATGATAAAAGCATCGATGTATTCAGTCATCCATAAACATTATTACATCGGTCGGCTTGACGTTGACGACAAGATCCATAATTCTTAGCAAATGTTGCGTCATCAAACTACGCCTTTGTTATTGTAAATATGTTAGCGACCCCTAGTGGAGAAAAAATTCCATAGTGTACGTTTAACGGACTCGCGCACGCGGCAGCCATTGTAAGTCCACAAGACCAAAAGTGCATATAAAGTTTGCCATTTGGGACAGGGCCTAGTCATTTTAGGTTTCAGAAGGGTGCTCGCGAGGGTGCTATGCGGTCGATATGCGCCCTCGATGCGCACTTTTGTGCGTAACGGAAGTGCGGACTCGTAGGAAGACCGCAAGTGTTTAGGGTGCCATGTGGGACATGTTTGTATACAATCACTTCTCATTTATCTTATTTTGGTTTGCTTTTATAATATAAATAAAACAAGAAGAAATAGACTAATATGGTTGAGAAAAATTGTTACACTAATATTGGGTTACTTGCAGCAATCGTTGCATATACAGTAGTTTGTTAATAATATCTGCCTATCCTTGTAGCAGATTTCTTCAAATTTAGGTTAGTCAGATAATGACAGTGAATCACAGTCTTCAAACGGTGCCATAACAATGTCTCATAATTGGCACTGAGATCAGAAGTCTGACTGGAACACTGTATGACTTTGTGTTCCTGAGCCACACCAGATGGCTCAGTCCCCTGCCTTTGAGATCCCTGTCCAGCTTAAACATTAACCTTTTTCCAAGCATCATTTCTTTTAACCAACTATGGCATGGAAATACTTATTTTGCCTGTACTATATTTTACATGCATTCTTTTTGCATGATTTCATAATTAAAGAGGGCCTATTATGCCCTTTTACAAAGTCTTGATTTTGTTTTGGGGCTCTACTAGTATAGGTTTTCATGCTTGAATATTCAAAAAACTTATCTGACCTTGACTTGATCTATTTTGGGCTGCAACCATACTGATTTATGACTGCAAGTACGAGGCAAGATGATAGGATTAAAGCTACTCCTACTAAGATAAGTCTTTATAAAGCAATATCACATGAGAAAAAGCACAGCTGATATACGGCCATAACACACTCCTGCAAGTATTAAATAAACAAGGAATAACAAAGGAGCGTAAGTGACAAAGAATCTCTTGTGTGTTGTGCTAGTTTAAAAGATGAGTCAGAGCCTCCGTTAATAATTCGAAAGCATAGTTAAAATTAGCAATGACACCTTGGGTCATTGGAGTAACAAGAAGGCAGCATGATTGTGCTGATTGATAATGCTTTTATACAACAGTTCATTAAACATGAGGTTAATATTCTGTAACTTACATTTAGACACACAATTGCTAGTTACAGTACTTCAAACTGCAACAGAACCGTGACACCAGGTCAGTTTTGTACAAATCAAGTGAATGATTCAATAACTACTTCACCAAAGAATGAATCAGCATTTTTTTATGAATTGATTGAATGAATGATTCATTGGCTTACTCATACAGACATCTACTGATGTAACAATATAAGAAGGACTCACTGAAAAATTCCAACCATTCGGCCTAATAGACAGACTGACAGTCTGTCGGCAGCGAGCAAACACAGACGAGCAGAATGATACAAAAAGTGAAAGTTCCAGCTTTTGGCATTGCGAATTACATAATCGAATTAAAACTATGGGGAAATATGTTGTTTATTTGTAAGTGTCTAAGGCAGTGGTTCTCAACCTTTAAAAAAATCATTTTAATACAATATTTTGGTCACACTTTAGTTTAGGGTACAATTCTCACTATATTAACTAGTTTTTTATTAGCATGCATATTACTAGGATATTGGCTGTTTATTAGTACGTATAAATCACATATTAATGCCTTATTCTGCATGACCATATTATACATCCCTTTATAATTAATACCTAATACTTAAACTTAACAACTACCGTACTGACTATTAATAAGCAGTAATAAGGAGTTTACTGAGGCAAAAATCATAGTTAACAGTCAGTTAATAGTGAGAACTGGATCCATAAACTAAAGTGTGACCAATATTTTAAAAAATTAAATTTTAAATCTTTGAGCTCGGCATTACTAGGAAATTGTGTATCCTATTTATGATAGACACGCCAATGGAGTTTTAGGATTTTAACAATTAACAAAACTTTTCCAAATCACACTTTTAAAATTAAACTTTTAAACATAAAATGATCCAGGATTTGCAAGACCATAGGAACCCTGGTTCTTCAATGGTTGTTATTGATTTTGTTTTATATCCTGAGGCCCGTTTGCTTGAGAGCCTCTGGTTTGATCCCCAGCTAGTTACTATACAGTATTACATTAAATTGAGTGGTCAACCAACCCTTTCACAAGTAAATTGACTTGTTTTTTCTACATTATCATGTGCATCATTACGTTCAATAAAATTCAGGGTTTCATAATACAGACAGATGGCCTAAATCATCAACAATATACTGTTTGCCTTTTATTAGCCTTTTCCAACCCAAATAAAGTAGCCTACTTGAAGTTTTTGGTCTGGGATATAAGTAATGAGGTCTTGATGGATTCTATCTCACTTGCATGCAGTTTTTATGCTCTAGGTGGAAAATGATTGCCTGGCCTCTTGAGCAGAACCTTGATTAGCCAATTTACATTTCTGCTCCACACTTTCTTATTTTTCAGTTTCTAATTTAGTGGTGGTACTCAATTTGTTGGACAGATTTTCCTAAGATAAAAGATTAGTTTATGCTAAATTAGAAAGGGTGATGGATTCAATTAGGTGGAAATTTATTTTACGTAGTTTATAAAAAGCAGGTATGAACTGTGTAATCATGTAAAGGGGAAGGAACAGGTAAGCTGGGATGTGATTATCTATATTTTACATTTTAATTTCTCCAGCCACCACCTACACTGAATATAACATTTAATATAAAGCCATCAAAACTGGTCATGTTAGCCAGTATTGCTAACACAACATGTAGTTTGTGATGTTTTGATTTCACTTTAAACAGTACAGTTGCCTTGTCTCAGAAAACCCATAGCTGGACAGTGGACGCCAAAAGTTCACATTTTGTGTTCTGTATCCACAATACAGACGTGTATTGTGTATTGAGTCAGGCGCAATATGTTATCTGAGCCGAAACAAAGACTCCATGGTGCTCACCAGCTCCACAATATTTTTACCAGAACCAGCGCTTGTTTATATCCACCTCCTGTCCCACCACTGATCTGAATTGAAGCACGGGTTATGTTTACTTGGTCGATAAAATAATGTGTCCTTGCATTAATATTTATGTATGGAGGAGAGCAAAATATTTACAGATGTACAGTCTGAGAGATTTGTAACTTCTTCAGTTGGATCTATTTATTTTTGTTCTGCCAACCATTTTAATTCAAGACAAGCTCTGAGAAGCAGGGTTTTTAATTTCCAAAACAATTACCTGCATTAAATGAGTGTGACACTGACAATACAACCGACTCCATTCCTAAACGAATGCGAGTTACACTGAACACTGAAAACGTCATTCCAAAACAACACTACTGGTTCCCCACGTAGCGTGACGGCGACGCCTGTAACTATAGTAACGTGGCCATCTTAACCTTAAGACTTAAGAGAACAATTAAGAAGCCAACACTCTTTATTACACCATGAATTACTCAATGATTTCCACATCCAACATGGAGCAAACTATTAGCCCGTTAAATTGATTCCAGGATGAAACTGGATGTAATAACAACGAGGCACAGATTTGTCATCGTAACTATTGTATTTGTTACATTTCACAAAATTGGTGTCGAAAAATATATCGTTCAGAACCGGTTTCGAAGTCAAGGTATCGGTATCGATATCGAAAATCACACGTTCAAACTGGTCCAATTAACCAGTAAAATGTATCTATTTGCACCCATAGTAAAAACTATGGTGTCACTGCCCAACTTCCTCACATTATTTAACAAAGATGTCTATACATCAAGAGATAATGTATCCAATTGCTATTTTAGCTCAACCATTTGGGAGCTGAAGAAAAATCGTTTCATATTTTAACATTATGTGCAGACGAGACACAATAAAGTGATCAACAATTAAAACTATTTTATGTAAACCTGTTATCTGTTTTTTTTCTTTCATTTATTTATTTTGTCCTTTAATTAATATACTTTTATTCAGCAAATATGCATTAAATTGTTCAAAATGGCAGTGAAGACATTTATAATGTTAGAAAAATAAAATAATTTTCTATATTTCAAGTGTTGCTAAAATTTCTATACTTCAAAGAATCCTGAAAAATTTATCCCTGTTTCCACCAAAATATTAAGCAGCACAACTGTTTTCAACTGATAATAATAAGAAATGTTTCTTGAGAAGCAAATCATCATATTAGAATGATTTCTGAAGGATCATATGACACTGACGACTGGAGTAATGATGCTAAAAATTCATCTTTGAATCACAGGAATAATAGAAAACATTTAATATAAATAATAATATTTCACACTATGTCTGTTTTACTTTCTTTTTTATTGTATCAAATAAAAGCATCCCTGGTGGACATAAAATATTTCGTTCAAAAATATTTCAAAATCTTACTGACACCAACCTTTTGGACAGTAATGTAACTGTTAAGCAGCATTTCTATTAAGCTTCACAAACTATTTAAAACTTTTGTGATTCCTGACCTGAAAAAAAAGAAAGAAAAAAAACATTAATCCCAATTGAAGGGGTTGGGGGTCGGGGTGCAAGGACTCCTTGGTGGATAGAAATATTTTAAAATAATTAAAATAATGATTTATTTTTATTTTTATGCACACACACTCAGAACCATAAACGTGTGAATTTACACTACTGTTTAAAAGTTTGGGGTTGATATCAATGTTTTATGTTTTTGAAAAAAGCCATGCTTTTTTGTTTAAATCAAAAACAGTACAAACATTAATATTGTGAATATTATTACAATTAAAAATAACGGTTTTCTATTTAATATATTTAATTTTTCAAATGTATTTTTCCCCTGTGATAGCAAAGCTTAACTTTCAGCAATTTTTATTGTGCACCCACCCCCCAAAAAAATTTTGTTTGAGATTTGTTTACAATCCCAACATGGACCCCCTGTTGAAGCCCCTGACTAACTGCAATATCCTGTGGGCAAAGGCAATCACAAACAGATTAGCTGATGTCTCTCACTGGCCTCTGGCCTGCAGGACAGTCATTGGCTCTGTGCTGTAAACAATCTCAGGACAACACAATGTCACGCTATACGATGCATACTCATTAATGTACTCACAATGCTCAGTATAATTATTGAACATCACTGTCTATACTATACAATCCACTGGCACACTGCAACAACTCATTACAAAACAAACAGCCTCTGGGTTCGCCAACTCTTTGTTTCTCTATCTACATTAATAAATTTGATTTGTACCATGTCATTGTCTATTGATTGGGCAGTTATGTAAGAATTACATAATTACATGTAAGAAACAGACAGTCCATCATGTAACACCAAGCAAAACATATTGGGGAATGATAGCTCAAAAGGTCATTTCAGGTAAATGCACTGCCCGATATTTATACATAAACTTCAAACAATTAGACCTTAAAAACATGTCCCAGTTAAAATCCCAGTTTTTTTTTTTTTTTACCTCAAGGGGGCCAAAACAACACTTTCCATGGAACATTTCACTAATGTTAGTGAATGGTTTCCATTTGGTTATTTATTTTGACGTGAAACCAATATCTAACATTTTAAGAACATTCTTTTTAGGTTTTTAAACTAACATTCATATAACATTTTGGGGACCAAAATATGTTAGTTGTGCTTTCATTGATCTTGCCTGAAAACAAAATATACAACAAGGGCATATGAGCTGTTCTCCTGATGTTAGTGTATTGCACAATTTAAAAAAAAAATTTTTATCTAGCATTCTAAGAACATTCTAAGAACATTCTTAGTTTAGAAATATAAACTAACATTCCGAGAACGTTTAGGGGACCAACATTTGTTAGTTGTTTTAGCATCAATTTTGCCTGCAAACAAAATATACAACAAGGGAGCTGTTCCCCTAACATTACTATAAGGTTCCATTTGGTTATTTTTTGGGTGGACCAAATATCTAACGTTCTAAGAATGTTCTTTTAATGTTTTTTAGAACCTTAAACTAACACTTCCAGATCATTTCGGGGGCCAAAGTTTGTTGTGTTTGCATCGATCTTACCTGAAAACAAAATATACAACAATATGAGCTGTTCCCAATTAATGTACGGTTCCCATTTGGATATTTTTGGGGGTGAAACCAATATCTAACATTCTTTCTGGGCTTTTTAGGATCATAAACTAACATTCCCAGAACATTTTGAGGACTAAAATTTGCGTTTTCATCAATCTTGCCTAAAAACTAAATAGCGATATAACAGGGGCATTTGAGCGGTTAACGCTTCCCATTTGGTTATTTTTTGGTTATAGATTGGACCAATATCTGATTTTCAAGGAATGTTGTTTTTAGGTTTTATTGTTAGAACAATAAACTAACATCTTCAGAACACTTGGGGAACCAAAGGGCTGTTATTTTTGTTTGCATCTAGGAGTTGTTCTTTTTTAATTGGTATGATGTCTAACAGATCCAGTATACAGTATGTCCACTACTTCTAATGAATGGCAGAATACAGTATTGAACAATGTACAATATGTATGTCAGGGTAAGAGACGGAGAGACAGAGCTGGAGGAAATGAGGATGGGAGCTGCATGGGGTTGGTGGGGAGAAGATAGCGTGATGTGAGATACATTTTTATTTGTCCTATTAGGTTTCAAGGTGGCAGCGAATACTAGATCTATTTCCTGCACACACAAAAAAAGTCAATAGAAAATTCCAAGAGTAAACAGGAATTATTATTCAAGCCTACATCCTACATCATTGAATTTTCCATTGAGCAAGCCGTCACACAGAAAGGCTAGTTTTAATGTAATAGTTTGAAATTGAACATTAAAGTCCAAGTGGAGTATATAAATCAAGTCGTCTCTATATGCCAAACTGCATGAAAAAGTTAATTTTTCAAATGCATATGGTAATGGTAGTAATGTAATAAGTGAAGTAATGTGGTGGTATACACAACTTTTATATACAATACAATTGGCTGCTCATTGGATTTAAGGCAGATGATAGAAGG
This sequence comes from Leuciscus leuciscus, assembly GCF_965113295.1. Classification (NCBI taxonomy): domain Eukaryota; kingdom Metazoa; phylum Chordata; class Actinopteri; order Cypriniformes; family Leuciscidae; genus Leuciscus; species Leuciscus leuciscus. Next base: position 19,035,522 of record NC_138730.1, on the reverse strand, counting down.
AATGAATGAAAGAAAGAACCACGTTGACTTATTGTGCATATATTCAACACAGCAACGCAGTTATTAGTCTGATAGCATGTCCATGAAATTTGTATAACGTCAATAAATATTCATGAGATTGGATGATGATCACACTTTTCCCAGAACAAACAGTGAAAAGGGTATCTGGCAATAAAGTTCATCGAGTTAATTAACAAAATTAAACATTAAAAAGCGTTGTTTTAAAGATAAAACAACCGTATGTCAGTTAAAAATATTCAATAACATGACATCTCCCAAAACACCTTCACGATTCACTGACAACCTGCGCGTGCCTTGTGCACCGTTTGAACAGGTCGTCTTCATTAGACCAAACGAGATGAACTTCAAATGGCCTGGGATTTTCATATAGTCCAGATATTTCGTCATTTAATATAATTGTATCGGCACTTTAACAGATCACTCTTACATACATGAACGAACGATGTCACGTTAACGGATGCAACTAGCAACTTACATCTGCCTACACAGTCACGATGATCGCGAGGCGATTCAAGTCGTAAGTCAAAATGCTTAGAAAGCGACAATGTAATGTTCTCCTTTGTCAATGAAGTGCACGAACTAGTGCACGGTTGCTTCGTTGTATGCAACGAATAATAGCCCGCGAGACCGAGAGACCCGTGCAAACTTACCTTATAGCCTATGCATGCGCAGTTGTTTCGAGATGATAGTCGCCGATGAACGAATACAAACGGCGTGAGAGCAAATAAAACAGACCTTTCCGTAAACCCCTCCTATCCTATTGCAAGTGGTCACCCATCACCAGCGGATGGGACAACCCTCCTCCTCCTCCTCCCCATCCTCCTCCTCTCTGGGACTCTGGCATTGACGGTGTGCTGTGATCCTCCTGACACCCCTATTCCCTCCAAATGAACGATAATGGAGAAGATGAAAGAAACCAGAAAAAAAAAGAATCACAGGCATTAAGGGAGACTGCGGATTGGTTCATGTTCTTTATGCTATCTATCTATCTATCTATCTATCTATCTATCTATCTATCTATCTATCTATCTATCTATCTATCTATCTATCTATCTATCTATCTATCTATCTATCTTTTTCTTTCTGTCTGTTCTTCATCCTTCCTTTCAATATATGATTATTTATTTCAGATCTGAGTTTTACGCTGCCTGTCACAACTCTCTTTTGTCCTCACCAGGAACATACACTACACTACCCGATTTAAATAGGGAAATGCTTAAGAGTCTGTGATTGGATCATTATTGCAGTAATTATTATTTTTGTAGCATGTTATGTATTTGGCAGCAGTTCTTCTAACCCTAATAGCTTTTAATTTCTTAAACAAACATGTAGTAAGACACATCATGGCCAACTGTCCATATTCCAGGATGACAATGTCAAGATTCATCAGGCTCAAATTGTGAAAGAATGGTTGGGAGGGAGCATGAAGTATCATTTTCACATATGAATTGGCACACATGAATACAGACCTTAAATTCATTGCAAGTCTTTGGGATGTGCTGGAGGAGACTTTAAAGAGAGCTGGACTCTTGTATTGTCAATACAAGATCTTGACCAAAAATGTATGCACCTCTTCCAATCATAGACTCTTAAGCATTTGCCTATTTAAATCAAAAGAAATTTGGCAGGCAGTGTATTGTCAAACATGTCTTTCACAAGTTATAGGCTCAATTTACAGTTTATCTTAATCGCTTGGGCACATTTTTCTTAACATTCTCTAAACTGTAAGCTCAATTGTCACAAAAGTCATTTTGGGTAACACTTTATAATAACGTTCAGTTGTAAGTCGTTTATAAGTGGTTAGTTCATGATGAACAAAACATTCATAAATGATAAGCAAGTGATGTGCTAACATTTCATGTATGTTTTGTAGATTCCGTTACCAGTCATTTACAAGTGATTAGTAAATGATTAACTAATCATTTATGAAACATGACTATGCGTTCATAAATTATTAATAAGTGATATGTTAATTATTGTATGTATGTTTTGTAGATTAAGTTATAAGTCATTTACAATTGATTCGTTAATGATTAACTAATCATTTACAAAACATGACTATGCGTTTCATAAATGTTGAATAAATTATGTAATTTTTTTTGTATGTATGTAGCAATTAGAGAGAGCAGAAAGTGTTGGAAATGTATACACGTACAGATCATTTGTAACAGGTAAGGAACAGTGATCAACACAATGATGTGTAACACATTTACAAGTGATGAATAGTTTACACTTTAGATTAGGGGATGCAGAAAGTGTTGTAAATGATTTATTCATGCATTTACACATCATTGTGTTGAACTCTGTTACTTACCTATTACAAATGATCTGTACATGATCTGATCATGTTTCGTAAATAATTAGTTAATCATTTACTAATCACTTGTAAATGACTTGTAACGGAATTTACAAAACATTCATAAAATGTTAGATTATCATTAACTAACCAATTATAAATGGCTTACAACTTAACGTTATTATAAAGTGTTACCTCACACGGAGATCTGAACTTATTGTTTTGAGAGAAAAAAATCTCATTTGAGAATTGAGTCAAAGCGATTGAGAAAAACTGTAAATTAAAAGTTAATTTAGCTTAAAAGTGACTATTCGGGGACATAACCGTGTCTATTCCATATGAGCATTCATCTCTATACAGCCTCTGTACACTAAGTTGCTTTATATATTGTGCTTGAGACACATCACTAAACTTACAAGGGGAAAAAAGCGCGACCAAACCATCTACAATGTCATGCACAAGGCCAGTGTTACCTGTTGAGTAATTATAAAATTAAATAAAAAAAGAATGAGTAAAATTTGGTAAATGAATGAAATAAATATATCAGAGGATCACCGGGCTGTTTCCAGGCAACGGTTGTGAGGTATGAGATTCATGGCCACTGGAGGGCCCTTCCTAACCCACAACTGCCATTTTTAGAAGAACTATCCTGTATCTCTCCAGCGTCTCCAAATTATGAGCATTATCATTTATGAAAACTAATTCTGAAAGATTTTTTTTTTTAGAGGCATGAATGCAAGTGACTTAGCAGTTGCCAGTCAAATACGCTTATTCATTGATATTTTCTGAAAGTAAACATCATGCGTCTCTTATGAATGATGCTGTTGTATTTCAAATGCTTGTCAGATTGACAATCCTGGCAGCATTTCTATACCACTTCCCTCTTTAAGTAGAATATGTGCCATTTAGAACATAATTTTTAAGGCATCAATATTTGAAAATATGCACAGATATTCTTATTTAGGACACCTCTGAAGACAGTCTTCCTCCTCTTTAATAATCATCATTCAGTCTGGCCGCTTTGATCACGCTTAAAAATAGAGCAGAACTCCCCAGGGGAGGTCATTACCGAGTGGCTTCGCCGCCGTTAGGACCACTGTCTGCGGACCACTCATTTATTTATTTGAATCTGAGCACAAGAGGAGCGCTCAGAGAAACACACAACTCAGCAGGATGGGTCTGTCTTCCTGTCTTCAGCCTGGGTTTCTGTGGCATTTAATCCCTCCATCATTAAAGTATTGAAGATTTTTGAAACTTTAGCCCTTTCCTTGCAATACATTACAGTATGCCTGGGATTTTGCATAGTAAAGATAAGTCTGGATATTTTAAGTGTTCATCTAATGTGGTCTACTATCGACAGGGAGTGATGCCCTCAAGGTTAAAAAAAGAATGCAAAAGCATCATAGAATTATCATAAAAATAGTCAAAATGACTACTACTGGTTTTTGAATAATACTTATTCATTTGCTTATTGGATTTTTAAACTAATGCAAAGTTCTGTGATGAAATTCTAGATGGCTCAGACTAAGAGATCCTTAACTCAATCTACTCATTGATGGCCTAAGACACGAAACGAGCGGTTTGTGTGAGAAAACGAACAGTATTTATATCGTTTTTACCTCTTGAACACAGCCACGTCCAAGTGATCTGAGAGCGCGGGCGCATCCTGCTGTGTAACGTGTGCGCAGACTGGTGCATAGATATATACACTAGATGTCGCACTAGATCTAGTGTATATATCTATACCCGCCCGCGCCCTCAGATCACTTGGACGCGGCTGTGTTCAAGAGGTAAAAACGATATAAATACTGTTCGTTTTCTCACACAAACCGCTCGTTTCGTGTCTTAGGCCATCAATGTGTACTTACGATGGGGAATTGTTTAATTTGGACGACGGGGAATTGTTTTAATTTGGACTCTGTGCATGCTCTTTGAGACAGTGACCATAGACCTGCATTATATGACTGACAGACAAGAACGGTTTGACCTAAAAATATCAAAATTGAAACTACTGCTGAAAAAAAGACACCTACATCTTGGATGCCCTTGAGGTAAGCTAAAACATACCAAAATTTTATTTCAAAGTGAACTATCCCTTTAATTTGTACAGCAGCCGCATGTCTTACTCTTACTTGCTCACAGCAGCAGCAATAACAGCAGCAGCATAGCAGATCTATTCTGCAAAGACCAAACATCAACATTGTCATATCCATTACCATGCCAAACACTCCAAGAGTTGTCATGACAGAACTGCATTTATTTTGGTACAAACTACCTATTAGGAATGGTATGGAGCCCCTAAAGGGATATTGTGATGGAAAAAATATGAGATGGGAGGAAAAAATATTTCAATGCTTTTGTGGTCTCTGGCAAAAGTTCTGTATTCCCCCGAGAAACTTTGGGTTCCCTCGCAAAGAACTGAAAAGGTTTGTGAGCGAATGCAAAGTTTCTCGGGGGGACGCAAAACATTTGCGAGAGACCACAAAAGCATTGACTTATTTTTTGTCCCATCTCTTATTTTTTCCACCACCATGTCCCTTTAGGGGCTCCGTCTTAGGCATGCAAAAGTCTTAGGCATGTTAATACCCCCCCATTAATTGTAATAATCCAGTGAGATTTGTGTATGCACAAGGAGTCTGACAACAGCCAGTATGGCCATCTTGGAGACGTTCCCGCAGTTCTTCTGGATTTAGTCTGTCTCAGTTTTTTCTGTTTCTTCATGTAATCACAGACGGACTCGATGATGGTGAGATCAGATCATCCCGGCTGTTGTCAGACTCCTTGTGCATACACAAATCTCACTGGATTATTACAATTAATGGCAAAAAGAATATTTGGAAATGTAAACTGAGAGAGGGGGGGTATTAACATGCCTAAGACTTTTGCACAGTACTATATATATTGCTTCTCAAATAAATGTCTCTTGTTTGTAAGGATGTTTAATTGTTTTTACTAGAAAACAAGACATTAATATTAGGAAAATTAGGTTTTCATTGTAACATACAGTGTATGAAAAAGGATCATCTTTGAAAAAGGAGGATTTCATAAATTAAAATGGAGGCCGATTCATTTTATGCAAATACAGCCCAAATTACCAAAAACACTTATGAAGACATTAGCAGGAGACCACTTAAGTTTATAATAAGCACTGAGATTCTGGAGACCAAGACCTCCATCGCCTAAACTTTTCACTTTACCAGAAAAAAACCCTGTTCAGGATAATCAATTGATATTGACAGACCATACAGGTGCAACAATCCAGAAAAAGTATTTCTTTTTCATACCTATCCTATTGAAGCTTCAAGTGATTTCTCAGCTGGTCTCTGCTCAAACTCCTACAATAGTTGCCACCTCCATATATGAAATCATTTGTTATCCATCTAGCATGTAACATCTTTACTCTCTCCACTGGCATGCAGTATCTGCAGCAAACATTGGGAATTAAAGCCAGATGTAAGAGTATGATGTAAATCTAGATCTGTCATTGTGCTGTCACTCACGTACATGTTATATTGCTATGTAAATGTCTTTAAAACAGTCCTTATATACTGTAGTCACAACCTTTGAATGGCCATCCTCTGCTCTGTAAGTAGCTTGGCACATTTATTACATACCTGACATTGACAGAAGTCAAGACATTAGTCAAAAGAGTGTAATTTTAAACAAACAGTTATGCCATTTATGTATATTGGTTACTGTAATGGTATTTGGTTACTGAAAAAGACAAAATGATGACAACAAAAAAGAGAAAAAAATCAAGTGTATTTAATTCGTTTGAAAGTGCTTAACAGAATCAAAAGTCACAAATGTATATCAAAACATGTGATTCAATGAAAATTGAGTCTAACCTCAAACCAGATTTTAAACAAAATGAAAACCATATGATCCATAATCCTTTATAAAATATTAATGACAATACCAGTAGTGTGAACCTGAACACCATGCCTTTCAGGTGAAATTGGATCTCAAAGATTGCATTTGCTACATAGCCTATATTGAATTACATAATCATGTCATAGTGTTTCATAAGATTTGATGTGGAATTATGTCAGTTATAAAAAATTTTTTTCTGGAATGGCATGCATCATGCTGTTTTAATAAAAAGACTAACTGTAATAAAAGAACATTCTAAAATCAATGGATGGCTGTTTATGATTGTGTTCTGCACACATTTTCTTCCTTTTTCTACAAACTTGTGGATGTAAACAAGGAATGAAGGAACAGAACAGCAGGAAAATGTCTGCTTTGGTAAACGGATGTAAACATTTACAAGTTCAAGAAGGTTAAAGCTTAATGGTTCCAATTCATAATTGACATTAGTGGCATTGCAAAAAAAAACACACACACACACAAAAAAAAAAAAAAAAGGCAACAGCAAAAACACTCAGTTGACTGCCATGGTTACAGTGCTTCTGTTTTCAAACACAAAGTGTGGCTTTAACTCTTAAGGTGACAGTGGCATTGTTAGTCAATTAATTACGCTTCATAACTGGTAGAACTGGTAGAGAAAAGGATCATCATTAATAATTTAATCAAGGTAGTTAAGTACTAACAATTCAAGATGCGAAAAAATTTATTTTTTAGTGCAACTTCATATTTAAGTTTTTTGAAGCAAATCATTGTATATATAGAGTCATGCATAGGCTAACATGTATGCAAATGAAAAGGCAGAAGCAGAGTAACAGAGCAGATAAGATGTGACCGAGAGTAAAACAAAGCAATGGACACAGTCTCTGTCAAGGCCTGGGTTCATTAGCATTACCATTGGAAACTATTTCAAGTTTCATAATTTATAGTGTAGTGATGTACTTCCTCCTGGTGGGTTTTACCACTGTTCCCAGCTGAAGTCATCCCCACGCCCGAATGTCAGGAAGAAACCCAGAATGGTCAGAAAAATGACACTATTGCCTCCAATTACCAGGCCACAGGCACCCCACTGAATCTGAAGAGGAAGAGAGACATTAGTTTCATTCATGGTGACACATTTCATTCAGTGTACTATCTGGTAAAACCCATTCGCTGCTTTAGAAAGCATATTCTGCCTGTGTATGCTTTTAAATCATTTTGTGGACATGTGAGCACTAAATGCAATCTGAACAAAAATGGAATGAAATTTAATTTGTGCCTCCAGTGATATTGGAACATTTAGAGGTTTTTCCCTCTTGTACAAAATCTGAATTATTGCCATAACATCGGAGATATTATTATATGAACAAGCAAGAAATAATTTAATTTAAAACCAATAAAGGGTAAGTTCACCCAAAAAAATGAAAATTCTGCCATTAATTACTCACCCTCATGTACCCGCAAGACTTTCGTTAATCTTCGGAACACAATTTAATATATTTTTGATGAAATCTGAGAGATTTCTGTCCCTCCATTAATAGTCTATGCAACTACCACTTTGATGCTTCCAAATCTTCATAAATAGATCGTAAAACTAATTAATGTGATTCAGGCGGTTTAATCCAAATTTTCTGAAGAGACACGATCCTTTATATGATGAATAGATTGAATTTAGGCTTTTATTCACAAATAAATATTCATCAACGCACGTGTTCTTGCGGAAGCTCAAACGTGTTGCGTAACACGAGAATGAACCTCATTGGTTCTTGCAGAAGCTCAAACGTGCTGTGTAACACAAGAATGAACCTCGTTGGTTCTTGCAGAAGCTCAAACGTGCTGCGTAACAAGAATGAACCTCATTGGTTCTTGCTGAAGCTCAAACGTGCTGCGTAACACGAGAATGAACATCATTGGTTCTTGCAGAAGCTCAAACGTGTTGCGTAACACGAGAATGAACCTCATCGGTTCTTGCAGAAGCTCAAACGTGTTGCGTAACACGAGAATGAACCTCATTGGTTCTTGCAGAAGCTCAAACGTGTTGCGTAACACAAGAATGAACCTCATTGGTTCTTGCAGAAGCTCAAACGTGCTGCGTAACACAAGAATGAACCTCGTTGGTTCTTGCAGAAGCTCAAACGTGCTGCGTAACACAAGAATGAACCTCATCGGTTCTTGCAGAAGCTCAAACGTGCTGCATAACACGAGAATGAACCTCATTGGTTCTTGCAGAAGCTCAAACGTGCTGCGTAACACAAGAATGAACCTCATTGGTTCTTGCAGAAGCTCAAACGTGCTGCGTAACACAAGAATGAACCTCATTGGTTCTTGCAGAAGCTCAAACGTGCTGCGTAACACAAGAATGAACCTCGTTGGTTCTTGCAGAAGCTCAAACGTGCTGCGTAACACAAGAATGAACCTCGTTGGTTCTTGCAGAAGCTCAAACGTGCTGCGTAACACAAGAATGAACCTCATTGGTTCTTGCAGAAGCTCAAACGTGCTGCGTAACACAAGAATGAACCTCATTGGTTCTTGCTGAAGCTCAAACGTGTTGCGTAACACGAGAATGAACCTCATTGGTTCTTGCAGAAGCTCAAACGTGTTGCGTAACACGAGAATGAACCTCATTGGTTCTTGCAGAAGCTCAAACGTGCTGCGTAACACGAGAATGAACCTCATTGGTTCTTGCAGAAACTCAAACGTGCTGCGTAACACGAGAATGAACCTCATTGGTTCTTGCAGAAGCTCAAACGTGCTGCGTAACACGAGAATGAACCTCATTGGTTCTTGCAGAAGCTCAAACGTGCTGCGTAACACAAGAATGAACCTCATTGGTTCTTGCAGAAGCTCAAACGTGGTGCGTAACACGAGAATTAACCTCATTGGTTCTTGCAGAAGCTCAAACGTGGTGCGTAACAAGAATGAACCTCATTGGTTCTTGCAGAAGCTCAAACGTGCTGCGTAACACGAGAATGAACTTCATTGGTTCTTGCAGAAGCTCAAACGTGCTGCTTAACACGAGAATGAACCTCATTGGTTCTTGCAGAAGCTCAAACGTGCTGCTTAACACGAGAATGAACCTCATTGGTTCTTGCTGAAGCTCAAACGTGCTGCGTAACACGAGAATGAACCTCATTGGTTCTTGCAGAAGCTCAAACATGCTGCGTAACACGAGAATGAACCTCATTGGTTCTTGTGGAATCTCAAACGTGATGCGAGGTGAATCACAACACTAAAAAAACTTTGATTTGAAGCAAAAAAGTTTTTGAAATTTGGACAAAAAGACAAAGGTACAAGATTGTGTACTTAACGACTTTAGTGATGGAAAGAACTACAATAGCATGAAGCATTATGAACAGCATGGTCAAATGAAAAACAATGGAGAAATATATAAAACTAATCATTTACAGAGGTTGATTATATATATATAATATTTTAAGTTTATTACATATACAAAGATTTAAGACCGAGTGGATTACGTAATTTGCAGTGCATTATGGGAGTGGGCGGAGCTAAAAAGCTCTTTTGAAACGTGTTGCTTTTTCGACTCTGACTGGTGTAATTTTCTGTATAGCATCATGGTTAATGTCGTTTTTCACCAGTAATTTTGCTGTTAAACATGATTATTTTTTATATTTTTTTATAAGCTGAAATAATGCGGGCTGACGTCTTCAGCAGAAGCTACCATACCAAATACCAAGTTCAAAATAATTTTCCTTTGGAGAAAATGAGTGGATTATTTACTTCCGAAACCCGACTGTTGCACTTTATTTTCAGTACTACTGTATAATTCAAAAACATCCTCATTCTTCTTCATCTGTAATAATATTAATTGATTCATTTTTTTATTAAAATTAAAATAAATATAGAAATTAAAGTAACATTTTACAAAAAGGTCCCATTTGATACTGTATTAACTAAAATTAACATTGAGCAATACATTTATTACAATATTTATTCATCTTTGTTAGCATTAGTTAATAAATATAAAACTGTTTATTGTTAGTTCATGTTAGCTCAGGTCCATTTAATAATATTAAAAACTTGTATCAACTTTTGATTTTAATGATGTAGGCCTATTAAAAGTTGAAATTAACATTAACTAAGATTAATAAATGCTTTATAAGTATTCTTCATGTTAACTAATGTAGTTAACCTCTCAGGTTACAACTGTAACCATGGTTTTCTGAGAATGGGAACGAGATATGGGATCGCTCCTAACTGCCATTAAGTTTTATTTTATGCTCTGTCTCAGTACTACTCACAAACTGTTAGAAAATGTGTTAAAGTCCCCCAACTATGTCAATACTAGGGATGGGTATAGTTTTCAAAATTGATACCTTGACTTTGATACCGGTTCCTGTATGATACTTTTTTCAATACCAATTTTATGAAATCCGTTTTAACAAGATTACATTGTCCAAAAAAAAAACTTTTTTAGACTCATAAAGGCCACTGGGGGGCAGCACTGGCAAAAGTAACCTAATGATTATCAATGTGTCGGGAAAAAATAGCAAGGAGACAATAATTGTTTATTAACAAACTAGTGAGTTTATTTCTGAATCAGTGTTGGCTGCAAAGATGAAGCTGACATTGCTGACTCGACATCTCCAGTATAGTGAACGTGTATGCGCCTATAGATAGAAAAGCACCTTTCATTCAAGCTTTCTGTGAGGCAAGTAGCCTATAAGCTGAGTTTCGGTTCATCTGTGACGTGCTCCAGTTTTTGTAGCAGTTGAAGACGGAGCAACTTTCTGCTCTTAAGTTTATTCTGTGCACTGTCAAGTGCTTCATTAGATTTGTTGTGTTGCCATCTTGTTATTTGCAACCTTGTTTCAGTTCCTTAACTTACTTTCGATGTAAAAGTCTTTGCTATGGACTCATAAGGACAGTCTTTGCTGCCATCTAATGGTGCAGTAATGTCGAATAAAGTCGAAATCACAATCACTAATGGACCCTTCTCAATACCAAATACAGCATGTTATTTCTATAAAATAATATTTACTGAAATAATATATAATTAAACAATATTAGTCATTATAAAAGTATTAGAAGTTTGTACAATAGGAAATAAACAAGCAAACAGTTCAATCAAAAGTACAAACGCAGAGCTAGTTGTAGAACATAACAGAAATACCCAAAATGAACTATACCTCATGTGTAAACTATCTACATAAGAGCCAATGGCAAATTCCCAAAGGACTGGCCGAGACAAAGCTGTTCTCGGCGGGTACATGAGCGCTGAACGCTGATCAGATACGAGACCCAGAACGAACTGGTTTATAAAAAAGAAATAAATACTTATAGATATAAATACTAAATAAAATAATGGTCCTAAAAATAGAATTATTTCGTTTTGTGTGTTATTTTATTAGGTTAAATGTGACATGGATATGTTTTTACTCTATATGTATAGGCTCCATATCACCAACCCTGTCAAAATGTTTAGAATAAAAAAGATACATTATATATTGTGTACTCACCACAGATTTTCTTGCTAGCACAATGGGGAGCCCATAGGCTGACACCACGATTCCAGTGGTTAAGAAGTATGCAAGCTCTCTGCATGCATTGCTTGACTCTGTGTCATCTGCATGCCTCTTGGCTATTAAATTTGGTATAGGTGACAGAATATAGAAGATCAGGACAAACATGGGCCAGTACTGTCTGTGAGGAAAGAAGCACAAGTTAGTTTCTTGAATTTCTGCACTTCAGTCAAGTAAAAATCCTTACAGATGGCAAAAACATGGACCTACCCAAAATGTTGCAGTGCACATCCCAAAAGGAGAAGGGTCAGTCCAAGTGCACCACTGAAGGACAACGCAACAAGAGCTGAAAGGAATAATAACTCAGATAAGTCAAGGCCAAGGCTTTGAAAACATTACGTGTATTTGTTGCCTCCTTGCGGCAATAGCTCGCTACTGCAGATATGACGTACTTTAAGTAAATAGACTGTAAATAAATAAATTCTGTAATTTTTTAAATGTATAAGATCATTTTGTATGTTCCTTTTCATTGGTTAATTACTGAATCGAAAAAAGACTGGAGCACAACAGTAAAAGAAAGTTCCTAAAGTAAAAGTAAACCTACGTAAAACTTGAACTCTAGTTGACAACTTTACCCTAAAGCAACACGACACCTAATATACTTTATTTAATCAATCGACACCATTTGCAATTATATCTTTACTTTGATGCAACGATTCATGTAACAATCGGTAGTTTAAACTCAACAGAGTTTACAAGACTTTTTAGCTGAATGCGATCTAAAGCAGAATGCACTCGTAAAATGATCGGTGTGGTTTTGCGATCATATCAAGAGTTGCGTTTTAACTTTACCTTTTATTCCTGCCATCACTCGCAAACGCCTTTTGTTTTTAGATCTTTGTGCTAAATGTTATGGACTGACTTCCTATTTCCTCTTCAACTACTGATCCACCCTTAAAGGAGCAGAGCCTTTTAAAATCTACGAGATGAGAATCCACTGATCTGAAGCTTTTCAGAAAAACAAGTACAACATCTATCTATCTATCTATCTATCTATCTATCTATCTATCTATCTATCTATCTATCTATCTATCTATCTATCTATCTATCTATCTATCTATCTATCTATCTATCTATCTATCTATCTATCTATCTATCTATCTATCTATCTATCTATCTATCTATCTCATCTGTAAGGCTGTCTAATAATAATAATAAATATTATAATTATTAATGTTAAAATAAATGAAGGTCTAAAATGCATAGTATTTAACCGAGTTTATATTGGGACAAACTGAAACACTAAAAAATGTAAGAAGAAAAAAAGTTAAACCAAACAAAATGACAAGATCCGAGAATAGAAAATGGCATTATGTGGAAATGATTTGAACGCATTTCTTACCGTAAATACAAAGAGTTTTTTTTTTTAACCGTCGAGCAGCCAATCAGAATCAGCGTGTTGGTCACGTAGTTTATCAGAAGAATGTCATCATCAGTTTCCTCGGAAGTGAATTGCTGTCTGAGAATCTGACGATCTTGTTTCCTGCTTGTTTCGCACTGGACGGTAAGTTAAAATCTTTTATAAGTTTATAAGTTTATTAATCATTTATAAGTTAAACAGACTTTGCTGTAATATTCCAGACACAGCGACGACATTCAGAAACCAGACAGAAGTGTGTTGAGCGTTTCCGCAAACTTTCTGTTTCTGTTAAACTGCCTGGAAAGACTCCAGTGTTCGTGAAGACATGCCTAACTGTATTTTAAAGAGGAAATGTTGTTATATATGTGACAGAATATCCATTTTGCTTAAGTGTTCTGTAATTTTTAGGTATAGAAAATGCCCAGCACTTCGTTAATATAGTGGTGAGCAGAAGAAGTCGGTCATGGCCTCGGCGATATTACAGGGGCTCGAGGTCCATTTTTACCTGCCAGAGAAACACCAGATCATTCATCTCTCAGGGAGTTTCACAGCAGAGGAACTGTGTATTGAAGCTGCTAAGAAGTTGGGTACGTTTTTCAGCCTTTGTACAACTTGAACATTGTATTACGACAGAGAAATATGAGACTCACTGTTGTCTCATTATTACAGGTATATCACCTTTGTGTCACAGTTTGTTTGCCCTATATGATGAATATAGCAAGCTCTGGCATCCGCCCAATCACTCCTTCAACATTGATGAGACAACCAGACTGAAGCTTTTCTATCGCATGAGGTATTCCTCTTCTTAGTCTTTTCTCATCTAGTTTTCCTTCCCAGTTTGGTACAGCAGCATTTTGTGAAACTACGGGGGTGATGGCCTCCCTCTAGGACTGTAAAACAAATGCACTGTAAAATAAATGTAAATGAAAAATGACTTTACTCTAGAGTAGAGAAATTGCCCTAATTTCTTCATAATTTTGACTTTTGATCTTATCATTTAGATTTTTTTGGTCATAATTTAGATTTTTTTGGTCATAATTTAGATTTTTTTTGGTCATAATTTTGACTTTTAATCTCATAATTATGCTATAGTATGTTATACTTATGACTAGAATGTAATAATTTCAACTTTTGATCTCATAACTTCTTTTTTATATCTAGCGCATGTCATAATTTTTATGAAAATAATGCATGAGGTGCCCGTTGCGTTCCCAAATGCTCTCGCAGGCTGTCAGATTATAGGCAATTAATGGGAAAAACTGTACAGATATTTGAACTCTTCCCTATTTACATTATAACCACATTTTTGTGGCAGGTTTTATTTTACGAACTGGCATGGGAACAGTAAGACATCTCCTGCAGTGTGCAGACACACTCTTAAACGAGGGAACGGTTCTGTGGGCGCAGCCGTGCTGGATGTAGCTTCACTAACGTACCTTTACGCACAGGTACGGTGACACATAAACACTGGACAATGTTAAAGGACTGTTGTTCAAGAAAGTCGTGGCTGCTCATTAATTTAATGTGTGTTTGTGTTTGACAGAGTCAGACTGACTTTCAGAGTGGTCTGGCACAGCTGCGTAGCGCTCGTGATGACAGTGACGTCCAGCAGATAGAAAATGAGTGTTTGGGTATGGCTGTGATGGCCATCTCCCATCAATCCATTGAAAAAGATATTCCTGTCTGCGACTTTGAGTAAGAGCTTTATATTTCTTTTTCTTTTAAATCTGAAATACATTTTAAAGTACATTTAAAAAAATATAAATCGATATGTTTTTCTAAAATATATATTTTTCATGACTGAGACTATAGGCTATATTACCAAACATCAATATATATATTTATTTATTTATTATTATGTTGTTTTTATTTATTTTTATGTCAAATTGTATGATGGGTGCAGTTTTACACACACACACACACACACACACACACACACACACACACACACACACACATATATATATACATACATACATACTGTATGTATGTATGTATGTATGTATGTATGTATGTGTGTGTGTATTAGCTTTTATACAGTATACAACCATATTCATTTAAATTAATGTGATGTGGTTATTTAATTAGTAATTCAAATTAATAGTTATTTAATTTGCTTTATTTAAAAAAAAACAAAAAACTTAAAACAACAAAAAACTTAATAAAAGTGAAGTATATTTAAAAACAAACATACACAAATGTTATTAATGTATTATTGTTAATAAGTATGAATTATTAAGCCATTGCTTGTTATAGAAAAATAATTAAACTAAATTAACAGTTGACTTTCATAGTTTTGATACATGTTTAGACTGAATATCCTAATGAGCTTTGATTTCTGATCCCCTTTTACATGAGATGGAGATCACAATTATAAAGTTGAATCATCCCAAATTTCACCCCCATGTGATCTAAGAAACGATTTTAACATTGATGAGTCGTTTTATAACTATTAAAGTCTATCTGTATCTTTCATTGTTACATTTTATCTTTGTCAGGTACAAACATTACATTCCCAGTGTCCTTTACCAGTCCATACGTCACAGGAGCATTCTCACACGTCTACGCATCCATAACGTCTTTAAAGTGTTCCTTGAAGAATTCATCAGGAATACTGTGGAAGGCAACAAGATCAGTACGCATGACCTGAAGGTCAAATACTTGTCGACTTTAGAGACTCTAACTAAACACTTCGGCCAGGAGGTGTTTGAACCCTCTTCCCTTATCATACATGACAATGAGCAAATGCTCAAAGACTCCAGCTGTGTCGGTGGTGTTGACCACAAAATCCTGGTGTCTGGCACCTCTGGCATTCACTGGTGTAAAGTCGCCTCTGTGGTAAGAAGGCCGTAGTACAAATAATATCCACATAATAATCTAACATAATAAAACAATAACAACTTTATGACTTCTGTATTGTAGTGTAGGTGCTGAAGTTTAACACTTTGGTTTAGGGCTTGGTTGAATTATCTCTTGACAATAAGTTTCCTTTTTCAGAAGAGACATAAATCAAAGAGAGACCGTAAGAAACTGAGTAAAGAAGCATCAAATGATCAAGGAGAGGATAGATGGACACTCTTTTCAGACTTTAATGAGATAACGCATCTTGTCATCAAATGCTGCGTGGTTACCATCCACAAACAAGACGACAAAAGCATGGTGAGGATCACTGTGAGATTTGTAATCTGTCAGTTTTGGTTCATTTAGGATAAGTCATAACTTCATAAACCCTTTTTTTATGTTCTTGATTTTCTCCAGGAGCTGACGTTGGCATCCCACGAGGAGGCGTTGTCCTTTGCCAGTCTTGTAGATGGATACTTTAGGCTCACAGTAGATGCACATCATTTCCTCTGCAGGGATATTGCTCCTCTCTCATTGGAAATTAACCTAAAAGAGGGCTGCCATGGTCCAATCAAGTTAGTACATTCACTCATCGTATTTAAAGAAATAGTTCACCCAAAAATAAAAATGTTAAGGAATATTCACAGTGATTTTTTTTTTTCCATTCAATGAAGTCAGACAGTAATCAGGGTTTTGAATCTGAAAAATAGCTTTTTTTGAGGAACAGACCAACATTTTATTCAGTATTCACCAATAAACTTTCCCTCCGCGGTAGCTCTCAAATCTGTATTTTTGCTTATTTAAACCTGAATATGTTCAACAGAATTTTGAAACTTTGGGGTCAGTAATATTTATTTTTAAAGAAATGAATACATTTATTCAGCAAATTCATCAAAAGTGACAGTACCGTATTTTCCGGACTATAAGTCGCACTTTTTTTCATAGTTTGGCTGGTCCTGCGACTTATATTTAGGTGCGACTTATATATCAAAATTAATTCAGACTGAGATGAACCAAGAAAAAACATTACCGTCTACAGCCGCGAGAGGGCGCTCTAGTTGGCGGAGTTGTTCAAAAGCGACACCAAGGATGAAGAAAATGATGTGGAATGAGATCGCGGGAGCTTGGTGAACTTGTTTACTGGTAACTTGCTTGTTGGACTCGCTGGCTTATGTTCATTTAGCCTATCCAGCCTCCTAGGTATATGTTCTTTATGCTATTGTGTAGCTGAATAACTGTTAATGTGTTGCGTTAACATACCGGACACCTATTCAGCATGTTGTTCTGTGTAGTTGAATAACTTGCCTTTCCAGATTAAATGTCTGTTCTTGGTCTTGGATTTTGTGAAATAAATTTCTAAATAAATGCGACTTATAGTCCAGTGCGACTTATATATGTTTTTTTCCTCTTCATGATGCATTTTTTGACTGATGCGACTTATACTCCGGAGCGACTTATAGTCCGGAAAATACGGTAAGTACATTTGTAATGTCAACAAAGCTGTATGTTTGATATAAATGCTGTTCTTTTCATCAAAGAACCCTGCAAAAATATATCACAGTTTCCTCAAAAATATTAAGCAGCACAACCATTCCCTTTCGAATGAAAACTCGCACTGTGTCCTAGGACGCTAATGGGGAATGCCTCCAGAATGACAGGTGTCTGAAGCACGTGTCAAAACACGACAATAACATTGGCCGGCGACAGCCTATGACGTCACTACTGATGCGACCAGAGTATAAATAGGGCGCCTGTAGTGCACGTCATCCTTTTCTTGTCTTCAGGTCCGTTTGTTTATGTACATGTCAGAAAGACGATCACTCAGCCACGCGTGCCTCCGTATCAGAGCGATTCTCCTGGGAACTGAGAGCACTGCTCATTGGCCCTCATTTATCAATCTTGCGTAGAAACGGGCGTATATGTTGGCGTAAGATTATGCTTACACTCCTCTCACCGCCTGATTTATGAAGCTGTGCGTACCTTTGAAATCCAGGTGTACGCAATACCTGCCTTTGATAAATGCTGCGGCTGAAAACGATCGTCATTAGAATAACACGCCCCTATATATTCAAGTCTCCGCTTCCCCCACGCCCTCATTTTACGCCATGGACACACGGAAGACGGCAAAGAAGAGAAACTTGGATGAGCAAATGACCTATCACAATGCATTATTTTACAGCACGTGTTTTGAAACAATTAGCATTTAATTTCGTATCACCTCACATGTATTGGGGTGTACAATGATGATGTGATGTGGAGTACCATTCATTCACATTAATAATTGCATGACAATTTGTAATATTCTTCTTCTTATTATTATGGTTTTTATTATTAATGACGCTTATTGTTATTTAGAAGAAGAATGTCGTTATTATTATTATTATTATTTGTATGATCATTATTACAGTATTATTTAAAAGAAGAAGAATGTCATTTTTATTATTTTGTCAGTCTGAATTATTTTTTGGTCATTGAAAGCCTTTCATTACAGAACCCAGTCCGTGCGCACCTGCCGGGCCTAACCATCGTTTCAAAGAATAGTACGACGGCGAGCGCGTCGAGTATAGAGTATTACCAACGCATTCTCATCCTAGGGCGTCATATTTGGGGAGGTGCGGGAGCCAGGCGAAAGTATAAACAAGGCTTGAAACGTCAGGTAAACCGCACAGGCTCGCAACTGAAGGAATACGTATATGCCTACAAATCAAATGCTTTGGTAAAGTCACACAAATTAAACATTGAAGTCCATGTTGCACAAAAATAAACACTGAAGTTTATAATTACTATATTGTTTTTTTGTTAGTTTTTTTACAGTGGGTCATAATATATCATATATTTTAGTTTGTCAGTGCGTTTTGTGGTGTTAGGAATTGTTTTTCTGCGCATTTCCACACTCAGTCAAAACGTGCGTACACCACCTCCTGAGCTGGCGTAGGATTTGAGCGTGCCGTACGCCAACGTCCATATTGATAAATCTCAAAGTCACCGTGGTTTTGGGTGTACGCTGGAAATTTGGTGTACGCACTTTTGATAAATGAGGGCCATTGTGAGGTGCGCTTTGTGATGCATTCGCGAGACTGACTGAAAGAAACAGGTAAGAAGCTTTTACTTATTTGTTCTGTCCTGAGGGATAGTAGTTGGTGTTTGCACGAGCTCGTTCGGCTCTCGAGGGAGTCGAAGATACTCACAGTGATGTGTTTGTTTCTGCTCTATGCGTGATTCTTTATTAGTGATAAAGTCAGGCATTTAAGCGGAAAAATGTTCAGTTGACCGCGCTCTTTATGGTGCGGTCGCTGTGATAACCTCCTTTGTTGTTTATTCGGTCTCAAGGAATGAGAATAGAGCACCTGCACCCCGTGGTTCGGGTCACAGAGGTGGTGGGTGGAGCAAAGGGAGAGTCTTATGAGATTCTGTTACTGATGTGTGAGGCCTAATTCTGTGGAATTAAATACAGAGAGAGTGAAAGCAGTTGTTATTTTCTATCTCACAATAGCAGTGCTCTTTGGTGGCAATCTCTGGAACATGACAGGAAGCAGGTTTTTTTGCCCTAGTTGCGAACCTTTCCTAGTTGCATCTTCGTGAGTGTTGGAGTCTAGAGAGCCCGTTTTTCCTCATGTTTGACTGAAGCACAGAACCCTAAGTCGGGTCTTGAAGCAGGGTCCTCCAGTACCTGGGATGAGCTATTTTGATCTTGAGAACCCGACAGGAAGTGGGATTTCTTCCCAGGTTGCAAACCATTCTTTGCGTAAGGTACCTTCAGGAGTGTTTGGAGTTTGAGATCCTTAGAAAACATTGTTCCCGAGTGGTCGCAGCTAGCACTCAGCTGGCTCCCCTTGATGGAAATGTTTTCATGGTTGAAAGTTAGTGGAATCCTTAATAGTAGGATTCCCAACTCCCAATGAGAGAGCTTGGTTTGTTGATGGAGTCTCAGTTGAGCACTTATACGATGCGGCTAGCACTTTTGCTTAGCCCTCTTACACTCTCCTGTGATCTGCGATCAAGGAAGGCTTAGAGCTCTTCTGGTCTCTGGACTCCAACAGGAAGTGGTCTGTTTGCCTTGGGCGAACCCCTCCTGTTGTACGACACCTCTTGAGAGTTCTGGAGCCTAGAGACCAAATCATATTACAGGTTTTACAATGGTTGTAGCTAGCCTTAGCTGGTAGCTACCATTGGTCATTTAGGATGAGCATGAAGTAGAACAGTGGTTGCCTCCTTGGTAAGCAGTCCTTGATGTAGAACGTAGTTAGGCCTATAGATAGATAGATAGATAGATAGATATTCTTAATAACTATATTTATTTATAACATTTTATAACACACCTTTCCACGACATGACCATTTTTATCTTATTTTCCCTTTAAGTATAATGCTAACACTTTTCTACTGTCCAGTGATAATTTGGAAAGAAAATGATCAAATATACAGTAGCAATGAATGCAACTTTAATTGTATGGAAATGGAAAATTAAATAACACCCAGAGTGTGTTTTTTCATTCCAATGTGCTACTTTTCCATGTAAACAATGTAAACATCACCCTAGACGTGATTGACCGTTGCGCTCACATCTGACTTCCATACTTTTATGCATAGTTGTCTATCATGCATGACGCGGCTTTCTAAAACGCAGCACTCAAGTTAAAACAACTTTCGTTTTTAGACCTGCACTAAACTTTTTTAAACCGCAAAAACGTGTCCTGTGTGAATGGGCCCATAACTGATTAGAAGATAAACAGCACACGCTTATTTCAGTGCTGTTATTTAAGACAACAGTTTGCAACGTTCATTCAGTTTCAGTTTAACAGCATTAACAGCAAGCCAAAGAGGGCAAGGTTTCAACTGAACTAAGCTATACATATGCATTTTAAACACTTACATTATGTTCTTGCTCCATCCATGCAATAAATGCACGTTCTTAAATGAGCGAGGTTTTCTTGCTAATTTCATCTGGGTTTGAAATGAATCAAAAATCAAATCAGGGCAGTATATTAATATTAACACTACAAGTTTACATACATTACGAAGATGACAGGTAATTCACACCTTGATAGTTGCCTTCGCCAACATTTCTGCCCTTTTTCGCGTTTTTGTCAGCCTCTGCTTTTCTGCTACAGATTTGAAGCGCGTGACGTGCCGCGCCGCGCCGTTACTTTCAAGGAAATGTAGGCTACTGAAAATTTCTGGTGTTATTTTTGGGGATTGTTTGAGGCATTCTACAGCCCTTCATTAAACCGTTCAACACATAATCCACTTGCTTTTTATTAATGCACAAATCATAAAAACAGATTAATACTATCTGTTCCTAAATTTTGATTGGGTGGGCAAGGCAGACGTCTAGGCCCATGCCTAGAAGCTCATGAGACCTCCATTTGTCAGGGGTGTGCCCCTGTGGCGACTGACAGGGTATACTTAAATCCATAGCAATATTCGCTTTACGGTATTCTTTGAATACCAGGTGTAGCCAGGATTTCTGGCCCTCGGGAAATGAGTCACAACGACCGTTGGTGCGTACTTCCAGGACGGGAAACTGTGACTCCGAATCAGTTCCCCGGTTGTTTTCAAACAAATGTATCTCTGGTGAGCATACGAGACTTTCAAAAACAATAAAAAAATTGTTACTGACCTCAAACATTTCAATAGTAGTCTAATAAATTCATCCCATAATTCATATAACATTCCATAGACCTTATTCACTGCAGCACCATCTTTGATTTTCAACGGGAATGAAAGCGAGGCTGTGAGGCATAGACATTCATCTCTTCAGCGGGTTGTACCATCATTTAATGTGTTTTGGGATTGTTCTGCTGACGAAAAAGCAAAAATGTTTTTCCAAGAGATTTCAGTTGACAAAAAACTCCAGACAATATGAGCTGTGGAAAATAAGTGATCTAAGAGCTTTATACAGCTTACAGCAGATGCCATTGAAAACACAGTAAGACTATCCCTCACAGCCTCGCTTTCATACCTTTCATACCTGTCATGGCGCTGCTCTGAATCTATTGCTCTTATTTAATTGCTCAGCATGTTCATCAGCATCTACAAATGTAATCAATAATCACATGACAGAGAAGAATGTCTTTGGACCGCAGATGTAATGGTATCTTATTTGTACCCCTCAGTACTGAATATGCCATCCATAAACTCAAGCACGAAGGTTATGAGGAGGGCATGTACCTGCTGCGCTGGAGTACTCATGACTACGACACTATTTTCCTGACTGTCATATGCAATGAGGTAAACACTGTTACTGTACATGCTGGAAAAGAGGTTTCAGTAAAAGTTGTGTATGTCAAGCAAATGTAGAATAAAGGCCGATTCACACTGCACCCACAGACGGCACTGCGACAGGTTTTGTCGGATCAGTGTGTTACCCCTGTCGGAGCTTGTTTTCGGTAATTGAACGCGCTGAATCAGCGTTTGTCAGTCTTAGACTGCCTGAGAAGTGACGTGCTGTAATCGGGTGACTGTCGCGGTTGGTCTGCGGCTGTCGGTGCAGTGTGAATTGGTCTTTAAGAAACATACCTTAAATATGAAAATAAGTTTGCGTAATAAGATATTGAACTGAAGTTGAAAGGTCAAAACTGACCTTTTTCTTTTAGAGGGATTATGATGGTGGCATCACCAAAGCCTTCAAGAACTTCCAGATTGAAGTGAGCGCACAGGGCTTCCTCCTGACTGGGACTGATGTTGCGAAACCCACTCTGAGAGAGCTGACGGACCACCTGTCTTGCCAGGATCTCTCAACAGGCCAAACCAGCATAAAACTTGAGCGTGGCTGTCCACCCCAACCAAAAGGTACTGGAGCTTCCCTCCAACATATTACCTTCTTCAACATATTACTCTCTATATCAGTAAGCACTGAGTAAGCACTCCCAGAAACACCTCGATTGTAGTCTTGGGTTTTCTTCTGAGAATGAAGTAACTGTTCGTAACAGGGTGACTAAAATCATCCTTATGACTTAAAATATTGCAGAGACATGAATAATCTTCCATTCGCTGCTTCACAGAGCAAACCAACCTCGTCATGATGACCAGAAAAGATTCAGTGTCACAACACTCGTCATTAAACATCTTCCATAGGATCTTCAAAGAGGACATTACCCAGGTTGGACATCAAAACTGTGTGTTTATGTACACGATATTAATAAAGCTAAATCTGTTTACTAGAAAACAAAGAAGTTTTCTTATAGTGAGAAGTTATTTCATGGTGTGTCCTGCTGGAAGATCTGACCAAAGCGGGCAGCTGTTGTTTGGAATATAGTAAATGGTTTTAAACTGCCGTTATGTTGCAGTGCTTAAAACAAACAAATCCGCAACAAAACATCCATTAGCTGGAATTAACCAGCTATATATATATATATATATTTATTTATTTATTTTTTCTTGAATTTGGCATGAAATGGAAGTTGCGATTAGTCTTTTTTTCTTCTATAATTGTGATATATCTGAGAGAAACATGTAGGGCGGGACTTGATTTTGTCCATCAGGAATTGATTGGATCATTTGATATTGCTCTGATGTCATATGAATGACAGGTTGTCCCGCCCTCACTCCAGTAAACACGTCATTAGTGAAGACATGCAAGAGGGAGGGGGAATGCATTTTGATTAAATATTATGAATGCACATTAATAAAAAAAAAATGATGTGCATGGATAAATAATTTGTAATAAATACTGCAATATTCCATAAAAATAATATTTGCCCATTTTAATTTCGTGGTGACTTTATCCTGTGTTTTTGCCTTAACAATCTTAACACCCTTAAAAAAAGATTTGTGTAAAATAATAAGACTTAATTTAAGCATCAAGCCATGGTAGTGTGATGTATGTTTAAAACCTGAAAAATAAATTTAAAATGTGTTCTCTAAAAGCAAGTTTTACTTTACATATCAAGTCAATTTGTCTAGTTTTAAGGATGTTTATTTTTACTGGAAAGCAAGACAAAAATACTGATTAAGAACATTTTGCAGTCTTGAAGCTGTAAAATAATTGAGGTTTAATTCAGGTTTCGCCTGAAGATGTCATCTTCAGGTTTACAATGGTCTACCAGTCCAGATCAGCTATTGTTTTCTAGATCAGATTGGGTTTTCCAATAGGGACGACTAGATAACTTTTATCTGGAGCTTAGAAATGGAAAGAAATGGTCTGTCTTAAGAAGCTGATGCTTGTTAAACAGGAGAAACACCTGGGTCAAGGCACTCGCACAAACATCTATGCTGGGAAGCTGAAGTTGAGAAATGAGGATGATGAGGGGTTTTTGAGCCATGAGGTGGTGGATGTGGTTCTGAAGGTGCTGGGAGCAGGACACAATTACATTTCAGTAAGTGAAAACCCATCTTTTGATACATGAGTAAAATAAGGGGCAATTGCTTTCACAAATACTTCTGTACTTCTCTTAGGCCTTCCTGGACACAGTCAGTGTAATGCGACAGATATCCCATAAACACATGGTTCTGATGTATGGCATATGCATGCACAGCATGGACAGTAAGTGTTCCCGCTCCACAGGACAAAAATGCAAAAGAATGTATTTGTATTTTTAAAGTTAAAGGAATAGGTCAGCCTTTACTGCAGATGATCTCACGTCTCATTGCTGTTGTTCTGCCAGTCATCATGGTGGAGGAGTTTGTTCAGCACGGCCCTCTGGATCTGTTCATGAGAAACCATCGCTCTGATCTCACACCCTCCTGGAAGTTCCAAGTTGCGGAGCAGCTTTCCAGTGTCCTCAGTTATTTGGTACAACATTTAAGTTTGAACTTGACGTAACAAGTTTCACCCTTGTTTACATTCTGTGGAATATTTCAAAGTTATGGGTCAATGATTTAATGACTGTAAATGATGTATTTAAGGTGTACACATCTTAAATATTTATAGAAATTTTTTTTTTTTAGAACACATTTAGTTTAGATTAGTTCCCAATCAGTGCTATTTTATTATTTTATATTAGCTTTATTTTTGTATTTTCAGTTTTCATATTCATTTTACTTGAGATTTTTCATTTTCTTATGTTTTTTTTTTTTGACAATTGTATTAGTTTTTGTTTTTTTAAATATTTATATTTAGCTTTAATTTCAGTTAGTTTTAGTGTTGGTAATTTTAGCTTAGTTTTGAAGGTGTACACATCTTTTAAAAAAGAAAATGAATAGTGTTAAATGTATTTTTCAAGGTAAACCAGTTTTAGTGACAGCCCTGGTTTATAATAATTTAAAAAACTTTTTTAACAAAGAAACAATAATGCATGATTATGGCACACTGTTTGACAATACATTTTTAGCCTTTTATTGACACTTTTTTTCTTTATTGCAATCACTGGACAGTTACACCACCTAGACATTTTACTTTAAGATAGCAAAAATATCAAATTTATTCATTTTAATTCAGAAATGTAAAACCTGTTCATCAAACATGTGTATTCAAGTCATTGTCTGTATGACTTGCATTTTAATGTATTTTTGAATAACTAAGTAATATATCCAGTAAATTATATTTACTGTAATTATTAATGGATCCCAATTATAAACTACATTTCCCAGTGGATGATTTGATGTCCTGCTTTACCCATAGAGGTCTTAATAGTAATATAATTTGTAAATGCGTAATTTAAAACTCTCTAGTGGAATCTTTGGGACAGAAAATGGACTCAGTCTTATTTTCTCTCTTTCAGGAGGATAAGAAGCTTGTCCACGGCTATGTCTGCGCTAAAAACATCCTGTTGAAGCTGGATGGTCTAGAAGGACAGAGTGGTCCTTTCATTAAACTGAGTGATCCTGGACTGTCCATTTCTGTGCTCAGCCAAAGGGGTAATATGCTAACCTAGCTACAGTAGTTCTTTTTATTGTTGCCATTTTATTCGATTTAAATATCTTAAAGTAGAAGAAGAAAAATATGAAAACTTTTAGATATCAACCTGTATATGCGATGGACATCGGTTACACTCATCTTTGCTCACTGCTCTGAAGGTATCTTGAGTAAAACGGCTCCATATATAATGAAGCACATATACAAGACCTGAAACCGGAAGCAGTGCGACCTGTTTTACAGAATACAGAAGTTTGTTGAGCATAACCCCTATTTCGCACTACTAACCCTCATTGTGCCTGTTGGACAGAGTGTGTTGAAAGGATCCCCTGGATCGCCCCGGAGTGTGTTAATAACCCCAACGCACTGAGCGTTGCAGCAGACAAATGGGGGTTTGGGACCTCACTGTGGGAGATCTGCTACAATGGCGAGGTGCCTCTGTCTGATAAGAAACTCTCAGAGGTGCTCGACTCTTTCTAATACGTTTCTACATTTATACTTGAATAAAGCAGCTGTTGTTTTATTGTAATTGAAAACCATGTATTGTCATTTGCTTCTTAAACTATATTGTTTTTAATCTAATCTCTATGTGTACATGAACAGAAAGAGCGATTCTATGAAGTGTGCGGTACTCTGGTCACTCCCAGCATCAGTGAACTGGCTGATCTGATCTCCCAGTGCATGAACTATGACCCCCGGAAGAGACCGTTTTTCAGAGCCATAGCGAGAGAGCTGGGCCGCATCAAAGAGCAGCGAGAGCAAGGTATCTGTCACATAATATCATACAATGACTAACACAGATACTAGTCTTTAACTCTATTTTAGCCAATGGATTTTTTTATTTTTGTAAGAATTTTTTTTATCAAGTGCATCAAAAGATTTTATATTTCACCCGACAACCAAAAACCTTTTTTTTTATTTATTAAAAAAGCATCATCATTATAGTTTAAAACCCTCTTTTAAAAATCTAATTTTCATTACTGTTATTTCGGGGGAAAAGGTATTATTTACATTTTAAAATACAACTGGAAGTATACATCATGTTAGTATTTGCTGTACTGAATTTAATTAACTTTTTATGTTTTATCTACAGAACTTCCCATTATATCAGGGGTAATTCCTCCACAGGAGACTGATCCTGCAGATTTCAAGAAGAGATTCCTCAGGAAAATCCGAAAACTTGGAGAGGTACTGGACTTTTAGTCAAAAAAAGTTTGGTCCGTAAATATTTGGATTTTTTTAAATAGAATTCTAGAACATGGAATTTTTAGAACACATTTTAATTTAGTGTAATTTTAGTATTATTTATATAATATATTATTTATTCATTTGAATTTTGCTTTCATTTCTATATATTTTTTTTTTTTTACATTTGTGTTCAGCTTTAATTTATATTTATTTTAGTTTTAGTACTTTCAGGTAAATGCTAATACAATATTCTTTTTATTAATTTTCTTTAACTAATATTTATATTTGATGTTCGAACATTATATTTTTCTAGTAGTTTTAGTTAACACTGTTGCTCCTAAAAGGACTATTATGATTACCAATAACCCTAGTAGAACAAAAGAAATGGTTACACCTTATTTTAAGGTGTCCTTGTTACAGTGTAATTATACATTTAGGTACTGAGTAATATTAATTAACTACGCGTACTTACTATAGGGTTATGGTTAGGATTAGGTTTGTTGTAGGGTTAGTTGCATGTAATTATGCATCATTTATAGTTATTACTTTAGTAACTCAATGTAACGTGTAACAAGGACACTGTAAAATAAATGTAATTTTGTATTAATTTTTTTGTATAGTATAGAATTTATAGAATAATTTTATAGGAATACTGTATAAATTCTTTAGAATTGTGAACTAGGGATTCTAATTGGAAATCTGGACCAAGTTAAACCAATTTCACACTCATCCCTCCTAAATCTCATAATCCCCCTGGAATAATGTGTCCTTGAATCATTATCTGTTTATATCGTTCTTTGTAAATCTTGTCCAGGGTAACTTTGGGATGGTGGAACTGTGTCTGTATGATCCTAATGGAGATCAGACAGGTGAGCTGGTGGCCGTCAAATCTCTGAAAACAGAGAATGAGAGCAGCAACCTGAGAAAAGAAATCAACACCATCAGAAACCTTTACCATGAAAACATCGTCAAATACAAAGGCATCTGCAATGAAGAAGGCAAGTGTTCACATCTGTGTCTAATCTCGATGGCTTACACCTTTATTGAAAAGATTATATACCTCAGTTACAAAAGATAATATAGCCCAGTTATATATACACTCGCTGTATTACTTATCGCTTGCGGTTAATGTGTGTCACTCAGGGGAAACGAACATCATGCTCATTATGGAGTATTTGCCCGCTGGCAGTCTGAAAGACTACCTGCCTCGTAACAAATCCAGCATCACACAGAAGAGACTGCTGCTTTATGCTCTTCAGATATGTCAGGTAATATAGCCAACATGGTTACTTTTAAAAGTAATGTGATACTCCCTAAAAAAGTAACTAATTACGCTACTTAGTTACTTTTTATGGAAGGTATTGTCGCGTTACTTTTTCTCACCTGGCTGTAACTATCTCTTTTTTGCAAGTGTTTAACACAGTAATTTATTTAACAACATAGCCTAAATAACCCACCTTCATTTTCTTTTAAAAACATATAATATTACTATAGTCTGACCACTTAGAATATTTCCTGACCCCTATAGCTAGGTATGCCATAGAAAATATCTCTTAACATAACAGGTTAATTTTACCTACTGTACAGCTCTTTTTATTGAATGTTGAAATTAATGTGCTTTGTTACATTTGTACTTTTTGTCTGTTCCCGCGCACACGAGTGTGCATTTCTAAGTGACTATGTTATGGAGAAGAGAGAGAATTCAGTTGTCAAGTGTTTAAGCAAATGAATTGAACTTAAAAAGTAACGTGCGTTACTTTTTATAAAAGTAACTAAAATATTAGTGTAAATTTATAATGTTACTTTACTCAATGCATCAAAAAAGCTGTTACACTTCCCTAGTCAAATAAAGCGATGTATACTGGATTCTTACTGGAATTTCTATAAATATTGGAAATGTTTTTATAGAATTAATAGAACAATTAAATTTTTTTTATAGAATTCACAGAATTTTATTTAATTCATAGAACACATTTTAGTTCCCAGCCAGTGTTTTTTAGTGTTTATATAATTATAGTATTTATTAATATTTTGAATATTTTCAGTTTTACAGGTATACAGTATATTGTGGGTTTGACTGTTTCCTGTGTGTTCATCAGGGAATGGAGTACCTGGGATCTCAGAACTACATCCACAGGGATCTAGCAGCAAGGAACATCTTAGTGGAGAATGAATCACTTGTGAAGATCGGGGATTTTGGCCTGACTAAGAGCATCAAAGATGATAAGGATTATTACAAAGTGACAGAAGAACAGGACAGCCCTGTGTACTGGTAAAGCAGCACCCATTTCTGCTTAGATTGGACGTTCTTTAACTTTAAATATTTTAATCATCACTGTTATCATCTTGTTTTTAAATTTGTTGAATATTCCTATAAAGGAGGAATAGACTTTTCTGAAGAGTTCTCAGATTAGCCAATGTTTTATACACTACCATTCAAAAGTTTAGTATCAGTAAGATGTTTATTATTATTATTATGCTTATGCTCACCAAGGCTGCATTTATTTGATCAAAAATACATTAAAAACAGCAATATTGGGAAATAATTTTATAGTAAAATAATGTTTACTATTTTAATATATTTTTAAAAGTAATTTGATCCTTTGATCATTACTCCAGTCTTCAGTGTCACGTGATCCTTCAGAAATCATTCTAGGATGCTGATTCGCTGATCCAGATATTGTTTAATTCCACAGCCGCTACCGTACACTGATTGTGCTCTGTGTGTGCAGGTATGCTCCAGAGTGTCTGATTAGTCGGAAGTTCTATAAGGCATCTGATGTTTGGTCATTTGGGGTCACCCTCTATGAAATTATGACCTACTGTCACCATGACAACAGCCCTCCAAAGGTGAGCCACCCCTGGCCATTACAAACCTGATATTGACTTCATTGAATACTTCAGGTAACCCAGTGACCCATTCGCTGGTTCCTGTTAAATGTTGCCAAAGTCCCTTTCAAGGAAAGTCTGTTCACTCGGCGGCCATATTTGCAACCCCTCCGGGCAGCTATTTCGAGCATCCAATACCAAATCCTATCTACTTGAATGGGGGAAATCCTGAAATCTCAAATACTGCTTGCCAAACTCACATTTGAATCACATGTTTCAAATCAGCAACAAAATCTGACATGAACTATCCCATAAATGTTATGTTAAAAAACACATTTTTCATGCTAGACCGGCCAATGCGCATTTGCAGCCCTAAAATGCACCTCTCTCAGAACACTGTTTCAATAGCAACCGGAGCTTCTAACAGCAGCTGCAATGACTTGATTGGCTTTTTTATTTAGAAGGCTGGACTTACTATTCCGCCATGTTGCGCTTTCTCCCACGTGTGCACCGTCTTTGTTTATTTAAATTCTTTGATGTTGCTAAAAATGTGTCTCTGGTAGGTTTTTCTCAGCACGATTGGTCGGTCTAATGGGCAGATGACTATGGTCAGACTGGTAGAAGCTCTTGAGAAAGGCTGGAGGATGCCATGCCCAGATTCATGCCCTGATATGGTAAGATACTTGACCTCTGAGAAACAGCCACCCATGGAGGGGCTGTTATTTGGTGCATTTGCACACAAAATGAACCGATATTACACTGTATTGTGGCCAGATTCTTCAATGTATGTGTCTCTGTGGCTGCAGGTGTACACTCAGATGCGCAGGTGCTGGAGTCAAGCCCCAGAAGACAGAGTGGACTTCGAGAGCCTGATTAAAGAGTTTAAGTTTCTCATCTCTAGAGATAACATCTAACGTCCTTTCATCTCATCAGGTTCACCTACAGAATTCAGATTCATTTGGTCATGTTTTTCTATACCTATTTCTCTGTATTAGATTTCATTTTTAAAAATATTTTTCTATACCTTCCTCATTATACTACTAACTATTTTGCACGTTTCTTTCTCTTTGAATCATTGTCAGTTAATAACCTACCTCCAAAACCATCTCTGTTTATACAGTGTATTCTTCCAGGTACTTGGCTAACGAAACAGCCTACACTTAGCATTTAAGGATCAAGTGCTAAAAAAGACTAAAAAACTAAACCACATTAAATATAATGTATAAAAAGTTATTTTATTAAAGGTAAAATGCAGAAGTGCCTTATATTATCACAGGAGACATTTGTTATATTTTACTGTAATATCTATGACGATAGATGGATGGATAGATATATAGATAGATAGAGGAGTGGATGAATATTGTCATAATTGTCAAAAAATATTTTAAATAAAATGCTCCTTGGTTTTAAATGTGTCCTAAAGACATTGTTTATTGTTCTGTAAATCCAGTTCTGTTTGAAAAAAAAAGTTCTGATTTGTGTTTATAGGATCACGTTATATTATCTAAATGTGTGCTAGAAGTCATAGGTTATCCAATTCTTTCAAAGAGAGAGAATGAGTCCATTCCACCAGTTCGTCCATTTCTTGCTCCCAGTGTTCCCGCCCATCTGAACCCTGAGCAGGACCAGGAATCTGGGGGATCAGCGCTTCTGATGGGGTACACATAGCAGAAACTGAGGTGAGGTGGGATCTCCGAAAGGACACACACAGTCAGATCTACAGGACCAATCACCTGGAGCTCTGCACTGCATGTAGAGTCTTCTCATGCGTTCCACACGGCTGCGCTTCTTTGGAAGCTTCTGAACATGGCTGCACATAATAACCGAAAACTTCAAATACTGTTCTGGTGTTCAGCATTATAAGGGTGTTCCAGTATTAGTAAAGCCCATTATATCCACTTATTAAAATCAAGCATTGATAATGAGCTTGTATGTTTGAATGGAGTGCAGTTCTTTACTACTCTCTATTCTACAAAATTAGCAAAAACAGTTCTTCGGATGATATCGATGTGCATGGAAGCCCATTTCCTCCACATAAGAATCATGCTTTAATCACAAAAAAAAAAAAAAAAAAAGAATCATGCTTTGGTAAATCATAATTATGACATAAAAAGTCACAATTCTAAGATTAAAAAAATCGAAATTATGAGATACTACGTTGTAATTTTGACATAAAAAACAATATGACATAATTATGGCTTTTTATCTAGTAATTTAGACTTTGTCAATTTCGACTTTCTATATCAGTCAAAATGATAAGATAAAATGTCATAATTACCTTACATTTGACTTTTTATCTCAAAATTGTTTTGTGGCACCACAAGGAGAGCCTTACATATAGGAACAGAGGGATACAGGACATTACAAGCGTTCCTTCATCTCAGAAATGTAAACTATATTTCATTGCAACTAAATTGTAATAATATCTAAGCTTGTATGTAATGAGTGGGATGTGTATTACATCAACTCACATGTTGCGCTGCATTTGAACAAGACAATCTTTATCACCACTTGCTGACCCAAAATTGACTGCACATCTCTCTGTATATTTGATGAATTCATCCAAAGCTGTAATAAAAAATATCAACTAATTTTGGCAGACCATCTCCTCACCAGACTTTATATTTTTTAAAAATATGAAAATATTTTTAAAAAATATGAAAATATTTTTTAAAGGAAAACGTTGATAGCAAATTAAGCACTTCTTTTGCTTTTCTGATGTATTCCACACCATCATCACTATACAGTAAGTAAAGTCTTAAATGAAATCACTTACATTCAGTTCCGGTCAGAAGTTCTGGGTTAGTGGTGGCGATTTTCATCCATATGACGAGATACTCCTCAAAGGCAATTCTACATACTCGTCTGGTAAAGAAGAGGATAGTTCACAAATCCTATATATTTTTTTTATGATATACACTCACCTAAAGGATTATTAGGAACACCTGTTCAATTTCTCATTAATGCAATTATCTAATCAACCAATCACATGGCAGTTGCTTCAATGCATTTAGGGGTGTGGTCCTGGTCAAGACAATCTCCTGAACTCCAAACTGAATGTCAGAATGGGAAAGAAAGGTGATTTAAGCAATTTTGAGCGTGGCATGGTTGTTGGTGCCAGACGGGCCGGTCTGAGTATTTCACAATCTGCTCAGTTACTGGGATTTTCGCTCACAACCATTTCTAGGGTTTACAAAGAATGGTGTGAAAAGGGAAAAACATCCAGTATGCGGCAGTCCTGTGGGCGAAAATGCCTTGTTGATGCTAGAGGTCAGAGGAGAATGGGCCGACTGATTCAAGCTGATAGAAGAGCAACTTTGACTGAAATAACCACTCGTTACAACCGAGGTATGCAGCAAAGCATTTGTGAAGCCACAACACGCACAACCTTGAGGAGGATGGGCTACAACAGCAGAAGACCCCACTCATCTCCACTACAAATAGGAAAAAGAGGCTACAATTTGCACGAGCTCACCAAAATTGGACAGTTGAAGACTGGAAAAATGTAGCCTGGTCTGATGAGTCTCGATTTCTGTTGAGACATTCAGATGGTAGAGTCAGAATTTGGCGTAAACAGAATGAGAACATGGATCCATCATGCCTTGTTACCACTGTGCAGGCTGGTGGTGCTGGTGTAATGGTGTGGGGGATGTTTTCTTGGCACACTTTAGGCCCCTTAGTGCCAATTGGGCATCGTTTAAATGCCACGGCCTACCTGAGCATTGTTTCTGACCATGTCCATCCCTTTATGACCACCATGTACCCATCCTCTGATGGCTACTTCCAGCAGGATAATGCACCATGTCACAAAGCTCGAATCATTTCAAATTGGTTTCTTGAACATGACAATGAGTTCACTGTACTAAAATGGCCCCCACAGTCACCAGATCTCAACCCAATAGAGCATCTTTGGGATGTGGTGGAACGGGAGCTTCGTGCCCTGGATGTGTATCCCACAAATCTCCATCAACTGCAAGATGCTATCCTATCAATATGGGCCAACATTTCTAAAGAATGCTTTCAGCACCTTGTTGAATCAATGCCACGTAGAATTAAGGCAGTTCTGAAGGCGAAAGGGGGTCAAACACAGTATTAGTATGGTGTTCCTAATAATCCTTTAGGTGAGTGTATATTACAAAACTTTAAAGTAAGAGTCAAAAGATTTGTGGTCTTGCCTTGCGCTTGACTTCGGCCCCATATCTGCCACACCGTCTGATTTAAATGGTGATAAAGTATTGTTTGAAAGTATTGTCATTTTAATATGATTTTGGTAAATGTGATTTATGATGTGCAAGGAAGAGTTTGTGAACATGTGGGTTATTCTTACCCTCCAGCTCCTTGCTGTTCGTAATGATCTGTGTTGAAGGAGAGCAGGACAGCATATCATATGCTTCCATGGCTACTTATTTCTTTAGCAATATGCAAGAGAACAATATAAAATGAGTGTGGATTATAATGACTCATCAAAAGCACTGTATGTGCATGAGGCCTGTAACCTGTTGGAATGTGAGGGAAAGTTTGGCTAATCATGGAATAGGCTCGTCTGATTTAATTATTTAACTTTCTTTTCTTTTTTTAACCTGTAATTACATCAGTAAAACCAAAAAAAAAATTAACAAAGATTATTGAATACTGTGACTTGCTTATAGTTAGTTGACTAATGGGACCTTAAATAGCCTTAAGTGGAAACCTTTTAACTACACATCAGGTTGTTTAACCTTGAACCTAAAATATACATAATATAAGTTATGGCCTAATGCCTGTATCAGAAGAAATATATAAATATATAACTCTCTTTCTGGGTAAACGAGACATTTATTCAAAATTTACTGAATATACAGCATAGAACAAATGGGACAGATGGGCAACTGTGCAATACTCTTTTACACAGACGTTTTACCCAACTCTTGACTTTACATCAAAACCCGTAATGAATGAATCATGCTGGAATAGCACATTTAATTGTTTTAAAGACACCATTCCTTAAATTATATATTCGTTATCATAAGTTACTTAGCCTACCTGTGTGACAGCTGCTTGCCAGTATTTCAGCCAGTATAATATTACATTATTAGTTGACATCAGTGCTTGTTTTTGAGTCCAACATGTCGTTGTTGGGCAGCGAATTCACGAATACAAATTTCGTCAGTAGATAGCTCATGAATATTAATTAGTTTATGGCCGCGTTGCTCGGTAACCTTCCTGAAACGTCAAGTGACGTAATTAATATCCATAAGCCAAGCAAAGGTGAAGCTCGAGAGCGTCTGACTCTGTACTCTCTCTGATAAGGCGAGAACACGTTGCAATTATATTTTTCGCTGAAAACAATGTATAGAAAAAAAAGAATGAAAAAGTAAAAGGACATTAAAAGTAATCATGTAATAACAGTTGGGCCTCTTCGCCCGGTTCTTTCATGTATCTGTGAAAGCTGTAGGGCAATGGTGACGAGCTCTGCCAGCGCCACCTGTGAAAAAAAATGATTCAGTTAAGTTTAAATGTTATATGATAAGCAAGACCTAAGTATGAATTTTAAAAGAATAAGTTCCATACGAAACAAGTCATCACTTACCTGTGGGTCCTGAAAGAGCTTGCTTAAATCTTTCTCAAAACTGTCGATATACAGGCGAACTGTGGCTCCGAAACTATCGGTCCCACTAAGACGAAAGATTATGCGAGAACCTCCTTTAAAAATGATCCGCAAACCCTACAGGGAATGTTTACATGTTCTTAATATTTATGTTGTAATGTTATACAATTCATTACAGACATTAATCACAGAGTATCCCTATTCCCATTCCCTGCCTGCCTCCTTTGTCAGCGAGATCTTCCCTTAAACAAGTTAAACGCCAACGGTAACTCGCCCAACACCCGGTTTCATTGGTCAACTCAATCCACGTGGCCTGTGGAAAGGTTTAGACAAAAACAATGCAAAAACTAATTTATTTATTAAATTAATGCTTTAGATGTAAAATAAAAGTAAAATGTATTTAAATAAATAAAAATGTTGAGTTAAATAAAATAAAAAGATGTAGGATAGAGAAACTAAATATTTTCCAAATAATATTTTACACTTTTATAATACATATATTTTTATAGTATGTTGGGACTTGATACATAGGGGAGCGCGGGGCACAACCTAACGCGGGGCTAGTTGTAACACGCTTGTTTTAAATACTTCCGCACATGCTTGGATGACGAAACTTTGTGTATTTACTAGTTGCCATATCAACACTATATAGAAAAAAAAAATCCGCCAAAATGGTTTTTTTTTTGGAAGATATCCATAGACATTTATTAAACCATAGCAAAAGTAAATTTCTTACTTAAGTTAATTTTTCATCTCTATTTTTTGTGTTTATTTAAAATAAGACAAATCTGATATTATTTTAATCTCCAAGATGTTATTTAACTGTTGAGATAGTTCTTTAATGCTTCACTAACTAGCAGAAGACACTAGCAGGGTTTAAATCCCATTTGTGCAGGCGGGGGCATGTTCTAACACTGCGTTACAATGTGCCCCTATTAGAAATATGCTATTATATTCTATACTTTTATTAATTTTATTGAGAAAACGTGAGAAAAAGGTGAATAAAGACTGAGAGTCAATGTTCAAAAATTACTAATTATTTATTTGTTTTGAACTATGTTGTATAGCTGTGTTTTCATGTGTTCGTAGTCAAAACTCAAAAATGAGTTTATATTTAATTATTAAAAATTGCCATTATTTTATATGAAATTTTTTTTTAATTGTATTTTATTTAGAAAATATTTTAGTTTGTTTTGTATATTTTTTTTATTAGATCAGATAACATTTTAAGCTGTCATATGTTATGTTACAATGTGCCCCCACACATGTTACAATGTACCCCACCTATGGGGCATGTTGTCACATTTCACTTCCATTCTTTCGGGGTATATCAAGAAAAAAGTATATACTGTATTAATAAAACAAAAACACATAATTGTACTAGACATGTGGGAAAGTAATGTGGGAAAAAATAAATACTCTGAACCATAAGTAGATTTACACAAACTGAGAAAGTCAAAAAGCGTTACTTTGTGCCCCGCTCTCCCCTATATAGCTGTCTGGAAAAGGTTTTTGTATATAGACTAAAACTATTTCAAAATGCTATATTCTGCTTCCAGGCCAGTAGTTGGCGATGTCACTTTGTAAAGAAACACTACGCTCCTAGACTGAACATGTAATACATTTTCACAAATTCTCTTTTTTGTAGTTTACATTGAGACGATAACGATAGTTTTCAAAAACGGTCAATTTGAACCCCCTTTAAAAAAAAAAGTGTTTTGATGTGTTTGAGTAAATTGACCCTATTTACTTTGTTAGCGCATATTACTAGTCTTGTGGTGAAAAATGTATCCGTGCAAGTTAATACACAGAAAAAAATAGTTTGCCGTCGTAATCTTTAATCAAAGTCTGAAAAGTTACTTCCGGTCTGGAATGGTGTTCCTTCTCTGATGATGTAGGTTTGACGGCTTGGGTTGGGAAATGCTTAACCACTCCCCTCAAACCGTTGGTCTGTTATGAGCAGAGATGGAGAGGAGGAGCGCTAGAGTAAAACCCTGCCCTCTGGACAATATTCATTTTCACTGGGAAATACGTCACAACACTGGAGAAAAGTCGTTTGCAACTTCCGGTTCACGAAGTTTTCAGTTTTTACGTAAACTCCCCCCAAAAGATAGAAAACCCAGGATGTAGACAATCAGCACCGTCATTGACCAATGAAATCGTTAGAATCGGCTACTGGGCGGAGTTAGCACTTAACTGGTTTGGGGGAAGAAAATTAAGGTTATTTTATCAAAATGGCATGTTGATATTTCATGTTAACATTTTAGCTACATAGTTTTTAATAACAATTAAATAGCTAAATGTCTGCTTTTTTGGTTTCTTTACTTGTATAATATATATGGAGAATCTACTATAAAACAGTACCTGATTTCTTGAAATGGTTCCATCCACAGGGTCACTGTACTCAAAATTGTCTGCCGCCTCCACTTGGTATTTCTTTCCCCCCACAGTAAACACTTGCCCAATGAATGCCTTGTCTGAAACCACCAGCTCAAGATCCAACATCATCTCCACAGCCGCATCTAAATCCACCGCCTCATAATCAAATCTGTCATGTGTACATATGTCATCAATATGAAATGTCTGACTTGACTGTATATGAAGAAGTGGTATTTTACTGATAGTACACCTGGTGTAGTAGTTCCTCCCGTAGGTTCTCCAGTGGTCTGTCATAATGTCTTCTACACTTTGCCTCCTCACTGCTAAGATGGACAGCCATGCTAGCACTGCCCAAAGCCCATCCTTCTCCCGGATATAATCTGAACCTATCAAGAAGATATAGCAAATTTAATCATATCTTCGTTGCCCCATTTTTTGTTGTGGTTGTTTCTTCAACTTCAACTAATCAGTTTTTTTCTAAAGTTACTTTACTTGTTTACAATGGAAGCAGAAATGTCAGTGATGAGCATATGATAAAAAATAATACATGTTTGAAGAAAACAAAATAAATCACAGCAAAGCCATAGAATAAACATTTGGGTTTACCAAATAACTTTTTTTTTTTTTTGTGAAGAACAATTAAATAACCTGAAGAACTTTTTTCAAGAACCTTTTGTACAATCGAAAGGTTCCATGGATGTAAAGATTTCTTCATGTGCCACACTGTTACTGTTTGAGCATTAAAAAGGTCTGCAAAGTTACAAATCACACATTCCCTATTCTCTATATCAGTAAATGACAACGTCTCCCTGAAATGCCTTCATAGTTGTCTCGAGTTTTCTTCCAGAAACGAACACGTCACATTATTCCTTATTTAAAAAATTCCCCCCGACATGCACAAGAAAAGGGGGAGAGGCCCTGTTTGCATTAATAGTGTGTTGAAACTTATGGTTATGGTAAAGGGCGTGACATTTCTGAAACATGCTCGAAGTGGTCACCCAATCACAATACACTGATCCAGCCGACCAATCAGAGTACATTGCGCTTTTCAGAAGAAGGGGCTTCACAGAGACAGGAACTAGACAGAGGTGCGTTTCCCGAAAGCATCATATGCAAACTATGGTCGCAAGTTCCGTCGTTATTTGCATAGTTCAACGAGTTGTGTTCCCCATAGTTCTAACGAACATTCGCAAACAGCATCGCAAAGTTGTGTGTTTGGAACGACAGCTCTCGACCTGTGGTTAAAAGCATAGTGTCTAGTTTGCATGACATGTGGATTTAATAAATCCTTATTTTGAGCAAAATAAGCAAGCTGACATTCAGTACAATCTGTATCTTTTATTTAGAGTATATACAAATGTAATTTACGTCTTTTAGTTTGTCAAGAGATTTAAAGCACCATTTTTGTAGAGTGCCGATTACCGTACATGCTCTAGTACATAAGATCGAGACTATGATTGAATCTGGCAATAAAGCAAGATAACTGAGAATTAATTAGATCTCAAACAGATTCATCAAAAGTAGTTGTTACCCACCACGTGCGTGACGTCATTAACCAATATGGTTGAACGACCAATTTGCGACAATATGGATTCTGGAAACAGTCGTGACTGTGGTAGTTAAGCAGAGAGTTATGTCGCTGTCCGGGAAACGCACCCTTGAGCGTTACTAACAGACTGGGGAGAAAGGAGGTGCAACAATGTCAAATATGAGAAAATAATAATATTTTTTGAACATTCAAGCATGAAAACCTATTCAAGTAGACCCCAAAAACTTTTGGAAAAGGGCATTATAGGTCCTCTTTAAGAGATGTTATTGTCTGCATCGCCAAAAGTTGCCATAATTGAGAACAATTTTTTTTTTCTTATTATATATTTGTCTTTAAATGATTTGGTACTGTACATTCATTACCTGTGCCAAAACTTTCCTCCCCACCCAGTGAGAGACGTCCTGCGTCCATCAAGCTCCCAAAAAATTTCCAACCAGTTGGAGTCTCGTATAGTTGGATCTTGGTGGCCCTGGCCACCCTGCATAGAAGCACAGAGTGAGTCGAGATGCAGATGATCTTGGTAAGTGAACATCTTTAATAATGTGAAACATTTAGGAGTAATATTCACATGTCTAGAGCTGCACTGGTGGGCATACTCCTAGCAAAGCCTCTTACTCCTGTGTGCTGGAAGTAAGGAATGCAGAAGATGTTTGCAGCAATGACGGCAACTGAGTCGGAGGGGTTTACAAAGAAACCATGCTTCCCAAGGATCATATTACGGTCCTAGAAAGAGAGCGAGAGAGTGACTGGGTCAGTACGGGGTCAAGAAAATGTTATACTGACTGTTACTTGAGCACTTTTGCTTGGGTCAAAAGGTTGTATAGCAAGGTCGTGATGTCTCAAAACCTACACCGTCACCATCAAAAGCAGCTCCAAAGTCATACTGTCCACTCTTCATTGTCTCAACAAGGTCTGCGCCATAGGTCAAGTTGGGGTCTGGGTGGCAACCTCCAAAGTTTTCCAGAGGTACACAGTTAATGGCTGAATTTGCAGGGGAGCCCAGCTCCTCACACAGGATCTTCTTCACATACGGCCCAATCACTGTAGAACCAATGGAGGTTCAATAACAAAAGTTCAGAATCAGACGTTTTAATGAGTCACAAGACCAAGTTGTACATATAATGATTCATACTGAGAGCCATCCTTTCTTTACCTGTTAAAACATTTTCATTGATTCAATTTGAATAAACTCTCGCTGAAGGAATGCTCTGGGTTCAATACAATTTAAACTGCATCTACAGAAACCATGACATTCTGTTGATTACCAGACTTAAAACAAGCAAACATTGCATTTACAGTAATGCAATTGCAATGGAAGTCTTCCATGGACTCCAATAATTTCAAGGGACTCATCAATGTGGTATGGAGTTACTCCCAAGAGGAGAGCTGAACCTGCTTTTAATATTATGTCAGATGGCTTGTCTTAATCATTCAGATCACAGCCTGTATCTGGAAACTCAATCTCGCAGAGAAGTGGGCAGCAGTGCAAGTCTAAACTCATCCCTATCCAACTGCCATGCATGGAAGCATCTTCGACCCATTAAGTAGATGCAGCTGCTACTCTTAATGCTCTTTTCAAAATGTGGAGAATGAACTTGATGAAGCGTTGGCTATGGTGGTAACTCAATGGCTAGATCAGTCTGTTTCTATATCTGTGGAAAGAAATATGGTTCCTCACCTCCATGCATGGCATCTAAACGGATTTGGATGTGATTGTCTCCTGATAGTAACTCCTTCAGGATGGCAAAATCGAAGATGTTCCTCAGAGAGTTGGCATAGGATTCAACTGGGTCCACAATTTCTACTGCATGACAGAATATCGACAGGACATTCTGTTTATTTTTTAAGCCATTCTTTTGAATCAACAGCTCAGAAGTTGTGTTGCAAATGTTTTCACCTGTAAAAGGTTTGAATTTGTTCTCCAGGTCGAAGGATTGCTTGCCAATAGTCCCTAGATCAACTCTGAGTTCAGGACAGATGGCATATTCCTCTATGATTCTGCTCATTTGGAAGATTTTATTTGTGACAGCCTCTGGTGCTGGACCTGCATTGAAGATTTACAATGATAAAAAAACAAAAAAACAATCTTCATAATCACATGTGAGCTATTTTACCTCCATTGGCAGTATTAAATTTGATGCCAAAGTCTCCGTCAGGTCCTCCAGGGTTGTGACTGGCAGTAAGAATAATCCCACCTATGGCTTTAATCTTCCTGATCAAGCACGACACAGCCGGCGTCGACATGGTGCCATTCTGACCAATCACAACACGACCCACCTAAGAAATTCATCAGCCCCATTGAATTAAACACCATTTGTTGCTGGTCATCGTTTTTAGCACATCATGTACAAATTTGGACCAACATCATATGAGAAATTATAGAGTGGTAATGTGTTTACTGTAAAAAGTTAATAGAGCAAAAACTTGATCAAATGCTCTTTCCACCTGTGTCAGATCCAAATGGGCAAAATTAGAAATCTATTAGAATCTATTAGAGAATGTTCTCTGTTAGCTGGATCTGTACTACCTACCATTTGTGTCAAGAATAAATATGGAAAGTGTGGAAAGTGGAAAATATGGGAAAAATTTTAAGTGGTCAGTAATAAACCAGTTATCTATTTGATATTTATTTCCTCACACTGTTTATGTTGAAAATGTACTCTATTTGGAGACCTAGTAATGTACTCTATTTGGAGACCTACAGTATTTCTTGCCATCAAACTACAAGAGTATAAAGTAGGCCTATAATATACTACAAAAGATACAGTGCAGGTGTCATGATGCATCTGGGAAGAGAGCCAGGTGTATATAATGATAACCTGGATGAGATTTAGAAACACATAGTGGTTCCTCATAAGAAAATAACTGTAAGAATTGCAACTGACCCCATTAGCAGCAGCCATCTGCACTATGACCTGAATTGCAGTCGAATTGAAGTAGCGTCCATCTCCACCCACCACCATAGTGGAGCCCTGCCTGTCCCGCAGGTCGATGGAGGAGAAGATGCACTGAATGAAGTTGTGCAAGTAGTTCTTTTTAGACTGGAAAATATGGACCTTCTTCCTCAGGCCACTGGTTCCTGGCCTCTGGTCGAGGTACGGAGAAGTAGGCAACGTCAGCACTTGCAAGGGACTATCGTTCATTGCTCCAAACCGTTGAGGAAGACTAAAGGAGAAGCTGTTATCTCCTCGCAGAGGAGAGAGAGAGAGTGGCGGAAGGAGAAGGAGGAAAAGCCTTGTGCCCTTATGGCATTCCCGAGAGTTGGATTGAAGTTGTTAACGGGCTAAAATTAAACTTGGTAACTGAAGACGGCTTCTCACACATGTGCATGGGCATCACTGTCAGATTCTCTTGCCTCCAAAGGCCTATTGAGGCAGATGCATAAGACGGCCAACAAGGGCTCATTCATGTGCACTATTTGCCCAGGCATTTACTCAGAGGCTAAATAGAGCTGGTTCTGAGTGAATAAGCCAAGGGTGATCGGGCTGTAAACACTAAATGGGTTGTTTTGACATTCTAAATCTCCCAGGATTATTCAAGATCTGAGCAGCTAATGAAAAACATGCCACGTCGTTTTATAACAGGACAGTCAGGGTTTGGGGACAGTCAGGGGGGTTTGGGTATTGACTGCAGCACGTCTAAGATCCTTATGGATGAAATTACTGCGTTGATGTGTTGATTATAACAGGTGGTTTAGCTGGCTCCAGAATAAACTGAATAAAAAAAGACCCAGGGTAAGTCCTTACTGCAACAAGACTAGGGCAATTGGGGTAGAAAGAAAGGAAAATCATTTAAGATCCAGGCAAGTTGCGAGGTGAGACCACCATGGATCAGATTTGTTTGTCCAGCATAATTGGGTTGAGATAGGGAATTTGGAGGCCAAGGCAACACTTTGAACTCTGTGTCATATGTCTCAAACTATTCCTGAACAATTTTTGAAGTGTGGGAGGGTGCATTATCCTGCTGAAAGAGGCCAGTGGCATCAGGGAACATTGCCATTAAGGGTGTGCATGGTCTGCAGAAATCTAGGTAGGTGGTACATGTCAAAGTAACATCCACATGAATGCCAGGTCACAGGATTTTCACAGCGCAACACTGATTCCCTTTGCCTGCCTTCTTCCCATAGTGCATCCTGCTGCCATCTCTTCCCCAGGTAAACAATGTACCTGGCCAAACACCCAATTTATCTGACATAAAACCTGATTCTTCAGACCAGGCAACCTTCATCCATTGCTCTAAAATAAAGGAAATAATGTTCTGACACTTACTTGCTCCTTGTAGGTGCTTTCGGCGGTGGACAGGAGTCACTCTGACCAGCTTGTGGCTATGCATTGACATAGGCAGCAAACTGTGATGCACTGTGTGTTCTGGCACCTTTATATCATGGGCTGCATAAAGTTTTTCAGCAATCTGAGCTACAGTAGCTCTTTTGTATTGTGCAAGACGGGCTTGCGTCCGCTACCCATGTGCATCAGTGAGCCATGGGCTCCCATGACCCTGATGTCGGTTCACTGGTTGTCCTTCCTTGCACCACTTTTGGTTGGTACTAACCACTGCATCCCAGGAGGTCATTGTGATTTTGCCAAGTAAAGCCGCGTTTCCACCGCAGGAACTTTCGGGGGTGGGACTTGGGCACTGAACATGTTGATTGGTTGATTCCACGCAGCATTTTATTCAACTACCATTCTTAAAAGTCTGTTGCGAAACAATGGTGATGATACACAGAGCAACTTTTTGAGCAATGTCGCTGGGCAATGTTGCCGTGACCGGGCAACCAGATGAGACACAGGGCCCACGACCGATCTAAATTATCCAGATAGAAATGTATTGCCCAATGGGAAAGTGCCCAAGCAACAATCGCTCGGCAAGATTGCCCAGCAACATTGCTCAAAAAATTGCCCTGTGTATCATCACCTTAAGAGTTGTTTGCTATTCAAATCAACAATGGAGTTTAAAAATACGACCAATGGGCCGACAACAAGGTTCAGGCTTTATTAAAGGGGAACCATGCCGTTTTTTTTTAGCTTAATTTACCTTAACTGAACAGCTTCGCAGTCATTGGAATGGTTATATGACTTTTTTCGGGTTGAATGGTGGCTGTCTCGCTTCCCCCTAGCGCCTTTGAGCGGAAAAACCACCCTTGCAACTTTGGGCCGGCGGGCCACAGGCCTCAGCGTCAGGAAGTATCGCGTGATATCAGGTCCCGTGATGTAACGAATTGCTTTACGGCACTGCACACATGCTAGCCTTCTGTGTATCATACATGCCTCAGTTGACATGGCTCTGTGCGTTTGCCGGCTTCTTTGAAAACAAATGCACATACCAGAGGGAGAAGATGGGAGGGGGAGAGTCACCAACGAGTTTTTATGACAGTGTTGTCAAATATCTATTCCGAAGCTGTAGGGGGAGCTCTATAGAGAAACTCGCAAAAAGCGAAGAAATTGCCAAAACTGCATAGCGCCGCTTTAAGTTTATATGCAGA
Organism: Leuciscus leuciscus; assembly: GCF_965113295.1. Taxonomy (NCBI): domain Eukaryota; kingdom Metazoa; phylum Chordata; class Actinopteri; order Cypriniformes; family Leuciscidae; genus Leuciscus; species Leuciscus leuciscus. The sequence goes on along the minus strand of NC_138730.1, from coordinate 18,990,806 downwards.
GGACGAAATCCAGCATGAACTGGAAAGCCGTGCATAGTCCTATGTCGTCGGACTAATTCCTGGGACAATTTGTTCCAGGTAATTTTGGTGGAAACGTGGCTTAAGACATATTTTGTAGATCCTAACCATATAAATGTAGTCCTAACCATATCCCTAACCTAACTCTACTAATATCTTATCTATAAAATCAGAGGTGATTGATACATTCATAACACTGCTGTAGAAGTACCTAACCCTGGTTGTAAGCCTAAACTTGACATAAACTTTAAACTTGTCCCTCAAATCTGATTGGTTGATTTGAATGTTGTTCCAGGATCAACAAAGATGCTGATGCAGGAACATGTTGTACTTGCACTTTCACCTGTACAGTCAACACCCCACAAGACTTACTTTTTCCCTCTGCTTCCAACATATGAAATTCAAGAACTGACTGTTCACTTGCTGTCTAATAAATCATACCCCTTGACAGATGCCATTTTAACCATATAATCAATGTTACTCTCTTCATCTGTCAGTGGTTTTAATGTTGTGGCTGATCAGTGTATGTATTATTTTAACAAACTTGAATAAAAAAATGACTGCAATTATTGACAATGCTCAGAAGAGGGCAATGCTGCATCAGCTACGAACGTCCTTGCCCGCCCTCTCTCTCTCTCTCTCTCTCTCTCTCTCTCTCTCTCTCTCTCTCTCTCTCTCTCTTCTTTCTCTCTCTCTTGCTCTCTCTTTTTCTCTCTCCCCTCCCCCTCACAGATTTACTTTTTACTTTACTGTCATTTATTTTATTTTTTAATTACATAAGATGTTAAAAAAACAGCAAATATAATTGAATTTAATGTTAATAAAATTATAAATATAAGAGAATATTTATTAGAAGTAGTTCAAAAATAGCAAATGACAGTCAATATGACATTTGAACACATGGATGAAACTGGCTCTCAGAAGGTTAAATGAGAGGTTTCCTGGTTGGACTCATTGCAATGTAATTAAGATGACTGGTGGAGAAACTGAATCATATGTCCAGCGGCCTAATCATAGTGTAAATGTCCCATTTTTACTGCATCGTACTTGATATTTTTATACTCAACAAACTTTGTCATGTCCATTAAAAGGTTATTGTAAAAACCAGTATTCATTTGTTCAACATGAATGTGAATTGGATCCCATACTGTGTTTCTGCACATACTGTTGATATTAAGGGGTTTGTGGCTTTGTGAGATGACTAATGGAGATTTTTGAGGCCTTGAAGATGGTGGTTCCCCTGCCAGGTTTCCAGTGGGTTCCCTTTTTAGGAGGTCTGCTCTGAATACACTTGCCATTCAGGTTAATGTCGCCGCAAATGCTAAACCACCACCCACCTAAAGGAAACAGCAGCAGTCGTGTACAGAATGACACATTTAATTAGCAATTTCCATGCACACAAAAGCATATTATGCACAAAAAAACACACAGGGTTTTTCCTCAAAATAGGCTCTTTAGGCACAGGCAAAGCAGTACTTTATATATTAATTTTGCACAGCATCTCTCAATGAAAGCTAACAGGGAACATTCTCAGAACGTTCTCTCAAAGTTATAAACAAACGTTCTTCCAGTAACGCTAATGGAACAATCGTTCAAAGTCATCTGGTCTTTAATAATATTCTTAACTTAAAAAAAACCCATTATTTATACTGTACTGTGCATCGTTCATGGAACTTTTTTTCTTGAAACATTTTAGCTGGTTGTTCATCAAACATTTCTTAAATTGTTAGCTACTACTTGTATGTTCCAATAGTTTGCAAAATTATAAAACAGAATGTTCCCTTAACATTTGTACAACCATGAAAAAACGTTTTTAAAACATAAAGAAAAAAACTGGACATTTTGAACTTTCAAAGAACATAACGTTTTCATAACTTAATGGGAACGTATTTATGTTAGCTGCAAATGATGGCATGTAGGCCTACTGTACCTGTGTAGTCTTGGGCACAGTTTGGATCCTGGTTTCCATCGTTGTGGTCTTTAGTGGAGAACCTGAAGCCAGTGTGTTCGTCCACAGCAGAGCCGGACTCAGCCGACTGCAGCTTCAGATGGATGGTGTAGTTGGAGGCAGCATCCTCCAGGATATACTGATAAACTATGAAATGCTTCTCCTTCCTCCAGTCCTCTATCTGAACGTGCAGGAGAGAATGTCCCTGATGGGCAACAGCATAGATCTTCTTCAGCCCCAGCCAGAACTCACCTATCAAACACAGACATCTGAGACATCTAGCTCTCTGTAGTGTTAGAAATTTTAATATTACTTTGGAATATTATGGCATTCCAATATCATAATATATACAGTATGATGTGATCTAATTACTATAGGCATTATTTCACATTTTTACAAATTAACATCACTCATTTTAATAATGCTACAGTTTAGATATATAAAATTATTAAAAATAAAATAATTATTATTATTAAACGTATATCAGCCAAGTTGCATGCAACCATATTAATTATTTAAATTTTGCACTTGTAATGAAAATTATGCTTTCACGGTATGTGTAGTTTTGTTTCCCTGAAATATATTATGTATTATTCTGAGAAAATGCTGAATATGCCACTCATTTTCTTTTCAATGTTATGATCTTTCGGACATAATTTCTGGTGGTCATTTTAATTATGTTTCAAACAGGAATAAGCTTCTGAAACACTGCAAGTTAGTATAGGATTTACTTTGAAACCATTTAAATGTGAAATGTTGAAGTAGAAAGACTGAAATAGTATTTTTTTTCTTCTTTTTTTTACAGTGTATACAGTTAGAGTTACATTGTTTGGTCAAGCTCAACGTTTCAACTTTGTAAAGGGAAACAAATTTTTTATTTTTATTTTTTTTTTCACAGATTTTCGTTTTCAGTTTTATTTTTTATAATGATCCACTAGTTTTCCACTGACCTTCAAACTCTTATTTTAAATTGTATCACTGGCACAAAATATTTTATAAAATACATTTTAGAATATTTATATTTATTTTTGTATTTTTTACAATAATTTACAGTAATTTGCCCACTACCAGAAATGTTCAAATCTTTTCAAATGAAATAAAGTCTATATAAAAAAGTTTCTGCCTTTTATTTTTAAGTACAATCAACTTGGTTGTGTAAGTCATTTCAACTTAAAGTAGGCCACATTAAACTGACTTATAAAAAAGATGAAAATTGCTTAACTTATTTTGATGAGTTAAAGCAATGTTAAAATATAAGTTGTCATCACTTATTGATCATATATTTGTTTAGCCTGCACTACGACACAAGGCTGTAACCACATGCATGACACTATATTTCTTCAGTAAGTAGGCCTATTCTAAAAGATATTATGCCTGGATTTCTCATGAGAACAGATTAGGACAAGGATGGCAACATCATAAAAGTGGAATGCTGGTCAAATTGCACATACTGTGAAATTATGTTGTAAAAGATTATACTAAAAGTAGAATGTTAAGATGTCAGACTTTCTCAACACCAAACACACAGCACTCCATTGTGCTCCGCACTATAATCACAGACTGAACACATTTACTCAAGTTTATGAGCACAACATCCTTCATTTAACTCACTGCTGAAGTCTCCAAATCCATCTTCATACTTCTCCCAGGACTGGTCAAAGTCCACAGAGCCGTCATGTCTGCGCTGGATGACAGTGAACACTCCCTCTGTAGATGACAGACCAGTATGCCACAGTCATCTCAAAGTTTAATGCGTCTTTTGTTGTTGTTGTTGTTGTTGTTGTTGTTGTTGTTGAAGGGAAACACCTCTGGATGTTTTAAGAATTCAGAGATGTGAGAAAGAAATATGCTTTATTCTTACCCTCGGTGAATTCACAATTCACAAGAAAGGTTTTCGACTCGTGTGGTTTAATAGCATACAGGCCGCTGAATTTCTGTCCTCGGTTGAAGACCTCGCCGCAGTCTTTTGGAAGATCTACAACACAACGTGACATGCTGGTGTGTAACTGAACAGATGCAGTAACATGTTTCAAAGCCGTTCATTCCTGCCTCCCCTACCGCTTGAGAAGCTCCCGTCGGATGTGAAGTACGGAAGGTATCCCGCGAGGCTGTTGGTTTGGCGGTTCCTTCGCGAGTTTTCAGCAGTTTCTTGGATGCTGAGCTAGATAGCAATTTTGAAAACACAGTTTTACTCAAAAAAACTTCATAGTCTATTCAGACCAAGGACAGAAGCTACAATAACTATGACGTTTTAATAATCATTCTAATTCTATGAGAATAGCAGTCGACAGTAGCCTGGTTAAAACCAGACCATTCTCAGTAGTAACTGAGTTATGGTCTGGCAAAGCTTCATTAATAACTCATTTCCAAAGGGGCGTCACCAACGGACGTCACTCAAATGCCTCTGGGCACAATTGGATAGACCTAAAACCAATCAGAGCGATCGTCATCATGTAAAGCCATATGCTGCGTCCCAATTCGCCTAAGTTACACTACGCCATAAAAGTATGTACTCTTTTTGTGAAGAAAAGGTATTTACTTTTGAATGTGTAGCAAAAAAGAAGGCAAGCTTTGGGACATACTACTTCGTCATCTTTATCGGACGGATCTGTCGCGTGCATCCTGTCACGTAAACTGCCCTGTCAATCATCTTGTCACAGTTAAAATCCTCTATTAAATCTAATTTCATTTCCTACCGTTTCGGAGAGAAATGTAGTAGCACGTTCATCTGCCAGTGGGTCTTTCATGGAGACTGTCCTCATGTGTTTTCAATTTGAATATAATAATGCATTTAAAAGTTGCTGCGCTTCACCAACGGATGTCGCTCAAATGCCTCTCGGTGCAATTGGATAGACCTAAAACCAATCAGAGCGATCGTCATCGTGTAAAGCCCGCCCCAACGTTTCTGATTGGTGCCGCGATTTCGAGGGATTAGAAATGGGCTTGAATGAGCTCTTTGCCAGACTACTTGCAGAGCAAATCTAAATTTGCCGGAAGTTGTCTGGGTTTTCCCAGGCTAAGTCGACAGTGGAGAGGAACAATATTGTTGGAATCACTTTCAGAAAGATTTTTTTTCCATCTGATGAACAATAAAAACATTAACAGCCAATCAGAATCCATTATGCTTTCAAGAGCTAGAGCATTTAAAGTCATCATGAAATCAAAATGGACAATTCATCTTTTTTATGGGACATTGAAGTATTTATTATGAATGATTTATTCGTGCACATATAGTTTTTTTTTATTCATGTGGCCACATAATCTTTAATCAAAATAACTTCCCCTCCCTCTTGCTCATCTCTTCTCTTCTCTGATGAGTGTTTACTGGCGTGAGGGCGGGACAACCTGTCAATCACATGACATCATAGCAATAACAAACCACAACCATCCAATCAATTCCCGATCAAGCCTCACCCAACATTTATCATCTTTTTCAAGAAGCTGTTTCACTCAGATATACATAATTTTAGCGAAAGAAAGACTATCACAAACTTCCAAGTCATGCCAAATTTAAGATTACAGAACTGCAGCGCATGCTTAAAGAAACAATGTTATTGTGTATTGGTGTGGATGCTAATATAGTTATCGCTCTTGGTGTGAATGGGCCTTACGGGGGCCTCCAAATCCCATATCTGGCTCAGGTCCTGCTTTCATTATAGGTCTATGGGGTATTTATCCTCATTTTATTGTCTGCTGGATGAAAAGTTCCATCACTTAACAAAGCAATAGCATACTTCATCAACAAGCAGCATGATTTAAAATAGCATTCATTTTTTTAATTGCAAACTGTGCAGGATGGGTTACACACTGACAGATCATATCCACAGTTATAGTTATCTTAAATGGTCTCTTAATATTGTACTTTATTTTCCAGGCCCTTGATCTTGGTCCTTTGGTTGTTGAGCTGCTCATTTTGTTCATTCACAGCCTTCAGCAGATCAGTGATGCTCTTTTCCTGGGTCTGGATTATCTCCTAATAGACAACAGCAACATCTTAGCATCTTTTCACCCTCCTGGCCACGGTATAGACACTTCACAATTCACATCTGTTGTGAATGAGATGTTTTCTCTGCGTTATTTTTATACATCATTTATCAAACATAAATGTGAACTTGGCAGGGTTATGCACCATTCATAACTGATATTATGAACAAATTTTTAATTCCTGAAGTTAAACTGAGGTAGCAAACAGGATATTTCAAATCAAATTTGGAATGAATTAATGCATTAAGATTAAATGTAGACCTGGAGTGCAATGTCCTTAAAAAAAAAAAAAAGTACTATGTTAATAGGAAGGTTGTATCATTGTATTATGTTGTGCTAGAAAACACATTGTAATTTTGTGTTGTGTATTTAATTTAATGGAATTTTTTTCTGGCTGAACATTACTTGTACCTTTTCCGTTTTTCTACATTAATATAATGATATGCATCATTTATGTACATTTCACTATGTAAATCATTTTTGGACCATGGCAGGAAAACACATTTCCCATTATGCACTATTTATGTCACATTGTCAGTCTGTTTTGATTTCTGTCTTTGTCTGTGTTCTGTCAATTAGTTCAGTTCTGTGTGATTTTTTTTTATGTTGAATATTTGTTTTTTATGTGTCTTGACTTTTTTTGTATTCTTATTCTTTATATACATTAAATTGCCTTTCCCCTCGGGAAACTCTGTTAATTTGTTTACCTTAGTTTAGAGAAATATTTAGGTGATACTTTATTTTACAGTGTCTTTGTTACACATTACTGTAGCAATTACTTTAATCATAATAATATTCAAATAACTCTAAACCAAATCCTACCTAACCCTAACCCTATAATAAGTACATGTAGTTAATTCAAATTACTCTGTTCTTTAATGTATAATTACACTATAACAAGGACACCTTCAAATAAAGTGTTATCAATATTGATATTCAGTTGTGATTTTATTTATTTTTTACATATCAGGGTATAAATAGACATATTTTGTTGAATACAATGTTGTGAATATAAATGTTTTGCACAAAACTTGGAGTAATGAAATTATTATTTTTTGTATCGCATTTGAGTGATTTCCTTTTTCTTTTCAAGTCTTTTCAAATTCCACTTCAACACATGGAAAACATGTGACCGATTCAATACAAATTCACAATTATGTATTAAAAACAAAGAGCATAACATTGTGAACCCTAGAACCTGAATAAATGTCAGAAAACTCTTTACACGCACCAAATGAAAACAAGAAAGATGATTAAGATGTTAGGTGTGACCTATTAATAAATCATCTAGCGTGTTTGCATTTGAGCCAATTCATAATCATACCTTGAGCGTGGAGATTTCTGCAACCTGCTCAGTTGAGAGCAAACTCTGGGACAGACCACTTAACTTCTCCTCCAAGCCTCCCACCTGACTCCTCAGATGATTCCTCTCTTTTATGATATCTTCCACTTTGGAGTTGATCTTCAGCGACAGACTCTTTATTTCCTCATTATTTGCTTTTAAGAACACAGTGGTCTTCTTTAGTTCTTCCTCCTCCTCCTTGATTTCACTGGCCAGCGCAGAAAGTTGGTAGAAGGATTTGTCAAAGATGTTGAGCTTTTGGAATATATCATTGATCTGATTCTTGGTATTCTGCACAAAGTCCTTCAGGCTATGGCCCAGCTGTAGGAGGCCGTTCGCCAAAAGCCGAACTTCGTCCAGAGCCGCAAAGTGTAACCGAGTTTCTGTCTGATGTTCAGGCAAGGTGAGCTCTGTAGGAAAGGAATGAGACAGAGACGACACCAGAAGGAGCGACAGTAAAAGCACTATCATGGTTGTTTCTTTTAAGCTAAGACTGATCAGTCGAGTAAGAAGGCCACGGTTTTGAACTTGTTTCATATGCCTCCTCCTGTCGGGCTGTTGATCATTAAACAGCATGGTGGTGACCCCATTTAGACCTCTATAAACCCCAACGCTGTCCCAATAGGTAAATAAAGGGTTGAAATGCACAAATACCACAACATTTCAGCTATATACACATCATGTATCAACATCATCCGTCAAAAGAGAATTTGGATTAGAGCATGGTAAAGGTTCAATGACAAATGATAAATAAAATGTAAAAAATCTTTTGGAAATCTTATGCCAACACTTATGCCAAATTCATCATTGTTATTAGGGGCCAAGCACTGAAGGTGCATAGGTACTTATTGGATCCGTTAGTGCAGTGGTTCTCAAAGTGTGGGGCGCGCCCCACTGGTGGGGAATAGAGACGTGACAGGTGGGGCGCGCCAAACGGGAGGAAATTTTCCTTTTTATGGCTTTATATCTTTATCCAGACATCCCAACTGTCCCGGAAGTTCCAGGAGTCTCCCACATATTGATAGCTGCTCCTTGACGCCCGCAAATGAGATCCAATCTCCCGGAATTGTGCACTAGAGAGTGACTGCGCGCGCATGTGTGTGTGTGTGTTTGTGTGACTATAAAGGCATATTAATATTAGCGGAACAAACTTTCACGCCCATAGCTATATCTATGTTTCGTGCCGATGGGTAGCATGCTAGTGTGGGCAATAAATAAATTGTGCAATGCAAAACAGGCTCATTGCAGCCACTAATGCAGGGATAAATAGACCTGTCTTGCCAAATGGATTTATCTTCTTTTCTTTTTTAACAGATTGCAAAGTGGCACTTTTATTGCTTTTCTATTTTTGAACTTGATACAAATTTTGACACAGCTGAACTTTTATTTTCTCTATTTTTGAATTTCATGCAAATTTGGACACAGCTGCACTTTTATTTTCTCTATTTTTGAATTTCATGTAAATTATGACACAGCTGCACTGTGTATTTTTGAACTTGCTGTTATTTGATGTAGATAGTTAGTTTGTATTTAGATATAACTTGTTACTATACTGATACTACTTGTTAATTCAATAAATTTGAACATTTTATTTCTTTAGCATGTTGAGGCAGGTGGGGCTTGGAAATTCCCCCTTGTCCAAAGTGGGGAGCTACCGAAAAAGTTTGAGAACCACTGCGTTAGTGTTATTCAAAGTATTATTCCATTTTCTTCTTCCACTCCTGAAGTCTATGGCAGCCCATAGAACTGCTTGTGGGAAAGTTGATGAATTTGGTACACAGATAAAGGACAGTCACTCTAAGCTGCCCAGACGGCAACATAGTGTCAGCCCAGATCCAGCCCAACACATGGATTCCACACGGCCCAGATTTGGGCCGGATCTGGGCTGACACTATGTTGCTGTCTGGGTGTCACCAGAGCAATTTGGAGTTTCTAACTTAAACCCTCTAGCGCCACCAATTGTCCAAAGTTTATACTAATAACTTTTGAACCATAAGGGCAGGAAACAAAATTTTATGTCATTTTCTGTTAGGAAAATTTTTCCGCCATTTTGAATTTTCCAAAGTACTTACTTTTTCGAACTCCTCCTAGGCCGTTGCTTCGATTTTCACGAAAATTTTACCAGATCATCTTCAGACCATGCCAACAAAAAAAAAAGATGTAATTCAAGTTGATTCGTGAAACTGTTCTCGAATAACGTGTGAATGAATTCAACAAAATGCACGTCAAAATGAACATGGGGCTATATCTCTGCAACCCTTTAGCGTATTCTGACTAAAATTGGTGTGTGTTATGACAACCATGACCCGAGGCTACCTGCACAGTTTCGATGCAGTGCCACCTAGTGGTCAGGAGATATGAAAAATGGCTCTTTTTGAAAATTAATATTTTCTAATAAATAACAATAAAAAACATGCAAAACTATTTTAATTCTTGTCAAGAATTACAATTGAATTTTTTTCTTCATTTATCATAATTCAGTACAGCTGGACAACTATTTTTAATGTATATTTTGAATTATTTTTGTAGTATTTTGAGTAGGCTTTATGTGCTCTGATTGTGAGCTATATTGATTTAGGAGAATGAGCTGCTGTACCAGATTGTTTTGACAAGATGGAAGAAATAGTAAGGATTTTTTTCAGCCATAAACATCTCTTCTAGAAGCTTACTATACCGCACACTATGAAAATGTCCAGGAGACCGACAGTAATTTGAATAGTTGGCTAGCAAAACAGCAAAACAGTTCCTGAAGTTCTTATAGGGCCAGTTCACACAGAACAATTTTTGCATTCCATTGCACTGCTTTTACATTTTTTTTTCTTTGTAAATATGCAGTAGAAGAGCATCTTGACTGTTTTTAATGCACCAGCCGCGCAGTTTCAAGTTCAACTTTTAGTTCAACTGTGTTCTTTTCCATTCCACTGCCATAATAAAAGTCGGTTTCAAAATAGTGGACCAATCAGAAGAAGCTGTGGGCGGGGCAAGCATGTCAGCATGAGTAACACTTGGGGTGAATTTGGAATAGCAAAATACCATACTAATACATACTTAAAGTGTCCCTATTATGCTTTTTCAAAAAATGTATTGCAGTGTGTTATATAGCTGTCTGTGAATGTAAACGGTCTGCAAAGTTGTAAAGTCGAAAGTGCAAGATAAATAAAGTTATTGTCATCCAAAAGAAAGAATCGACTCTGAACCACCTAAACGAGTCGCCAGGAATTCCAGTCTGCTGGAACAAGATTTGTTTTACAATCTTTAATGTTACATCGGTCAATCACGTTAGTGGTCAGCGTATTCTTCCAATGTTTCATAATCAGATTGATATGGTAAACTCAATGCCATTGTTACTGTCTTTACTGTATGAACAATCGCTGAGGACTGAGGAAGCCTCCGGAGCTGAAATTTAGTCATGGTAATGGTCGTTCGATTTCCGACACTTGCTGTAAGCGGTTGACCAATCACAACAGACTGACAGATAGTGGAACACTTTTTATATTTTACCATTATTTTGAAATTCAAGTGGCAACTTGCCCTTTCCGATTATAGAGCACTATATGTGACACACTGTGGTTATTATGACAAAATATCCCTCCATTTAGTAATGACAGTTTGATTTTGAAAAATTAAAACAGACCAAAACAACAAGGTTGCCCAAGACTGTTGTGTGTGTGTGTGTGTGTGTGTGTGTGTGCGTGCGTGTGTGTGTGTGTGTGTGTGTGTGTGTGTGTGTGTGTGTGTGTGTGTGTGTGTGTGTGTGTGTGTGTGTGTGTGTGTGTGTGTGTGTGTGTGTGTGTGTGTGTGTGTGTGTGTGTGTGTGTGTGCGTGTGCGTGTGTGGAGTCATTGGGCTACGGCTGCTAATATCATTAGCTCTGACTTCATACAGCTCTCCAGTGTCCTACTCTTCAAAATACAAAACCAACTATTAGCTATAACTACACCGCTGTCCATTGCCATATGGCACTTAGATTATTTCCTGGTTTCCTGAAAGATCATTCTGTCTCCCTGTGACTTCTATTTAAGCAGAAGACTCAGGATGGGGTGACCTCAGAATTTTTAATGACAGTCGATTTTTTTCAACTGGCTCAAAAGTCAGCGAGTGAGCCAAAGAAAACACAGATGATTTTATAAGAGGTTAATCCTAACAACTTCATGAACTTTTGTCATGACCTTCACAAGCAGAGGTCTAAAAATAAAAATGTGTGAGTTCTGTTGCAGTCAAAGCAGATTTCCAATAAACGTAAATCAGAAAGCTTTGGGCCTCTTCCAGTTAAACGTTAACTTGCATAAGGATAACACAGTAGAAACAACAAACCTGACCTTATACCTCCATTTCTGTCCAAAACAGGGAATATGTGTTTGTCTGATAAGGTGTCCAAGTAAAAATTTGTGTGTGTATCTTGGGTTTATGAATCATACTTTTGTTGTTTAGGGCTTGGATGAATGCTTGAATTTCTCATGGGCCAGCAATCAATCTTTATCCCTAGTTTGCAGTTTGTTTGGTTTGTGGACTCTTTTGAAGAAGGATTGATGAGGCCACATTTGCCTCCTAATTATGGGTTTACTGCAGCAGAATACACACAGGTTGTACACAATGCACATGATTTACAACCTTCTCTTACATCACTGATGAGTCAACATGTGGTACACATGTGCATACAAGCATGGATAAGTGCACATGATGTGAATATATTTGAGACAAATATAGACAAAATCTGAATTCAGTTAAGAAGGAAACTGAAATAGCTAAATTACAGTAATTTCAAGACAGACTATAATGTATGTTATCATTTAGCTAGTAAAATAACCATACAAGTGAAGAATTTATTAGCATAAGTAAATAACAAATCATAAGACATGGTTCAGAATTGGGTTTATTATATTTGATTTATTTAGGGCTCTACAAATGTCCATTTATTTCCCTGGAGGCAAACACATATACAGGTAAATAATCTAAGCAGGGAAATGTTTTATATGCTAATATAGTTTCCTATATAGTTTCCTCTCAGAGACACCATTTGATCCCATTAAAATGAGTTTGCAGAACTGAAAGCTTTTGAAAACTTTAAAGGGCATTGTCACAATTTGAGTGTTTGTCACGTTTTTAGTGTGTTCATGTCTGATTTGACTTTATTTCTAAAAAGAGACTGCTGCACTTAGATCCTGTTTTTAATGTTCAGTTCTGTCACCGTTGGTTGCAGCAGAGATGAAACAGGATCTAAGTGCACCAGTCTTTATTTAGAAATAAACTCAAATCTTAACAAAACAGATTCTCAGGAACCGGATCATGAACAGAACACCAGACCACAGATGGATCGAGCAGTCTCCCTTGTCCGACTGCGCGTCTGCGCCAAGGGATTCACTCACTCGAGGACCACATCAGAGACTTTTTGAACATTGCTAATATCACTGACCTTCCAGACTTCGCTTTGACTTTTTCCTTCATTTTTGACTCAACAGTTACAATCCAAACTCATCCGTGATGGTCCTCGAGGGTCACTGAGTGAGTTCCTAGATAATGCCCTTAATAATGCGGCTCTGCTCTTACGACATTCATGCAGTACCCATCACACCAGAGTCCCCAGCCGCACGCCTGAAGCTTCAGCCAAGACGACCACTGTGGTGAAGAGATGAGTCCCACCTTAGGACCTCAGTAGTATGCCTGATCTAAAGCTGTTCTCACGATAACTTGTTGAAGCTAACGTGAGCTGTTATGTAGGCCAACCGCTAAATCCCACTGCTATGTACAAAATAAGATAAAAGCAGTCTGTAAAAACATTTTAAGCAAGTAGTCTAGCAGTTTTCTACCATCAAGTAATATATTTATTTGTAAATGCTTTTCACAGTACACACAGCTTTACAGAAAAACAGACAACTATTGCATAGTATATGAATTGTATATGTAAGCTAACTAAAAAAAAAAAACCCACTAAGAACGAGAAATGTTTAATTTCAAAATCTATAGCTTCAGTTATAAACTAGTATATGAAACATACGTTAAAATACTGTAAGGCAGTAGGCTATGTTGTTGTGGGAAGAAGGAGACGGGAACCGGCAAACGTTCAAAGACTTTATAAATAAATAAATACAAAATGAAGCTCTGTCATGAATCCTGTCTTGTGTTCCCCTTGTCTTGTGTGGACTTTTGTTACAGTATTTCCTGTTTTGCGCCATGTTTTGTAGTCCTTTGTAGTTTTTCTTGTTGATTAGTTCCTGATTGTTCCCAGGTGTGTCTTGTTTGCCAATCACCCCATGTGTAAATCAGTGTTTCTCGTGGTCTTTGTCTTGTGTTGTCCTATGTGGATGTTATGTGTGCTCTGTTACTGCATTTGCATCCTCCTCTGTCATTTCTGAACTGCCTCATAACAGGCCAGTTCCCTTTCGAGGGAACTAGTGTCAACTTTCGTGTCAACTAGTCTATTGGCGAGAGTGAGCGTCCCGACCAGGAAAGGATAACAGCACATCCGATCTGACCGGCGTTAGCTTCTGTGCGCAAGCGCTCTGTGTTTATGGCCAGGCACAGGTTTATGTTGTGGCCATTGCAGCCTACCATGTCCCCCTGGGGGGTTTATCTGTCGGAAGAGATCCTCTTATAATACGTTTCCTTCGTGGCACCCTAAGGCCTGCAGTTCATACCAGAGTTCCAGCTCTGTTTCTCCCTTCGAGCCTCTTGATTCTGTCTCAGAAAAGTTTCTGACCCTCAAAACTGTGTTCCCTCTAGCCATTTCCTCACTAAAAAGAGTAGGAGATCTTCAGGCCCTAACGGTATCTGCTTCGTGCCTTGAGTTTGCACCCGGGATGGTCAAAGCGTTCCTCTATCTGAAACCAGGATATGTACCAAAGTTTCCAACCAATGTACCATGGCCTATCGTACTGCAGGTGTTCTGTCCTCCTCCTTTTAAAGATCAAGACCAGGAGAAATTGAACCTCATCTGTCCAGTCAGAGCACAGAGCTGCCCTTTGGAGAAAGTCTGATCAGCTGCTGGTATGCTTTGGGCCCCCTAAAAAAGGCCTTCCTGCAAGACAGACTGTTAGCAAATGGATAGTTGAGGCTATCTTTCTTGCATATGAGGTTGTGGGCCAGCCTTCAACTTTGGCCACTAGAGCCCATTCTACTAGTGGTATGGCGGCCTCCAAGGCCCTAATTTCTGGGGTGTCTTTCAAGAAGTTTGTGATGCAGCAGGCTGGTCTTCGCCGCTTCACTTGTCAGATTTTATGACCTAGACATGGATTCCCCTGGGTCTAGAGTTCTCATGTCGTGACAGTTTTAACACGACAGGTTCTTGGCCGAATGGCGTTCGGGCATTCTCGTTCCCAAAGTGTTATCGACGCAGCGCGAGTTCCCTCGAAAGGGAACGTCTCAGGTTACGACTGTAACCATAGTTCCCTGAGTAGGGAACGAGACGCTGCGTCACTTTGCCATACTTCCTACATCCCTGTGATCGACTTGCTTCGGCTTTTTCGAAGCTAACACCTGTCAGACGGGATGTGCTTTTATCCTTTCCTGGTCGTGACGTCACCCGTCACCCGTCACTAGTTGACACGTGCTTCAGACACAATCACGCAGAGGCGTTCCCAAAGCGTCATCAACGCAGCGTGAGTTCCCTACTCAGGGAACTATGGTTACAGTCGAAACCTGAGATGTTTTCAGGAAACTGTGCCATTTGTGCCTTTTCCTACTCTTAGACCCAAAGTACCAGGGCTATAACTGTCAGAGACAAAATATTATGAGAGTAAGAAAAAATATTATGTGGTTATAGCCTTGCACAAAGAGTTTATTTATTTATAAATCACATTATTTCAAACCAGTACGTCAGTTTGGACTTCATATCATTTAAAAATACATGGTTTATTTAATTTACATAGTTTATATCTTGTCTAAATATATCATTGTTTTAAAGTTGGGAAGTCATAACATAAGGTTGAGCAAAAAATGCGGGATGATTTTAGGGGACAAAACTGTAGGAAAAAAAACTAAGTTGTATTATAAACAATCTCAATTTAAGAATTGTTTTCTTCTGCTATATAACCCAATCAAACGTAGATGGTGATGAACAGAGACTTGCAATTTGTCTGATATTCTGATGAACAAATAACAATATTTTAATTTAAAATGTGTTTTGCTTCACACAGTGTAAACAGTGTTAGGTCTTTAAAAATAAAAAAAATGTGTCAAGAACGACAAACTGACAAAAGCAACTGGCTGCTATTGGCAGCAAAAGGAAAGTGGACCTGCATGTTTCTTTTGTCACTGAGTTGTGGAAGTCTAGCTATGCATGCTTGTTCCCATCACTCATGCAGGACCACCTCAGATGACTGAAGTCATTCTGTTTGGTGGGTGTCACATGCAAGCCATGCATTTTCTTGTGGCTGTTTTATGTCCCACATTGCATGTTAGTCAAACTGTTAGATTGTTCCTGTAATTTTCATAGTTAGCTCCACCAAGTGACTTTACACATTATATACTGTATAGAGCATAGAGCCACAAGCATGCAAACCATCAAATTGTAATCAAAAAGTGTTTTTTATGCACTGCACTTTTAAAAAGTGTACTTTGTAATAATGTCAAATTAAAAGTTTTACTTTAAAGTACATTTTAAACCATTGTTTTAATAATCTTTTATCATGCTTTAAAGTACATTTATTTTGATGTGTTGACTAACATACTAAGTGTGTGTTAAGTGTAAAGTGCTTGATTAAAATTAGTAAAGTAATTATGAAATTACACATATACTTAAGTCCTACATAACTGGGTCAAAATCCACTAATGCATGTAATATATCTTTAAATTATAATATATTTTATTTAATTGTAACTAACAAGCAATCAAGTGTCTGAAAACATTACATTCAGTTTGCACAAGTATATTCGTTTAAAGTATGTTGTTTCTATAATAAGTACTCTTTTTATAAGTAGGCTATGCTATACTTCACATGGGAAACTAAAAGGGAAAAAAAGGACATTCCTTTTCAGCTTTTTAATCAGTTGTAAAAGTAGTCAGCCTTGTTTTCTGATCAATAAGCACCGCCTGGTTGATGCTGATGTTGAAAATCTACAATAATACTATTAAAAAGAAGACCAGAGGAGAAAGGAGATACATAAAGAATGAATGGCATGTCCTGAGGGAGCCTCAAACACTCTGTGCCCTGTACTCATAAAAAAGCCCTGAACTATTTTCATGATTATAATGGATGGTGAGCACTAAGTTACAGTGGATTGAATTACACTTAAAGTGTGTGGGTGGGCGTGTGTGTGTGTGCTCTGAGATTCTGACAGGTTACTTTGGGGTCCTCTTTCACCCAGTTTCATGTGGGAATAGTTTTGTGAGTGCCCCAGTCCTCTTCAAGTAATCTCGGGCCCCCTGCCATCACATGAATCCTGTTTTGAGAAACATCCCTCAGTTGCAGTTATGCACAAAGCCCCGCCCACCTCTCAGTTGTTAATCCCGCCCTCTTTCTTTCATTGGAGGAATTATGTAGATTGCCTCCCACCCACTCGCTCTGATTGGAGAGGGCGGAGCCATGAAAGGCCCGAGTGCCTACATCCCACCTCCTGTTCCACACACAATAACACTGCTTATGTTTTGCAAGAATTTTACATTGGCATTGCTTGAATGTCTTTGGTCTGCCTTCCCCTCTGAAGCCTCTCAGATGAAGGAGAAAAGTGAAGAGGTGAACAGGCTACACTTCAGCACGGAGAAGACACAATGCCAAACCTGTGATATTTAAGGTAAGATACAGCCCTAAAATACAGATTTAATTATGTCTCAATGTATAAATAAAGAACTCAGAGAAGTAAAGTCGGACACACTTTAGATTAGGGTCCAATTCTTACTATTAACTATTACTTGTGCCTCAATTAACTCTTAGTCACTGGTTATTAATAGTTAGTAAGGAAGTTGTTAAGTTTAAGTATTGGGTAGGATTAAGAGATACGATCATGCAGAATAAGGCATTAATATTTGCTTGATAAGTATTAATAAACAGCCAATATCTATACATGCCAATAAGCAAAGTTAATAATAAGAATTGGACCCTAAACTAAAGTGTTACCGTAGAGTCAAAGAGTTTGAGCAAAAGTTTATTTCATTTAACTCTGGATGTCCACTAATTTACTTTTCTTTTTCTTTTTTTTTACTCTATTAGAATATTGCAAAAAAGAAAGAAAAAGTTTTTAGTGTAATTCGGGTGTGTCGTTTTGACTTCACAAGATAGCCTACATGTAATCTGTTCATTTTGCACAAACAAATTCTCAGGAAGTCCAAATCTCAAATCTGATGAAGTGATTGTTTCGCTAAAACAATAGAGAGACGTCCTGGATTGCTTAGTTTGTGTGACAAGAGGTCTCAGAAAGTGACTTGAAAAGACTATTTTTGAATTTTTCTCAGACGCTTCGTGCTGAATGTTTCACGTGTGTTTGATTATACAGTGAGTCTGAATTTACTTTGCTGCACACACGTCTTCTCGTGTAACTGGTGTGCGTGTGCATATTGCTGTTGGCAAAGAGCCAAGATTGTCGACATGGTCCAAATACTGTGGACAAAATCGGGAATAAAGATGGAACAGACAGACAGACAGACAGACAGACAGACAGATAGATAGATAGATAGATAGATAGATAGATAGATAGATAGATAGATAGATAGATAGATAGATAGATAGATAGATAGATAGATAGAGTGTGTCTTTTCTCACAGTAGTCATTCTCCAGTAGCAGAGACTCTTCAACATAAAGTGAAAGGGTGATGGGGGTCAGAGAGCAGGAGAACCGATCTCTGGCTTCAGTCCTCCAGCCAACTCCAAACAGAGGAGAAAGAATGAGGATCTGAGCCAAGGAAACCACACCACTTACAGGGCCAAACAGGAAGAGTGAAACGTCTGTCTATTGTGTGTGTTATAAATGTGAGTGAGTGAGAAAGTGTGCAGGACCAGCAGTCTGTTTTATGTAAAAGTGAATCAGGCCCACTTGAGTTGTTAAAGGAGCATGTCAAAACACAGCTAGCATAACATTTGCTATTCAGAGAAGAAACAGAGAACAGGTAGTGTCATCTGACACCTTTTTAGTGAGAAGAGAAAAGCCACACAGTCATTTATAATTTATGGATTGTGCAGCAAAGTTTCCCTGTTTATGAAGTAAAAACTTCAAGTTTTAGCCGACTAGTTTGAAACTCTTTGGAGGAAATGTTAAGTTTCCAGTTTGGTCTTCTTTTTTTTTTCCATCCTCCAAGCCTGACCTAAAACCTGAAATTGTCCATTCCTTTAAGAGGACACTGTGTTTCAAATTTTGTTCTTACAGCGGTAGCAGTTTTTAGTTTGTCATGAGTTTCAATCCAATTTGTGGTGTAAGAAAGAATGCTGTGGAGAGAAATGCATTTAATGAGAGGAGGGATATTTTTTTCCCTGTGTGCGGCAAAAAAGGAAAGTGAACAATAATCATTACTGTGAAATGGAGTGTGCTGTACTCAGTGAACACAGACTACATTGTGAAAGTGACCAAGTAAATCCCAAATCTATAACAGTAGCTGAATTAAGATTCTGCATGAAAGCTGGTTGTATGCTAGAAACAATTACCAGCACTCATAATGATTTAGTATTTATATTACAGTTTTTTGTAATAGTGGTGCAAATAAAATTTCAGGCCAGAAATATACTCTACACAAGTACTCAAGGGGGCATTAACATCAAATTCTGTGTCTTTACACATCCAGTGTCCAGTGATTTGTATGCAAATCTGAACAATACATTTGTGAGACTGAGAGTGAGACAGAAAAATATCATATGGTACAACATTTAAATAAGCATATCAAGTAGTAGAAAATGTGTAAGATGTAGTAGTTTAGTTGATATCACTCTTGTAAAAGCTCTGGTTGAGACGTAGCAATGTGGCTATTAGTTTTGCGATCACACTTTGCTCATTTAATTCATAAAGTTTACAATCATTCACTCCACACTCTCATTTTTGCATAGTGATTTTAGAGGTTTATGTATAATCTCATCCTATGCTATACTCCTAGCTAACCTGTTATCCAGCAAACATAAGGATTGAATGGGTCTGCTGAATATTTCTCCTTTTATTCTGTAGAATTTGTTTGTTTTGAAGATATGATCATGCCTTTCTGAATAAGGTATTCGGCATCGGGCACATCACTAGTAGAGGTGATGCTGGGGCCATGACACTGTATGTGTGTCTTAAGTAAATGTGCACATACTTGTTTATGTTAAAAATGTGTGTCCATTCTTGCTCATAGAGGCTGTCTGTAATGCAGAGTTGACCTCAAATACAACTATCTGGAAGTTTTTAGTGATACCGAAGACCTTGATTTACTGGTTCAGGTGTGTTTAATTAGGGCTAGAGATAAACTCTGCTGGAAGGTGGCCCTCCAGGAGCAGGATTGAACACCCCCGGCTTACTGGCTATTTATGGATTTTCAGGATACAGGAAACATTTGTCAGGAAACTTTCTATGAGTGTGTTTCAGGCAAGAATCCTGCAGCCCCATTTTCCTGTCAGCAGAAGACAGTCTCAGCAATGCATTTTTTTTTTTTTTTCTGACAGTGCCCATATACCTTGCTTGTTATATCAGTTCTTTCAGATCAGTTTGCCTTAGCGGGAACTGAGGTATCTCACAACCAAAAAAAGATTAGCCCATATTTCTGTGCTTGTCTGGCTTATCTCTATCGATAGAGTAGAATGGTGGGACAGACAGGTATGAAGGACGGACGGCTGCAATTTTTGATAAGATGTATTTCTTCAACACGTGTGAGCTATGCCAAGGAGTGCATCTGTGGTTGTCTGTGTGTATGTGAGCCAGTGGAAGTGTTTGGTCTCAGCTGTTTGTGTGTTTACTGCATAGCTCACATTGTTTAGGCTGTGGCTGCTTCTGTGGTGCCTTGAAAGTGCTGCGTGGTCAAAGAGAGAGATGAGGAGAGAGACAAACAAGAAAGAGACTGGCTCTGTAAATCTGCTGAATACTAATGCACAACCTACTCTCACCTCAACTTGTGTTCCCAACATTCAGAAGCGCTTGATTCTGTTAAATTAAACATCAAAAGTAACAGAAATGTATCTTTGTCCTCAGGGGGTAAGAGACACAAACCCAAAAGCCACATGAAGCTGAAGACAGACTTATGCTAAGAACAATGGATACCCAAAAAGGTATGAATCACCCAGTTTTTGTTAAGTCGTAACATTTCCAATGATCTGAATAAATTTGGAGCAATTTGGATACTGTGCATCACTTCTACAACACACCTTTGTGTTTTTCTTTTAGCGAATGGCATCTCTCCAAAAGAGAATGGGAGCCAAAGAAGACCACCTTCCTATTCTGTAGAGACGCCCTATGGATTCCATCTGGACCTGGACTTCCTTAAATATGTGGATGACATTGAGAAGGGCAACACCATTAGGAGGGTGCCAATGCAGCGAAGGCAAAGAGGGCGAAATAATGGTGCCCTGTCACGTAACTTAAGCCTTCCAGGTTATGGGTGCAGAACTCCAGAGTGGAGCTCCATCAGTACTTTATGGCCCAAAACCAAACTAGGAGACTCTCAACAACATTTTGAGTTTCGATCTAGTGACAGTGTGTCTGCTGGCTATGCCAGGAGGAGAGAGCCCATCTACAAGTCCTTCACATCTGCAGAGATGGATGCTGATATTCAGGCTTTTGATGAGCAGCCTTTAGGACATTATGTCAGGCCAAATCTCTTGAGAGCCTCCAGTTTACCCTTGACTGTTTTACTGAGAAAACACTCTGAGTCAACCGATGGTCCAACTAGCCCCAGCAGCCCCAAGGAATATCTAATGCGGGAAAATGGTTCCTCTGAAGATGTATTTCATACATCCGACAGCAGGATGGGTAGGGCAAATGGGACCCTCCAGCGGCTCACTGCAGCACTTGAACGAGTTGGGGAATTGGAAGAGGAGATCAGAGTCATTCCTGAGCTCAAAGCTCAGATATGTATTTTGCAGGAGGAGCGAGAGAGGCTTTTAGTCCAGTCACATTCCCAAAACAAAACCACTGGGCCACTGAATGTTCCTACTGCTTCTCTACACATAAATAACTGGGGCAGTCCCTCTTCTGCCAGAGAAAATCAAGACAAAGCAAGTGATGACTGGATGAATCGAGAATATGACCGGCTTGAGGAAAATGTCAAGGCTTCTTCTGAACAAGTTGATGCAGTTGCAATGCCTTCAACTAGAATTCTTCCAGAGATAGAAAGACATAAGACAGTCTCACGAGAAAAGGATCTCTTAGATAATGGAGACAAAACCAAGTCCCTCACTGAAACTCTCCAGAGGAAAGTTGTTTTGTTGGAACAGAAACTTCATGAACTGGAGGTAGAGCTGGATAAGACAAGAACTCTTCTGAAGCAGCAAGTAGAGGCGAGTCATTTCAAAGATGAGAAGATTAAGCAGTTGACTATACAGCCTGTAATTGGGCACACACTGGCCAGGGAGATTTCATCTGAGATCTTCTTAGCAAGTAAACACAATCTTGAACCTGTGGTAGAATTGCAGGAACCACTAATAAGTGAGCAAGAGATGCCAACAGAGGAGGGAATCCCCCCTCAAGTTCTGGATCAACCTCCAGTATCACATGCAGACATGGAGCACCATGTGAAAAGATTGCAAGAGCTCCTTCAGGAGCAGTGGGAATGCCTTTGCAAAGGCGACTCATCAGGACAAATGTCTTTCGATCATTTGCCGCCAAGGGTCTGCACCATTCAAGAGCAGTTAGCAACTTTAGTCACGCTTCTATCCCTCTATGTGTTTCCTTCTGGGGATGTTTCTCAACCAGGTATGACTCTACACTTAGTCGTACCTCTAAGGATATAACAGCTTGTCACTGGGGCATTGCTCTCAAAAGGTAATAATATGCAACCTT
This sequence comes from Leuciscus leuciscus, assembly GCF_965113295.1. Taxonomy (NCBI): domain Eukaryota; kingdom Metazoa; phylum Chordata; class Actinopteri; order Cypriniformes; family Leuciscidae; genus Leuciscus; species Leuciscus leuciscus. The sequence goes on along the minus strand of NC_138730.1, from coordinate 18,968,633 downwards.
CAGGGGTTGAAGCTAAAAATGTTGATTTGTTGAGGGTACTGTCCTAGTGATACGCTGCTCTACATGCTCTTTTTTCTGACTGTGTATAGTACAAAAATATTCTTGCCAATATATGACGTTATTAAAAATGTATATAATGCATTTTTATCTTTTGTGGCCTTTCTGTGAATTTCAAGACTATAAAATGAAGGAAATTCTTCCAGTTGTGAAAGAGAACCCCAAGACAGAACATTTGTGTAAAGTCAGCACAAGAGAAAGGTAAATACATATCCCCACATTGTGCACTTTTTTTTACAGACTAATTCACTAAAACAGTAACTGCAGAAAACTAATGCTCTTTGACCTTCAACTTTCTGAAGTGGGAGTGTGGAGACAGAGGGAGTAAGTAATGCAATCAAACTACAAGAGCATACAGAAGTGGATTCTGACCTCAACAAGAATACGACACAGGAGGAAGGCAAACTATGGACCACATGGACAATGGACTCCAGTGTGCAGACACTTAAAAGTAAAAATTCAGAATTCAAACCTACAGAAGATGTCGTATATGTAGAGACCACAAAAGAAGACGATCTGCACAAGCAAATAAGTCAGGGAAGAGCTCTAGAGGATCAGATAGAGGAAGAGAGGAAGGATCCCGATTGTTTGAGAGTGGATTCGGATCAGAAATCCCTGGCAATTAAAACAAACAGGTGAGCGCAACTGAATTCATCTTTAGATATTACAACAATATCTTTCAGTAGCTTTCTTATACATTTTAAACACAAATGGAAAACAACTTGTTTTGTTTTCTAGGGAAGCTGTTAATAAAGATTTCATAGAGGCATGTTGTTTCCTTAAAGACCATATGGATAAAGTGTCAGAACCTGATGACGAAACGGTAATATTCAAACTAACTAGTTTATATTTAATATTCCCAACTTATTGACCTATTTTGGGCAGTGGTGTGTAATAACTTAAAGCTAGTAACTGAAAGTTTTCTGGTCCAATCCCTGCAGGGAATGAGACATGAACCATCAAACCCTTGGGTGTTTTCAGGCCTGTAGATCATTTCCTTTGATCCGAAACAGGGATTCAAATTGTTACAGTGTTGCAATTTCTTCTTGGTTCTGTTCTCTTTCACAAGGCAACATTTCTAAATGGACCAAAATTTGTTAATACAAGTCTTGTGCGAGTAAACTATCCTCTCATTAGTCAAAGTGCATCTTTGTGCACATCTGTGTGCATTCCGCTCATCATCCATCAGCTCCGTCGTTGTGCTGAACTGTTCCATTGAGCGATTAAAGCCCATCTCTTGAGACTCTAGCTAAACACCTTGTAAACGTTGTTATTTTTATACGTTTTGGACAGTTGTTTTAAAATATGTTAATCTGACCAAATTTCAATCAGGCATTTCACTTCGTCTTTGCTATAAGTTAACCCACAATTCATTTTGAGAGGCATTAGCAAAACAAACTATTGCTTTTCATTCATACTGTACATTGTGATTCTGTACATTCATTGGTATGTTGGGTGGGATTGCTTCCTCACCACAAGCCAACCGCTCCTGAGTTCGAGACCACCTTTGTTTAGGCGTTCTTTTTGGTGTGGGTCCGAGCGCGATTGCTTTGTTCATACATGCCTAAACGAACCGAACTAAGGAGGGAAATGTACCAGGTTCCGAAACAAACACTCCAAACGAGCCAGGTGTGAAAATGAATATTTACTTCCTTTGGTAACATTGACTCTGCCAAGACTGCCAGTTAAAGTTTTTCAATCCTCTCAGTCCTATATGCTTGAAAAGGATTCTGTTGTTTTGTTTGTTGCTATTGTTGTATCCCTCTTTTGAGTGCTAACTTCAGTTCTGGTCTTCTTCTTTGCTGATTTTCAGAGCAAGGCTCTCACTGTTGTGTTCCAGCAATGGTTTCATGTCTCTGCTGAAGAGGGGGCATGTCCCGATATTGTTGCTTTGTATCTCAGTGAGGTTAATTCACGAACACCTACAGTCCTTCAGTTCTTGGTCAACATGTTGGATGACAATGGGAACACTGCCCTGCATTATAGCGTGTCTAATTGTAACTTCAGCATCGTAAAAGTCCTTTTAGACACAGGTAAGTGGTAATATGTTCACTGTTTTTTTGTCTCCTTTTTTAACTACTTGGAAATCAATGTTTTAAAACAAGTATTTCATTGTGATGTAGAAAATTACATTATAGAATCACTTAAAGATAATGAAAGCAAAATATACTTCAGTGGGAAGGGTCACATTCACTGTTTTTACAGTGATCAGCAAAAATCTAAAAGCCAACTGAAAAATACTATTGCCATTTTGTAGAGGGAACTAGAATAATGCTAATTTCCGGATTGGCTTTACCATAGATATGTATACATAGATTCCTTATTTGTCACATTCGAGAGCAAGTTGACTGAACGTCTGCAACCATAGTTAGATACATGAATATCTATATATGAAATAGACTTCAGCAGATGATTTTGATAAACTACAATACAAGACGGAGGTATCAGCTAACACGGCATTAAAAAGTTACCAAAGCAAAAACATTCAAAAGTACCATAGTAAAAACTTGTAATATTGTGTTAATACATATAAAAACACAAACCAACACATTCTCACCTGTGAAAGGTTATCCCATTTCTTTGAGAGTTTCACAACCAGAAGCTGCGCAATGTTGTGGCATCATTGATTCTTACTGTGAGTAACGACACGCTGACCGTTCCAAGATGGCAGGCAAGCTGACGTGTCTGGAGCGGTCAAATGTGGCATCTATGTACACATATATGGGCTTAATTTCATCTTGGTCAATGGATTATAGTATGTGCTGTCTTTTTATGCTCTGCATATAGCAATATGCCAACGTCAAACTCAATAAATCAATTGTCGGTTTAGTCTCTTTAGTGCTTCTTGTAAGTAGTGCTGTATTTTTAGTGTGGTGCACATGTTCCGAATGAGTCACTTGTGGAGTCCCCTTTAATTGCCTTAGAAATGCGGTAGACAGGAAGGCAGCTCACTAGCGCTTAAAGCAGAGCTACTCTGTCCATACACAACTTTGTTTGAAAATTCACCTTGAGGTTGTCCACTTTCCAGCTTTATTTTTTGGTTTCACTTTATTTTGATGGTGCTTTTAACATATTATGTTGACTAGCCTATAAGTACCATAGCACCTACAACTCTCATTAGAGTGTCAGTAGAGTATTAGTAGACTGGGTTAGAATAAGTTTACATGTAGTTGCAAAGCTACTTATTGTCAGTAGAATGTCTGTTGGAGGAGCATCACAATAAAGTGTTAACAGATGTTAAGCAGACAGTCTACTAATACTCTAATTAGTTGACATGTAGTTGCAAAGGTACTTATAATCAACAGAATGTGTTAAAATAAAGTTTTAGTAATGCAAATTGAAGAAGGGTTCAATTTAAACTTTACAGTATAGTACAAAAAGTGTCAATATTTATAAAGAGTATAAACCCTAACCTAATCTAATAGACACTTACTGTGATTGCTTAAACTTAGGTGTATGTGAAGTGGACCTGAGAAACAAGTCTGGCTACACCGCTATCATGCTGGCCTCCTTGACAGCCGTAGAAACACCAGGAGACATGAAAGTGGTCCAGCAGCTGATGGAGCTTGGTGACGTCAACGCCTGTGTTGGCCAGGTGATGGTGTTGCCAGCCAGATGGCACAGTGTGCACTTTATATCAAATGATTTGTTGGAAATGTTTGCATAAGATTTGGCATTTTCTGTAATGTTTCAAAAGATGGATGTGTTTGCTTCTGTTCTAAATAAATGTCTTTAGGTCGGACAAACAGCCCTCCACTTGGCAGTAAGACACGGACGTGTCCCGATGGTGCGTCTCCTGCTAGAACAGGGAGCGGATCCTAATGCCCAGGATCACGCAGGAACCACTCCACTGATCAGCGCCTGTGATCGGGGAAACGTCAACATTGTGCGCGTTTTGGTGGAGGAAGCAAACTGCAATGTCAATTTAAAAGACAAGGTAATTTGTCTTGCACGCTAGCTAGCCCAAACTTTAACAGAAAATAAAAACACCAAACTAGACGTTCATCTAACAGTTGTCTTGAGAAGGAATTGTTAATTCATAGTCATAATATCTTTCTTGTCATATGCAGGCATACAAGGGAATGCTTATATTATTGCTATAATAATTCTTTCATGCAAATGAATAGCTTTATACAATTGTTTAATTTACGGCTAGAAAAAGTTTTTCTCTTCTGAATGATATTTATTAGGCACAGTAGGTGCTTATTCCATTTTTAATGTCAGGCTTTATATATTTGTCATATTTACACATACATTAGATCTTTACATTGTCAAATTACTTTTGAAGTCATTTTAGAATGCACATTTTAATGTTGCTTCCCCCATTTACCTGCACATGAATGCATATTAATATTTTGTAATATACAGAAGTGAGCAAATTTTTCATCAAAAATGAGTTTATGCACTGTAACAAAAATACAAGCTGCACTTTATTGCTTTTAAACCCTCCATGATGGCTTGACTTCCCATGTAAGGGCATTACAAACACGATTCAGTCAATATGATTGGCTGTGGAATCATCATCTGAGGCACAGGGCTGTCCCTAAATTTCATAAAAATGCTGCTTTTGTCTGTCTTTAATATTTTGGTGAAAAAGAAAACAATGAAACTTTGTAGAGTATGTTCAGTGTGGGTTGGCAGAGCCGTTTCTGCCAGGCAGCTGAACTGTAAAAAACTGCGCCACCTACTGGACACAAACCTGACTCTGAACTCCAGAAACGGTCATTTCATTTTAACATGATGTCAGCCTCACTCTTCAAAACAGCAACAGAAAGTATATGTGAAAGACATCTCAGGAATAAGGTGTTGGTCTAATCACTTTCTGTGTTAGCTCGCCTCTATATCAGAGAATGAGAAAGAAAAAGAAAGTGAGATAATGTGAATGCATGATTAAATGAAATCTGTAAAGTCCACAGCTGAAACTAGCATGCTAGTCAAGTCGCATCTGTGTCACATCAACACAACTGAAGATCTGCTCTGAGAACTAATAAATCCTCTAAAACAGAGCAGGTGCTGTAAAGACTTCCTGAGATTTTTCAAGCAGAAGTTTCCTGTATAATGTCCACCTGTTCAATTCGCCCATATGACATTCAGGGAATGATGAATAATTACCACACACACACACACACACACACGTAAAGGGGGGGAAATGATTTCAACCGCATTTACCACTGATGTCAATTGGTAACATCAGTAGCAAATGTGGTTCAAATCATTTTTTGATAAAGACTAAATACATAACGATATCCACATGCTGTTTAGATTTGAGTAAATCTCATGCATTGTCATCTATCATATTCATACATCTGTGTTTTGTCTCTAGGCTGGTCGCAGTGCGTTATCTCTGGCAACACAAGCCTCTCATACAGAGATAGCAGACCTTCTGAAAGCCCGCACAGAAACCAAGAGCTCAGACAAATGCAAGGTGTCTTAACGTGGATCTCGCAGTCATTTAAACATTCATGTACAGCTACTGCTAAAAAAAATCAATAAAATGTCAATATTATAATTTATAACATTAATAGTAGTTTGCTAATGTAAAGCTTGTCAATGTAAATATAACAGTCTCAAAACTGACAGTAAAATCTAAAGACATGTATACCACTCTGATCAGGAAAATGTTTTGTAATTAACCCAGTTTCATTTTTAGTCATTATATGTCAATGAAATAAACTATTCAATAAAACATGTCAAATCCTTTGGGTGGTTGACTGTGTATTTAAGACGAACACAATTGAATGCGATCCTTCTGGCATTTTTAAGTAACATAGTTTGCTTATCTAGAGGACTCAGTACGGTAAATCATCTTGACCATGTACATCTAGATATGAATAAAGTCACTGTGGAAAAGGTAAGCATACAGTACAAGTGGGTAAATGCTGTTAATATACAACACAGCATTATATTTTGAGCTACAGTGGTATTGTTAAAAAGCAAACCCTTTTCACTGTAGCGACACAATTCCTGAGGCAGTCCAACAAGATATAGTGTCCTAGAATGGAAGACTAAACACCATATGTCTTGTTTGAGAAAGAACAGAATCTTAAATTAAGCATAAAAATGAAGGATTGCGATAATGTTGCTGGCAGTTTTTTGCAACTCCAAACGTCATTCTCCCTACAATTTTTTTCCAACATTTGACGTTCGTATTGCATAACCAGCAACATATGTTTGGCTTTTCGGTAGCTCACCTGGTAGACAGCATTGCCCTTATAATACGGAGCATCCGGTATGGGTCCTGTGAAACACAAGTCACGATAAAAGAGCTTAAAGACTTGCATCAGTCAGTGTTGCTTCAGTGTTTTAAGCTGACGTTTGCTTTTGTTACCACTCTTGGTTCAGGGCCGTGTTTAGAGTGTGTGCTACGCTTTTTTCAAACGTGATAGAGCATTAACCTTTAGCACCTCTTAGGCCGCAATTACATAAGTGACCCAATTCTATGTTTTTCCTCCCATGTGGCACAGGTCGGATATAACCCACAAACGAAGCTGTAAAAAAGCACATGGATTACGATATTCTCAGATTGGTTTCAGTCCTCATTCACATGTGGAAATAAGTCTAATGTGAATCGGATTTTGCATTTACGTCTGCCATGTAATCGGACAGATCGGATATTCCCCTGCAAATGCGAGTCCGTCATTGTCAAAAGTGAAGGTGGCGAATGACGTCAACTCAAGTGGACACCAACAGTGATCACATGACTCTTAGTAATGGTGCAATGGAGGACTAAGGCTAAACTCAATATTTTGCTGACCTTTAAAGCTTGTATTATAATTTTTTCTGCTTCCATAGCAAATCGTGCCATTTTAACTTCCTTTTCGGCCCAAGTTTTTCCTCGTCAATATTGGGTTGTTTCGCCAAGTGCCTAGCAAAGCCACTTGAAGGCAAGCATGCAACCTTCGCTGAAAAAAGGCAACGTTTGCTAACGCTTTGGTATGCAGAAAAGGAGACAAGAGGTTTTTTTTTTATTAATGGATGTCAATGGAGGAGAGGCTTCACTACACTGAATAAACGTCTTTTGTGGGAAAACAGCTTATCATTTAAAGGGGTGGTATAATGCCCCTTTTCACAAGATGTAAAATAAGTCTCTGATGTCCCCAGAGTGTGTATGTGAAGTTTTAGCACAAAATACCTCACAGATTATTTTTTACAGCATGTTAAAATTGTCCCTTTTTGAGGGTGAGCAAAAACGTGTCGTTTTGTGTGTCCCTTTAAATGCAAATGAGCTGCTGCTCCCTGCACAGAGGGCGGAGCTTCGCTCTGATTACCTCACGCAGACAAGCGCTGAAATGTCAGAAACTGTTCTGCCTTTTATGTTTCAACTGGAGTCGAACAATGATGGAGAGACTCAAGACGAAGTGACAACATGTAATGTGATTGGTCATCAAGACACACGTGATGCAAGTTAGCCGTTACGCTTTTTCCAATGGTAGAGCCACAGACCCTCATATCTGCCAATAATAAGACCATCTCTGTGTATAGTGTAAATGCAGATATCGGATATGGGACACTTTTAAAAGATGTCAGCTAGGTCGTCAAAAAAATTAGATATAGTCAACCAATCGGAATCGGGCATCAAGACCTGCAGTGTAAATGCGGCCTTATTGAACATTTCATTTACGAACTGCCGCAATACACACAACCAACATAATGCAACATCAGATTCACATTCATCAGTTGAAAAGTGAACACGTTTATAGCACCACTTACTGGACATTTCACTTTGAAAAAGTCGCGATAATTAGGCTATATGGGCTCAATCGTTAATTACCGATCAGAATATGTGATCTGCATTAAAACACTACCTTTGGGTAGCTATTTATCATTTCTTACTATGAAAAGATAAAAAAATTCAATGAAACTCCAAATGGCAGCAGATTTTTTATTTATTAATTTTTATACCAATTTATAGAGACATATAAAGAGAAACATTTGAAATACAATGAGAACATTATGCCACAATAAAGTTTATGCAGTGGGAGATCAGACAGAATCAAATCAGCGTTCATAAAAATCACAAAACAAGGCACCAAATAAAAGAAAGAAAAAAAGATTGAATTTTGTGTTTGCAAAATATAGTGCAATAACAATGTCGTTTAATAAAACTACTTAATTAAAATGTTCTACATTAAAGAACATTTAAAAATGGAAAAATAAAGAAAATTCAAAGAAAAGTAAAAAAATATTAACAGCAAAAATGAATAATACCAACAGCACAGAAACACTTTGGCAGAATATAATATTTTACCATCAGAAAACAATGATCATATATTCCAAATAAATTAGTTCATAGGCAATACTGTTATCTAAAATCTTATATACATTTTTACAAAGGTGTATCAAAAGTATTTGTATGAAAACATATTTACACTTCTCATTTCATAATCACATTACACACAGATTTAACTTCCACACCACAAAAACATGCACTCTGAATTTACATATTAATATCCACACACACACACACACACACACACACACACACCCGCACGCACGCACCCCCCACACACATACATGATATTTAATGCTCCTCTCTTATGAGGGAGTCTTCATTTGAAATCCTAGAGCGATGCTCTTTCATATTAATGAGGTAACATCTGAATGCAGAATCTGTGAATGAACAGCTGATCTTACTTCACACACTAATGAGAAAAAAAAAAATCTGTTCTTTTGTCTATTCAAAGTATACAACACTCAAGACACCTTCATAATATAAAGTATAAAGGGGGAAAAAAAGCCTCAGTGAGTGAATCTCACGAAACCTGACAAGAACATGTCCAAGTCATATTTCACCACAAAATCAAAAGAAAGAAATAACAAAATTAGATTTTAAATAAAGAGAACCAGGGACTATTAAGATTTGTTGCATTGACAAATTAACACATTTGCCCCTGGTAATTCTCATTCTCATGACAATCTACTTATTACTGTATGAAATCAATGAAAATTGTGTGTATTTTGTGTAATTTATGTATCATGATAGTATTTGTTCGAGGTAAGTATGATATTTAAAAAGAAATTAAGACATAACATTTCTGTGTCAAATAAATCAACGAATCCTTAAAAAAACATTTATCACAATTTCCCACTGTTTTCAACACTGATAATAATCAGAAATGTTTTTTTGAGCAGCAAATCATCATAGAGTGATTTCTGAAGGATCATGTGACTGGAGTAATGATGCTGAAAATTCAGCTTTGCATCACAGGAATAAATTACATTTTAAAATATATCCAAATAGAAAACAGTTATTTGAAATTGTAATAATATTGTCAGATTTATCAGAGAGCAATCTTTCAAAAATATAAAAAATCTATATGCAAATGATCTTTCTTTTCATTTAGGGTGAAACGTGACCTAGACAACAATACTAGAACACAATCCGATTCATTTCATCTACTATTTCAACAGTTATTGACAATGTAGCCCTCTAAGAAATCTCTCTTTCCAAAGCCACTCTTTATGCATCACATCCTGCTTCAACCCGCTGTACATAATGTCACTGCAAGGCAATCAAGATGCATTTGATGTTTTCAAAATTTTTCTCGACAGTGGATGCATTGTATCTCCGATGCCAATTGATAAACTGTAATCCGATCCCTCTCTCTACCATCTCCCTGAGACAAAACGAAACATTCCCACAGCACACGACAGAAGAACGCAGAGGAACCCCTGTGTCAAAAACAACCGCACGAATCAATGTCCAGCATTTGGAATGTATGGCCTTTCAGAGCGTCATTAAAGGTCGCCACGTCTCTTACAGTGAGGCATGAGCGCTGGATCTGCTGAGCAGGCTGTCTGCACATATGCCAGTCTGAGATACTTTTTCTCCAACGTTAACGTGATTCTAATGTGTTTAGACGTTAACATAGTGCTTACGTAACCTTTAGCTCAGCGCCTGTAGCTTTGCTAGACCCTCGGGGGGACTATCAGCTTATGTTCTCCCCGTTTCTCCACTCAGGAGATAAACAACAACATGAAAGTGAATGCAAGTGGGCGGCACGGCAAACCTGTTCCGCATGCGACAACCCCAATAACAGAAACAGACGTGTGAAACTGTGACATTTCAGAAATTACAGCTCGTGTACGTGTAGCAAAACGCCGTTCGGTGTGAACCACATGAGACCTCGCTGCGTAGCGCACTCGCTCTGACCCTCACAGCATCTATTCCGACTCTGTGTGATTACAATAGGGTTTGTTCCACTAACCAGCGTGCTCTGCCAGTTTCAGTGTCTTGCCAAGTTGTAGCTGCAGTGCGGTGGAGCCCCACGGGTCCGCAGCCTCAACACACACTCGCGTAATTGCAAGGACAATGGCTTTTCATTTGCATGCGAGTGAGTGATGAATAAAGAATGTCTCTGAATGAAAGAATGAAGCAAACACACCAAGAAAAAGTGGATAATATTGCTGAAACTGACAAAAAAAATTATCAAATTTTGTATTGATATCTTTCTTTGTTTATAGCTCATTTTTTAATAGTTCTTAGGTTCTAACTTGACCATCTTAAATGTATTTTGCCAAAGTTAATAATGAATATTTTATTATAAATTAGCATTAAAGTGCTCCTATTATGCTTTTTTGAATATTCCTTTTCATGCACTGTGTAATATTGCTGTTTGTAAATGTCAAAGGTCTGCAAAGTGTTAAAGATCAAAGTGGACGGAAAATAAAGTTATCGTCTCCTAGAAAAATGATCGATTGTGAACTGCTGAAACGAGTTGTCAGTATTTCCAGTCTCACTTGTTACAAACCTATGTAACAATCTAACAAATTTGCATAGTGCCAGTCTATGGTCTTCATTGGCTGCCCGCAAATGACGTCTACTTTGACCCGCCCACAAACACTGTAGTTGTAGCTGACTGTAGTCTGGAAGAGTTTGGTTAGTGTTGTCTACATGTCAAGAAGACGCTGTTTTCAGCGCTGTGAATACACTTCAAATGCACTGCATGCACTTCAAAAGGATTCGCGGCTGGAATTGATATGAAAAACCTACGCTATTGTTTGTATCTCTGTTTATCAAACAGAGGACGCCTCCAGAGCTGAAATTCAGTTATGGTAATAGGCGTTTCGTTTCCGACATGCGCTGTAAGCGATAGACCAATCACAACAGCCAGTGCTGTCTGACCAATCAGAGCAGAATAGACCAATCACAACAGACTGGGCCATCTGACCAATCAGAGCAGAGTAGACCAATCACAACAGACTGGGCCATCTGACCAATCAGAGCAGAGTAGACCAATGACAACAGCCTGGGCCATCTGACCAATCAGAGCAGAATAGACCAATCACAACAGACTGGGCCGTCTGACCAATCAGAGTAGAGTAGACCAATGACAACAGACTGGGCCATCTGACCAATCAGAGCAGAGTAGACCAATGACAACAGACTGGGTCGTCTGACCAACCAGAGCAGAGTAAGCTCTCAGTAAGGAGGAGTTTAAAGAGACTGACTCTTCGAAATAACCGATTTCAGACTCTTTGAGAAATTAGGTAATGGTTTTTTGACCTTGGATGGTGTAAACCTATTGTAGGAGACCTCCAAAACTAATTTATGAATCTTTAAAATAGCATAATAGGGGCACTTTAAATTCAACATGAAACAACATTTGCAGCCCATTTTACTTTCATAATATGACGTATTTGTAAATGAAATTTGAGTATTTCATGTGGAATAAAGGGCAGGTCTTGATTTTATCCATTGGGAATTGATTGGATCATGAAGAGTGGTCTCCATATGACAGGTGGTTGGTTGAAGGGGGGGTCAATCAAAAACAAAAGTTGGTTCAAAATAATTTTTTCTTTGGAATAATATGCAGAGATGAGTCGTGCGTGGTACGACCAAACACATAGGAAAGATAAGTCCATGTTCATTTTATGTTAACTTTAAACTATGAGGCTACTGGTCAATTACTGTTAAAATAAAACTTGTATGCGATACAGGTAAATGATTTTTAGAAATGTTGTACATTTTTTAAACAGTTCATGAATGGTTTATAATTTTTTTTCAATATTAAACATTACTATAATTATAAGAGATGACACAAATTGCTTGTTTGCATTTTCCAGTGGCATTGCTTGTCACCATCAACGGTCTACATCTGGAAATGTTACTTTTGTAATCGCATCAGATTTTTTTTATTAAGCCTATAAAAAGTACTTTATGATTATTTAAAATATTTCATTTAATTGTAATAAATGGATTCATTCATTTTTAATTATTTGGTTAATTCATTATGCCTAAATCAAACAAAGCAATAAGAGATTAGAATTAGAAATTAGGATCCCTTTTTTTCTCTCTCTACAGCTTTAGCTAAAGTGCTGGACATTGATAGTCTCTAATAGACTAGTTACAATATTTCAGTAGTAAATTTAATGCCAGTAACTGCGCTAGATTTCTCTAGGATTATAAGATAAATATAAATAATGGAGGTTTGAAAAGGCTTGGCCTGGTGGTTCCAACCAGCAATAAAATGACGATAAAATGGACCAGATGAATATGGGACTGAAATGATAACCCTTTCCTGTAGTCCAAGTATTTGCACTCCAGCATTCTGCAGCTCACTTTAAAACCTGGCCATGTTAAGAATGATTCAGCTCGATAAAATGCTATTCCTGCATAGCTTGGCATCCACATGTCGGTCCTGCTCTCTGCGGTCACAGTATTTCTAATGTCGTCTCCTTTTCACTTAGTACTAGAGATGGTGGGTTGCTCTGTGTACCAGTGAGTGGAAGGGTCTGGTAAACCAGTCCCCAGAGGCAGAGTGATGAATGGCGGGCACGTCCCGGTGCCGACTGGCGTCATGCCGACCACGGGTCCAGGGTAAGGGTGGTGATGCCCAGCGAGCCCGTCAGTCCGACCGATATGAATCTCGTCCTCTTCCGTCTCTCCTGTGGTTTTGCGGTAGACTGGGTTGTCGAAGTTCATGCTTTTGGTGCTGTTCCTCCTCCAGTTGCGGTAAACGAGATAAACGCCGGTACACAGCACCCCGAAGACCACTGTGGCAACAATAGGAACTGCATGTGTTTGACATACAGCGTGAGGGGACATGTTAACACACAGTTGACTGGCGGTGGAATGACTGACAGGACAGCCAGAGAGACAAACAGAATATACTATAAGATAGATAGAGAGAGAGAGAGAGAGAGAGAGAGAGAGAGAGAGAGAGAGAGAGAGAGAGAGAGATAGACAGACAGGCAGGCAGACAGACAGATAGAGATAGACAGACAGATAGAGAGAGAGAGAGAGAGAGAGAGAGAGACAGGCAGGCAGACAGACAGATAGAGATAGACAGACAGATAGAGAGAGAGAGAGAGAGAGAGAGAGAGAGAGACAAATAGATAGATAGACAGACAGATAGACAATAAGACAGACAGATAGACAGACAGACAGATAGATAGGCAGATAGACAGACAGGCAGACAGACAGATATATAGGCAGATAGACAGACAGGCAGACAGACAGACAGACAGACAGACAGATACAGACAGATAGAGAGATAGATAGACAGATAGAGAGATAGACAGACAGACAGACAGACAGACAGACAGACAGACATATAGAGATAGACAGACAGACAGACAGATAGAGAGATAGACAGACAGACATATAGAGATACAGACAGCAAGAGAGATAGATAGACAGATAGAGAGATAGACAGACAGACAGACAGACATATAGAGAGATAGACAGACAGACAGACAGACAGACATATAGAGAGATAGACAGACAGACAGACAGACAGACATATAGAGAGACAGATAGAGAGATAGACAGACAGACAGATAGACAGACAGATAGAGAGATAGATAGACGGATAGACAGACAGATAGAGAGATAGACAGACATACAAATAGTTAGAACGATAGACAGACAGACAAATAGATAGATATATAGATAGACAGACAGACAGACAGACAGATAGATAGACAGACAGACAAATAGATAGATATATAGATATACTGTAGATAGACAGACAGACAGACAGACAGACAGACAGACAGACAGACAGACAGACAGACAGACAGATAGATAGATAGATAGATAGATAGATAGATAGATAGATAGATAGATAGATAGATAGATAGATAGATAGATAGATAGATAGATAGATAGATAGATAGATAGATAGATAGAATATGTAAAATTAAAGGAATAGTTCACACAAAAATAACAATTCTGGCATTTATTCAGCTTTATTTATTCAGCCTTATACGTCAATGCTCTGTTCATCACACAAAAGTGTTCATGAGTCAGAAGGATCTTTTTTATGGTGCTTTTGTCATTTTTTAAGACTGACAGCCTCTGTAGACTTTATGTGTGGAAAAGAGCAGCATCAACATTCTACCTAACATCACCTTTTGTGTTCCACAGAAGTCAGTCAGTCAAAACGGATCGAAACAGCAGGAAAGTAAATGATGACAGAATTGTTATTTATGGGTGAACAGTTTCTTTAAATTGCCTGGATTGAAACCAATGATAGCAAAAGAGAATGAGAATAGCAGAAGAAAACTAAAACAGAGGAGAGAGGGTTGATAGGGAATGAAGAACAGGCAAAACTCAAATATTTCATGTTCATCAGAAAAGCAAATTGACAACATTCTTATATGGCTCTTAGAAATGTAACCTAATAAAATCTTAACATCTGCTCCATCTGCAATGCAGCACACTTGATGTTAGTCAGATTTTTCACAATATTACCAAGGGAATTTCTTTCTGGGTTCACAAAGACAATAAAGTAGAATACATCTAAATTCATACAGACACCACACACACAATCATCTCCATACAGCTGAGTCTGCTGCCCTGGGCTCACTCACCTTGCAGTTAGAGCATCGGTGAGAAACACTGGTGTCATAATGTGCTCAAAATAGCACAGAGCAGGACCCTAGCGGCCCCTGGGAGCCAGAGAGGTTGAAGATGTACATACCTATGGGAATTACGACACCAAGCACTGCCACTGTCAGATTACGGCCAAGGAGAAACAACTCATTGCCAGCTAGAAGAAAATTAAAGAGAGGAGCATCAGTTACACATTTGTTTAACCTATTTATTTAAACAAGATGATGTAGCTGATTGACTCATTCACTAAGCCCACCCCAAAACAGAGTGACAAATTAGGGCACCTCTGACAGGCTTTCAGGCTTTTTCAGTATGCAAAAGAGGACAAAAAGTTTGGAGGGAGGATCAAAGTTTACAGTCGTTTACAGTAGTGAAGTCCTGGTCACATTATCATCTAAAGCAGGGTTTCCCCAACCGGAGTTTGTGAGTTGATGAAAACCTAATAATTAACATTAACATAGTAACATTAAAAAAATGGGACAGCACACTTAATCGAAATAAAATAGAAATAGCAATTATTTTATTATTATTAGGAAATCAAAGGCTGTGATTTAATTGAAGTATATAGTCTGTTAAATTGTGTATTTCAGAGTGAAGATTGGCACTGTCTGTTAATTTACATGCAAGCAGCTTATAACACTGTTTTCAAAGCAGTACATTTCAGTAAATTCTGAAATGATCGATAGTTAGACAGACAGACAGACAGACATATAGAGAGATAGACAGACATATAGAGAGATAGACAGACAGACATATAGAGAGATAGATAGATAGATAGATAGATAGATAGATAGATAGATAAGATAGATTTACATTTACATTTATTCATTTAGCTGACGCTTTTTATCCAAAGCGACTTACAATTGCTATATATGTCAGAGGTCGCACGCCTCTGGAGCAACTAGGGGTTAAGTGTCTTGCTCAGGGACACATTGGTGTCTCACAGTGGATTCAAACCCGGGTCTCTCACACCAAAGGCATGTGTCTTATCCATTGCGCCACCACCACCCATAGATAGATAGATAGATAGATAGATAGATAGATAGATAGATAGATAGATAGATAGATAGATAGATAGATAGATAGATAGATAGATAGATAGATAGATAGATAGATAGATAGATAGATAGATAGATAGATAGATAGATAGATAGATAGATAGATAGATAGATAGATAGATAGATAGACAGATTTTCTCACTGTGTAAGCTCTCAGCTGATTTGCATTTTTTGCAGTCAAAGCATTTCACGCCAACCCACATAATAATATGAACTTCCACTTAAGAGCATATTTGAACAAATTTCATTCGGGAAATCGGTCCTCTGAAACAATCTGTAAACTCCTCCAACCCACCAGCAGTAACTAGGATGGTTTAGCGAAGGCTCAACTGAGCAAGGTTTCTCCTGTGCATGAAATCACACTTACAGTGATGGGACAGGTTGCTCAGGTCTCCTGGTGTGGTGCTGGATGCCCGTGTTGGCCTGCGCTCTGCTGTAGTATTAGAGGAGACGGCCGCTTCCTCTGGGCCGGAAGTGAGGAGTGATGAGAGAGTGGTTTCAGCCACACTATCGGACTGAGAAGTCACTGCTCCAGGGGACTCCGGGGCCCAGCCAGCTCCCGTCTCCATGGTGTTGTTGATGGGGACAGTAGATGTTGCGGCAGTGTCGTTCTGGACTGGTGGTACAATGACATGTTATTCATTAGTATACAAAAATAAGTTGTCAAATTAATAAAGCTTTGCTTAGCTCCAACATGCTGTCCTAAATCAAGTGGGGGGCTGGCGAGCACTTGAGATATTAATAAAACATATTTAATGTAATTCTTTTTAATTAATCTGTACTGTATATACAAGTGTTAATCTCAGATTCAACTGTTTAGTCGTTTAGTCCCTGTCTAGTCCTCGTTTCTCTAATTGTGCTCACCTGGTCCTCGTGTGCTTCCTTGCTTCTTGTCTTTGCTGGATGGTTGTGTTGAGTTCATGTCTTAGACCTTTATCTAGTTTCGTGTTCATACCCAGGTGTGATTGTCCAAAGTTCTCTCTGTAGCTTCTTGTATCCTTGCAGTTTTTGCTTTGGGGTTTTCTTCTCTTTATTATTTAGCCATCTTTAGTCTTCTTGTTTTACTTGAGCTTTTCTAGTTTAGTGATGGGAAGTTCGGATAATTTTACTGACTCTCTCGTTCGATCTCGTTCATCAAATTGAATGAATCTTTATTCGAGTCATTTCGTTCATTTAAGTGGCTTTGAATGTTATAATTTGAACAGCCAAATTCCCTGAACACACCCACCTACGCAATCTTGATCTTATTCTGAATTAAGTAATCATTATAATACAGCCAAAGATAATTTTCAGGGAACATAAATAATTACTTTACCTTCCGAGTCTTTCGTTCATTTGTCACATGACGCAATGAACGGATCATTTATGAATGACCCATCACTATGATTGATAGATTTAGTTTCTGTTACTGTGGTTTTCTCTTTGATTTATTTAGCCTGGGTTTACATTTATCTAATACCTAACTTTCTCCAGCCGTGGACTTGTTTTAGTTTCGTTATTTACCTTAGTCTTTTGTAAGTTTTCTTCTATTCTATGTATAGGTTTAGTTTTTCAGTCACATAACTCCAGTGTTTGCCCTGCCTTGTACTTATTTAATATTTTAGTGGTTTAGTTATTGTGTCTTGTTTCTCCCCTGTTGTGCAAACTACAGCTACATGTTTTGTTTTATTATGGAAAAAAATGCATAGAAAAACAAAAAGCTCACACAAAAAAAGCATACACTGACTACAACATAATCCATTTTTAATATATCATTGGTTCTCTGTTGTATTTGCATGTGTTCATAATTTCTTTGTGACAGCCAGGCCAAAAATTATGTCCACACATTTTGCCATGTCTCATTGCGTTATAAATAATTATAATAAACTCCAAACACAACTACATAATATGCTTAAATCTTTAAGACATTTTTAATAATGATTTAATAAGGGGTAAAGATTTCGGTTTTTGTTTTTGTTTTGTCTTTTGTATATATATATATTCATATATATTTGAGCTATAATTTAAATATATATATATATATATATATATATATATATATATATATATATATTTGGGACACCTTTTTTGATTGGAGGCTTGTGCCCCAGTAACTATGGAAGGCTAGAAACACCCCTGTTTGAAACTGTTGCATACTGTGACTAAATCACAGCCAATCAGATGTTTAAAGTGAAAAATCAAGCAATCAACAAATCATTCTGTTGCTTGATGTGATTAGGACAAAACTCCTGAAGAACTAAAACTAAAACTCATGGACGTGATCATGTCCCACCTAGCCAGGACACGGTATAAGGCACAATGTGATGAGCTCACCTGGTACACATTGTCGTGTGTCAGGGCTGAGCTCCTCGCCGTCGGGGCAAGCGCAGGTGTATTTGGGTGAGTGTTCGCTGATCTGAGGAGCTCGCAGACAAAGGAAGTCACAGCCTCCGTTAGTCACGCCGCCCAGGTTACAGCTGTCAGGAGCTGCGCGTACACACACACACACACACACACACACACACACACACACAATGATAAATCATCCATCAGGAGACGACACAACCATCATTCTCTGAGCCATATGGGTCAAACACACTTCATCTTCAGTCTGAGGAGACTTAAAAACTATGATTAATTTTCAATAGTAAACTGTTGATGTTTTTGGTTTTTGGTTCCAGATTCTAATATCAGAATTACTGACATGCAGATTAAAACAGAAATGGCTGGCAAGATGGATTACAAAAAGGAGAAATCCGATTCTGGGTGGATTTCATAAGGTGAATTAAAAACGTAGTATTTAGTACGCCATTAGTCAAAAATGTCAAAGAAAAAGGATGACAAATTAATAAATATAGCTGATCTGAAGTCCACACACCGCCAGGTTGGCTCAGCTCGTGGAAAACCACAATATCATGAGGGTCATTGAGGTGCTCGGCAAGGCTGGTCACATCTTGTCCTGTGAGTCTGTTTGCGCTGTAAACGGCCTCCTTCTCACGGTCCGTCCAGTACACCCGATCCTGAGAGAAACAAGAGTCAACATTGCTAGTTGGTTGCTAGGAGGTCCTGGGTGGCTTTAGAGCATTGCTTAGTGGTTTCTAGGGTTTCCTGGGTGGTTTCTATGGTGTTGCTAAGGTGTTCTGGATGGTTTTAGGCATTGCTAGTTGGTTGCTAGACCAGGGTATTGCTGTTTGGTTGCTAAAATGTTCTTGGAGAGTTTAGAGTGTTGCTAGGGTATTATGTGTGGTTGCTATGGAGTATTCTGTGGTTTTTGTGGGGTTGCTAAGGTGTTCTGAGTGGTTTAAGGACATTGCTAGGTGGTTGCTGGGGTTTTGTGGGCAGTTGCTAGAGCATTGCTTGAATATTCTGGGAGGTTTTAGAGTATTGCTATGTGGTTGCTAGGGATTCCTGTGTGGTTTCTAAGACATTGCTATGGTGCTGTGGGTGATTGTGAGAGCTTGTTGGTTGGTTGCTAGAGCTTGGAAGGTTTAGAGTGCTGCTATGGTGTTATGTGTGGTTGCTAGGGTGTATTAGGTGGTTTCTAAGGTGTTGCTAAGATGTTATGTGTGGTTTGAGGCTTTGCTAGGTGATAACTAGCATATTTATGTTGGTTGCTAGAGTGTTCTTGGAGGGTTTAAAGTGTTGCTAGGGTTTCGGTTTCTAGGGCATTGCTAAGGTGTTGAGGGTGGTTCCTAGAGCATTGCTAGGTGGTTGCTAGAGTTTTCTTAGAGGGTTTGGAGTGTTGCTAGGGTGTCCTCAGTGGTTTCTATGGTGTTGCTAAGGTGTTCTGAGTGTTTTTTGGGCAGGGGTCCTCAAAGACTTTGAATCTCCCTTCTGACACAACATGCATGATAGCTTGTGGTACAGTCAGCAAGAGATCCAGTCAGCAAATGCCACTTTAAAAATGAAGAGGAACCAGGCAAAGCACCTCTTCATCAATCTGCTAGCATCACAGATACTGAAGTTAGCTTCAAACAATGAAAAAAGGGCATCCTGGGTAAAACAAATATCTACCTAGTGACTAGTCTCTCACAAGCAAGAAGGCTGCCAAGAAAAAATTCCACATTAAAAAGTCACACATTATTTTGTGTGGAAGCTGTGTTACTGGGGTGAAATCCACAGCAGGATCCTCTGTCCAAACTACAGCTGCCACAACAAGACCATTAATTCTGCAGCTGATGTGTAGGTGTATAAGATAACAGCCCTTCAGCATTTAGTCCGCCTCTGCTGTGAGATCAAGTCAATCTTAGATTAGTGTTGCTAGGTTGTTCTATGTGGTTGCTAGGGTGTCTTAAGTGGTTTCTAAGGCGTTACTAGGGTGTTTTGGGTGGTTTTAGGGCTTTTGTGCTTAGATTAGTGAGCTCACCACAACTTGAGCCATGCTTGTGTGAAAACACTATAATCTTCTTTCTTCCTATCATATCCCCCACCCAGAACCCATCCCTATGTTACCATGGAGACCACTGAGCTTAAGCAGCAAAACAATAAAGGGAATTATCCCATATTAAAATACAATACATCACTGAAGTAGGATGTTGAACATGAATAATTCTGACCATGATTCAGTTTTACATTTAAAGTGGCTTCAGACACAGCTTCAATCAATTACCACAACATTTCACAGCCCATAGTACTAGCCCCTCACCTACACATGCCACTTCTATAGATGATATATCGCCCAGGGAAATTAATTGCTGATATTTATCCATTCTGAGACCACTTTGAGGTCAGATTTTTTAAAGTAATACTTTTATTCAGCAAGGATGAATCAAATTGATACAAAGTGACAGATTTCTATTTCAAATAAATGCTTGTATGTATATAAAAAATATCAATGTGATCTGGTCTTTAAAACTGTAATTCTGAAGAAAACAAGTTCTGCAGTTCTGAAAATGCTGCCATATAAATAAAATCTCAAAGTAGAAAATAAGAGAGGCTTTAATGCTAACTCGGCTATAAGTTACTGACCAAACACACACATTTACCGACTAGCTGGTGATAATCACAGGCATATAAACACACACATACAGTTTGTGTGGAAATAGAAGAAATATTTAGGAGGCTCACTCACCTCGAACACAGCGAGTGCGTAAGGGTGGCCGAGTCTCTCGCTGGAGAACAGGATGACTCTGCGATGGGACCCATTTAAATCCACACTGGAGATCAGGTGTAGTTTTGAGTCCACCCAGTACAAGCGCTTGCCAACCACATCTGCATTCAGACACACAACACTACTGTCAAAGAGCCTGGACACTGCAGATCACCCTTACTGATTCATAAGAGTTGCATAGAGCTCAAATGGTTTAGACTTAGAGTGCAAATAACAGAAAGGAAGGACCATAATTCCTACCGAGTGTGATTCCATTGGGCCACTCAATGTCCTCAGACACCAACACCTGCCGATCAACACCGTTCATGCCAGCCTTCTCAATCTTGGCCCTGATCCCCCAGTCAGACCAATACATGAACCTGTGAAGACAAAGTGTTCACCAGAAAAATAAAGAAAAAGAAAAAACATTACTTCCACTGAGGTTTCAACCTCCATAAATCCAATACGGCTTGATAACAGTGAAAATGCTCGGAGTTGCATGTTGTCGTTGACAGTGATTAAAAATGTATGTGCTTTTTAAAAATACATAAAAATGCAATTCATAATACAGTTACTTGAATACACATTGATTTTAATGTTTTGGGAGGGTTGAAAATGTCAAAACTGTCTTGATGCCAAAATGAATAGAAAAGCATCATTAAAGCAATGTAATTCTTAAAAAGACAACCTTATTAATTAGTATTCTTTATTTACTATTATAGTAAATACTAATGTTTTGAATTGTCATTTTTATGTTTTCCATTTTTATTTTTATTTAAGTTTGTTTTATATTTCTAGCTAATTTATAATTTATTTTGTATTTCAGTTTTAGTAACTTTAGTACTTCAGTTTAAACTTTTTTAATTTTAGTTAGTTGCCAATTGCAAAATTTCTCTTAGGATTTTAAGTTTAAGTTTTTTTTTTTTTTTACCTTTAATTCAATCAACAGAAACCTTCCCACACAGCGAGTAACGAATTGAGTTCCCTTTCGCATCCCTTTGCGCTTAAATATTTAAATTGGCAGGGCTTAAACTTTTGTGACGATGCAGCGCTGGCCCGCCAACTGTCCCGAGCGTCATTCACGTTTGTTCACGTTCATGTTCTCACAACATTGCATTCTTAGAATTCATAAAATTGTTACTAGCCAACTGGTGATTGGCACCGTTTCATATCCTCGTCAATACTGGCGCTTGGCAAATGTTCATTTTTACATCACATTTTTAGAGTCATAACATTTAAACTTTTCTTGAAAATGGTAGAAAAGTTTTTTTAAACCAAATGAAACCAACATGAACACAAAGATAAAATGTATAACTTGCCGTATAAATTTGAAACTAGATGTTTAAAAGATTTTTCTCTTCACTTCACTTTTTTGTCAGAGGTGAAGGTTATCGCAGAACAGTCTTAAATGACTAAAATAAAATAGGTTTGTCTATTTTGTGCCATTCACTATTGTGAGCAAACAACAGCATTTTTGCAGCTATTCATATGAGCGGTCAGGTTATCTCTATGGATTAGTAGAATTCAATAACATTTCCTCTGTTATACTCCACAGCCTCCATGTGCATGGAAAGCTTATCTTATCATTTCAGTGACCTTTAGAGGCAGTCTGGCCTTTTGTGGTTTTGTTTTTTAGACTGGCAGTGTAGAGTCTGATATGTGCTCACCCTCTCTCTGGATCCACAGCGATGGCCCGTGGTTCGCTCAGATCGGTGTTGATCAGCACGCGTCTCCTGCTGCCATCCGCTGAAGCCACAGAGATGGTTCTGTCGCCCGAGTCGGTCCAGTAGAGGTTGTGCTGAACCCAGTCCTGTGCCAGCCCTTCAGGGGAATGCAGATCCGAGTCGATCAGAGTAACGTGTCGAGACGGGTCGCTCGCCTCGTGGATGTAAGCACTGCAGAGACGTGCAGACAATTAGAGGTTCTGCTATTAGACACACTGGGTCCACTAGTCAAATCAAATAACTTCAGTTGGGATTGTTTTATATATCGTGACAGAATGAGGAAAAATCCTCTGTCGACAAAGATCTACTGTCATTTATTTTGTAAAACGTAACAGTCAAATATATTCAGAGTTATGCCAGTGAAAATAAAGTGAGGCTGGATCACTGCAGAAATGAACATTTGTGTTCACATTCAAGCTAGAATTTTTGATAACTGCCTGACTATACATGTTAATAAGCACATTTTAGAAATTGTATTTCCTACATGGTTTTCGCTCCAATCCAGCATTTATTTCAAAATTCACGTCAAAATACTAGCATTCAAAAGTTTGTCGGTAAGATTTTTTATGTTTTTGAAAATCACGATGTTGCCTTAAAGCTGACAAAAACTACAAGCAATTCAAACACGATTGTTGTTTGTTTGCACTTCTAATGAACGGAAAGTCAACTACATGTTTTTTATGCACATTTTATTCATTTTATTTGCATCTTGGTGTTTACATCCACCATTATTTGTTAATGATTTAGATTTTTGGGGGGGAGGAGCTGAAAATATCAGCATGGTACAACTGTCTTGATATCAAAATAGAGAGAAAAGCCTCATTAAAATGCAATTCTTGAAAAGAAAACCTGATTAAGTAGTCTATATTATTATTTCTTAGAAATATATCATAGTATCATAATCATATAAAAGTTATGTAGTCACCAAAATGAAGAAAAATCATAAAACAGGAAATGATAAGTCTCTTACAACATGTCTCTTACAATGTGAAATCCCCAAAATCACATACAAATATGTATTGGAAAGCCAGGTAATGTAGTACTGATACAACGGTTGGAAAAGTCTATTGTTGTATGTGGTATAGTTTCACATAATTTACATCTACAAAAAAATAGTACATACTGTAATGTGCAGAACGCCGTAAACAGCAATAACTATAAACATAATCCTTTTGTCAGACACTTGATGAGAATCTCATTGGTCCAAAAAACACTTATATTACTTAATATTATTATATTTACAGTACAATAATAGTCAAATATGTTCTGATTGTCTAAAATCGCTTTCTAATACTCAAACTTCACTTCACAGATCACATGATCTACACACCATCTGACGTGTTCATAAGTGTCACAGGTGTCTCAATAAAGTAATGCCACAACTCTCATAGCCTTCTATTATCAGCTTCCATTTCATCCCAAACTAGTTCAAGCTCACAGCGGAGACGTTACGGCTAATGACTTTACACTTTATCCTCAGTTATAGGTCCAAAAGAGACAGACAGAGAGAGTGCAGGGCAGAGTACTGCCATTTAATAAGATACCATATCATTTTGGGCAGCCGCAGAGGTGTCTATTATTAGGAAAGTGAATGTCCCCAATTAGCAAGATCAAATGGAATGTGCAATTAGGAGGAAAGAGATGGACTGTAGAAAAAGGGTTTTTTGGAAGTTTCAAATGAATTTGTAACAGGGCTAAATGGCAAGAGTCAAAAGATATCCTGTATTACATTTGACCTGATGCCTACACAGGGCACTTTGAAGGGAGAACAAGCATGGTTATGGCAGTCACGTTGCAGGGTCATTTCAAACCGTGCTCAAACTAAAAACTTTTCCGAAGCCAAAACTTTTTTAAAGGGATCAAATGATGGACAATCTCAGTGGATTGATATAAAAAAAAAAAGGCGATATTATAAAAGTCTTCCTATCGTCAACTATTTAATACACTTTTTAGCCCATCTGTATTTTGTTTTTATAACTTGTCATTGCTGCGGTGCCTGTGATTATACTGAAAATACACTGAAAAACACAACGTTTTTCTGATGAAAGTGTTAAAAGCACACACACATATTTAATTTTTAAATAAAAACAATAATATGTAATATATCATTATCTATTATTTCTGTTCTTTTTAACTTTCTATGAATCAAACAGTCCTGAATTGTTTTTATAATAGTTTCCACAAAAATATTAAACAGCACAACTGTTTTCAACATTGATAATAATAAGAATGTTTCTTGAGCAGCAAATCATCATATTAGAATGATTTGTGAAGGATCATGTGACACTGAAGACTGGAGTAATGATGCTGAAAATTAAGCTTTACCGTCACATGAATAAATTACAATAATATTTATTAAAATAGACTGTTGAAATTGTAATAATATCTCACAATAATCAAATTAAAGCAGCTTTGGTGAGCATAAGACCCTGGACTTTTGAAGATTACTGTGCACATATACATATTCCCAAGGAACACAGGCTTTTGAATGGAACACCCACATAATATTTGTTTCTGTAATATGGCAGTTAAAATGTTTCTTAAGTGCTGTTTTTCTGCCTCTCTGCATCTCATCAGAATGATTTCAATGGTGTGCTGTCTAGAGAGTAAGTGTGAGGGAGAGATATGTAAATAAATGGAGCCGTATCTCCTGAGTTCAAAATAATTAACATATCACAAGCATGTGAAGCAGCAATTTACTGTTAAATGAAGCCAGGCTCTCATAGTAATGGCCAAGGCTCCCTTTTAAGTGCACAGCCAAACAGTTTCCATATTTACAGCATAACTAAAAGGTCAATATGAGGTCACCTGTATATTTTGTGTTGAAAACGATCACACCAGAACATGCGGTTGGCGGCGACGTCTATATCAATGGCCACTGCGTTCTTCTGAGTAGGAACCACCTGTGTGTAGTCCCTCTTCACCAGGTCAATACGCCTGATCTCGTGCCTGTTCGTGAACATCAGGTAAGGGCTTTTTCCTAAAAATAAATACAAGGACAGATGATCACAGAGAGTAATAGATGACTTAGTATTGAAACAGAGAGAGATTAATTCTTCAGAAAGTTGCAAATGATAAAAAAAAATTCTGAGGTTGCTGACTACCACACTTTTGTAAAAGATATTATTTTTAAAATATGAATTTAAAGACATAAGAAATTCTTTAAGAAAATATAATTATAAATAAAATAATGTATTACAAAACGTGTACACACACACACACACACACATACATAATATATATATATATATATATATATTATACATATATATAATCTGTCTTGCAACTTGACAAATAGTTTTCACAATCATTAGGATGCATACAAATTCACACGGTCTTTTCATCTCACCTTATTTCATTTCGACTATAAACTCACAACTTAAAAAAAAAAACTGTTTTTGCTGAGGTGCTTCAGATGTTGCTGTACGATCAGTTTGTTTGTTTTTTACACACTGAGGGACAAATTGAAATCGTTCGAAACTATTAGAGAGGTAATCAGGAGCATGTCACAGATACTGCCGATGTAATTTAACCTGTATGCAACCCAGAATATTCCTGTAGAACTACGTTAAATTAACACAATGATTTATAAGTAACAGTCAGCATAAGCAGTGTCTGCTAACGATAACAAATACACAAAGCCATTTACAGAGAGAATGACATCTTTAACATTTACATGTACTGTAGATTGAGAGCAATACATAAAGATCATAATAACTCCAGTCACAAAAAGAGAAGCAATAGCCCTGTGTGGGATTCACTTATCTTTATCCTTCTTAAAAACTGTTAAGCATTGCATTTCTTTAGCTAGCTCTCTACATCACACACACACTGTATGTCTGAGCGCCCCGGGACTGTGTCTTCTACTTGAAGGCTGGTGAGCCGTAGAGGGCACAGGAAGTAGCAGTCAGTCATGTGATAAGATCTAATTGGACTGTCTGCAGTAGCTGAATGAAACGTGCTGGCAAATATTTAAAAATTATTTAAAGAGCGCACATCCTACATTGTGATCTAATGTAAGATGACCAGCTGAAATGGGTCAGTGTAAAGCATCAATGTTGGGCTGCAAAGAGCTTCTGCAAAGAGCTTTTATTTTTCAAAATTAAATACATATGTATACATAATATGTAATATATGTCATGCATTTGTATATTACACATATTATACTCTTAAGCTCACCAAGGCTGCATTTATTTGATCAATAAATACAGTAAAAACTGTGAAATATTACTATAATTTATTCCTGTGATTATAAAGCTGAATTTTCAGCATCATTAATCCAGTCTTCAGTGTCACATGATCCTTCAGAAATCATTCTAACATGTTTAGTGATTTGGTCCTCAAGAAACATTTATTATAATTATAGAAGTTGAAAACAGTTGTTCTGCTTAATTTTTTTGTGGAAACTGTGATTCTTTGATGAACAGGAAGAACAGCATTATATTGGAAAACTAATCCATAACTGAGCGGTTTAGTCCACATTTTCTGAAGAGACACGATCGCTTTATATGATGAACAGATTTAATTTCGGCTTTTATTAAACCATCATAAACATCTGCTTTTATAGTATATATCTTACCCTCAGCTTTACAGGTCTTGCTTACGGGGTCCATCTCATACCCAGGGTGACATTCACACTTGAAATCCCCTTTCAGGTTGATGCAGATCTGACTGCAGGCATCAGGGTTCTCACACTCATCAATATCTGCAGAGTAAACAGATACACTGCAGGCATGATCACTCACTCAAGACAGGTGAATATCATGGCTACACTGTATGGTACAAAGGAGGATGTTATGAAACAGAATAGTGAATAGACATTTTATACAAATAAATAATAAATAGTTTGTTCTGATATTCATGAGGTCTCGCACACACTGCAGTGACTAGTTTACAACACTGACATTGACCCTGTGGTGAAATAAATTTATGTTTACTGTACCAGCAAATGCTTTCTCACATTAGCTTTGTTTGGATTAAAACTTCAAGTACTTTTGAGTTTGAAAAATTCTGTACATAGTAAACATCAGAACATCTCTTCTCCTGTCTCGGAAAGCAGATTTTTAAATCTTCGTGTGGAAACTTATTTTAAGTGGCGTCAGCACACTGAAACACACATAACTTGGCACTAGCGAGTTGTAATATTTGAAAATTATTAGTGCAACTATTAGTGCAGTAGTCTATTATATCAGCTTTACTTTTACTGTCAAAGTCATCTCATCATTGAGTCAGGTCTGACCTCCACATGTCCTCTTGTCCAGGAGCTTATAGCCAACAGGACACTGGCACTCGTATCCAATGGGACGATCCACACAGATGTGTGAGCAGCCTCCGTTGTTTAGCAAACATTCATTCAAACCTATGAAACAGAGAAGGGATGGGTTAAAATGTAAGTTTGTAAATATAACCCTAAATAAAGTGACATTTTGGACAACACAAATATCAATTTAATGCACAATAAAAAACAAAAACAGATTTCCCTTGTTTTAAAGCATAAAAACCTATCACTTGTAAAAATTAAGTATGCTTAATTGAACTGAATTAGCAATTGTAGTGTACTTAAAAAAAGTATATTTAAAAAAAAACTGTATTATATTAAATAAAACGCTATTTAAGTGTACTTAAAAAGAGTACACTTTTCAATAATATTTCTTAACACTTTTGAAAAGTGCAATTTGTAATAATGTCAAAGTTGAAATGAAAGCTGTCATTCAAAGTACACTTTAAGTGTGTTTTAATAATCTGTCATCATGCTTTTTTACACTCATTTTTATGTGCCGACTAACATACTAAAGCACATGTAAAGTGCTTGACTAATAATTTGAACTGTGTCATTCGATATTACATTTATAGTTACCATATTTTAAATGTACTAAATTGCAACTTCATCATTAGTATTACACATGTGTAATTACAGATTTTAAATACATAACATACAAGTTTCAACAAATGACATCAAAGTATATTTCAGTTTCCCATAAATTCGAGAGTATACTTTTAACATTATTTCAAAGACAAAATAATTATGAATTCACATATAAAGATGTAATTAAATCCTACTTAAGCGGGTAGAAAAACACACTCTAAAGGTCAGTTAGTTGCATTTAATATAAATTTACATTTTAAATGCTTTTTTTATTTAATTGCAATTAACATTCAATTACTGTCAGAGTGTCAGAAAACATAAAATGTAGTTTGCACTCAAGTAAATATTTTTAAAGTATAATATTTTGGTAATAAGTGCCCTTTTTAAAAGTTTGATCAAGTGTACAAGTTCACATGCAAGAGATGATTTACCACATGATGATTTCATTTAATTGAATGCAAAAAATACAAGCCATTTGAAAACAAATTTCACTTGTATGCAGTGTAATGTTAATATACCATGTTATAAAAACAATTTCGTTTTTTTTTTTTTTTTGTAACAGGCATGCTGTTAGTAATAATAACTAGTGCTTAGTATGTGTAGTAATATAACTTAAACACATTTCCATATTGCCAGAAATAATGTTTATATCACTTCAATTTGTTCCACTTGTTTAATACCACTGGGGTTTCATTAGGCTAGTGGAAAACTAGTGCTGACTATAGAAACATGATCAAAAATCAAACATATTATTAGTCATACGTTTTTTTTCTTTCATCCAGCAATCTGTGTGTGAGTGAGAGTGGCAGTATAAAAGTTAATACATCCAGCACAATTACCAGCTTCATGCCTCGTCTACATTCTCAAGGGTCCGTTTTAAAAACACACACGAGTGCGGGTGACTTTACAGAGAGAGCATTAAGACGGCGTTGAAAATTTCAGGCTCTGACTCATCTCATGACTCAGTCTGTGGAAGCTAGTGTTGCAATATTTGCAGTTGAATCCCAGGAACATATTGTGTCTGAGAGCTTGAATGAACATATTGAGTACTCTGTGGACAAAAATTTAATGAGGCAAAATGGAGACGGCTATGTGGGCCAGAAACGAGCAACAATGTGCTTTCGCTTTCTTCAACCAGGTGTTCTCTCTAGCTCTGAGTTCATTAGTAGGTGCTGGCATCCTGACAAAATACATGGAAGTGAACAATTTAGGGCAAGGCAATGTCGCTTGGAGCCAGCCATATGCCAAATGAGCAGCAGAGGCTTCTGGATTAAAGAAGAAGACACAGAGGCCATTAAGACAGAGTTATGAGCTCTTTCTCTGGAGACTGCGATTATTGTGGCACATGGGTGAAGGTGGCATTTATGGGAGGAGGATAAGGGTGCAGGTTTGGAGAGGAGACACACACACACACACATACACACACACACACACACACACACATACACACACACAGACGCGTCTCTAGAACAGCCACAACGGGCCATCATTCCTCTTTGATGCTAATGAATTCTTTGAGAATATGGGAAGCTTTTCTTCTATTCATCAGAGGAAGATGGTGATACATCAGCTCTGCCCCAGATAGTGCTGGGGATATATGAGTGTGAGAATAAATATAAAAAAAAATCCTGTTTTCTCTTCCCTCTTTGAACAGCTGTATAAATTACGAAACACTTTCAACAGTTCTTCAGCAGCATCCTGGGTAACCCATTTGGTTTGGGTTTTTTTTAGCATGTTGCTGTGAAGTTGCAAATAAACAGAATGATCTGCTTATTTTACCTCAATAAACAGAATGATTTGACGTATCATCCCTATGATTAATGATATCCCTATGATAAGTGTGAGCAATAATAAAAGAGATGGTACAGACAGAAGATCAGTTAGAAAGAAAATAAAGACATTTGATATTTGTGGTTTTTAGTCAATGCCTGTTATAAGTTTATAAACTGTTTATAAACAGAAAGCTTAAAAAATTCAATGCAACCTGATGCATTCAGATTTTTAGGTTCTGACAAATATTTGACAAATAGTATAGACAATAATAATAGACAAACTAACCTTACTTTGCTTTTTCGGTTCGAATATGTTTGTTCACTAAATGCCTCATTCAAGTCAAGTCAAGTCAAGTTTATTTGTATAGCGCTTTTCACAATACAGATTGCATCAAAGCAGCTTCACAGTATTAAATCATTCAGCCAATTTAAGGCAACTACAGATTTCTTGTTTAACAAATTTTCACTTGGTAACACAATAAACTGATCTATCATTTGCCATTTACAGTAATGAGCCAAAACATTATTACCATCTGACTAAATTATGTTTAATTAACAAAGTTCGGGAGGAACACGTTCAAATTGCCTAACCAATCAGCAAGAAATGAGGCCTATATATATATACAGAGCCGACTTACCTATGTTCATTGACAGTTTTCTGCATCCTACACTCCTCACACCAGAGATACAGAGGGAGCACTCTGGGTTTGGGCCAAAATACCGAGCTCGGAGCCCTACCCTCGGACAGCATGCCAAATACGCATACCTTTTATTCTGTTTAAATATTTGTAAGTGTGAACTCGTGAATGTACTGTTAGATCTCAGCTTGCTGCCAAAACAGCACGTTAAGAGCCCTGAAGGTGTCCTGTGGTATCTGGGACCAAGTCGATAGCAGCACATCCTTCAAGTCCTGTGGGTTGTGAGGTGGTGCTGCAGTGGATTGAACTTGTTGGTCAGCAGATGCTCAGTTTAACTGAGATCTGAGAATCACCTTGAACTCTTCATCCTGTTCCTCAAACCATTCCTGAACAATGTGTGCAGTGTGTCAGGCTGCATTATCCTGCTGAAAGAGGCCACTTCCACCAGGGAACACCATTGTCATGGAGGTCTGTACCTGGTCTGCAACAATGTTTAGGTAGGTGGCACGTGTCAAATTTACATCCTCATGAATGGCCGGTCCCAGCAGAACATTGCCCAGAGCGTCACACTCCGACGACCGGCTTGTCGTCAGCCCATCACTTCCCCAGGTAAATGGCACACACTCACGTGACCGTCCATGTGATGTAAAAGAAAAAGAGAACCTTCTTCCACTGCTCTAAAATCCAGTTCCAACACTTGCAATCCCGTTGTAGGCACTTTTGGCGCCGGCATAGGCACTCTGATTGGTCTACGGCTATGCATCTTTATACGTAGCAGAGTATGTTGTGATGCACCTTGTTAGGCGATGATCAACACTATCAGCTTCACCTGTGACTGGTCATAATGTTTTGGCTCATCAGTGTATATAGTTTTATAGAACAATTAATATGTGAAGTGAACTATGCAATCATTGTTTCTGAAGGTGGAATCAGCTTACAAAACAAAGATATCTGGGAAAGGTTGTACATACAGTAGCCCTCAACACTTGACACACAAACCTCAAGAACGATTGTAAAACTTAAAAGTGTCTCAAATGTACGATCAAAAGTCAGAGGTTTCAGTATGAACTCAAATATTTGTAATCAAATTCTTCCAAGACCAAATAAACTATCCACATTCATTTTACAGCTCTTTGCTCTGTTTGTCAACAAATAGGTTTCTTACTGCACTCCTTCTTGGGTTCGTCCGACCGATCCTTGCAGTCCTTCACGTTGTCACACACCTTGCTGCCGTCAATGCATTCCCCATTCCTGCAGAGGAACTTCAGAGGTCCTTCACACTTTGTGGCTATAGCATGATGGGGGGAAAAAAGACAGAAGATGCTTACAGAACAGATGGCAGGTGATTTGTTAAGTTGATTTCAATTTTGTTTTGTTTCCTCTAACATAAGCATAAAAACTCAGAAGTCCCCAGTGCACAAATATAGACTGGCGTTTTAACAGACGTGGGTCATTTAGGTGAAGACTCTGCACATCTTTCTGAATAAAAGCCATTTTCAAAAGGATTGGCCAATTTATTTCCACACATGAAAGCTTATTACCGCTTAGACACAGCCCTCTTTGAGCAGGACACGCTTCTGCTATGGGGAGACAGGTCTGCACTCATTAAACTTTGAAGGGTGTCGAATTAAAGGGCGGAACCAATTTGATCTCTGGGAAACATTTCACCCTGCTGAATAAGCAGCACAAAAGATCTGTGGAAAGGACACATACACACACACACCAAGACGTACCATTGACACAGCCAGCCTCATCGCTTTTGTCGAGGCAGTCGTGTATTTTGTTGCACTGTTTGATGCCGTGGATGCAGGATCCGTCTCCGCACTGGAACTCATCAGGTCGGCATGTGAGCAGAGCTGCAGATGAGCACAAACATCAGCCAAACCCTGACACATAGACTCCAAACAGACCGTGATGGGGTTTTATCTTTACGGAACATGCTTTGGAGCTTCATAATTGGTAAAACCCTTATGAATACAAATGTAGTCTGTGACTCAGTAAAAAAAAAATTATAAACATTTTATATACACATCCAACCCATTTTTTATTCGATCACTTAAAGTCACTTGTGCATTTAAGATCACTTAAATGCATGTCACTAGCATAGTCACACTACTCCCTCTGAAAACCTCCAGAATCACCCTTTAAAGTCTTTTCACAAAATACTGATATAGTTCACTCATTCTTACACATCTACAGTGGTCTATCAGTCAGCATATATGTGTGTGTGATTCAGGTACAGGGACAACATTTTCCCTCAAGGATAGTAATACCAGAATCTTGTGGTTACATTTTTGGACCCCATGAGGAAAACAACTTATAAATCATACTAAATATATATATATTTTTTGAATATGTAAGAATACAGAAAGTTTTCTGAGATAGGTTGTGTTTAAGAGTGGGTTTAAAGGGGACCTATTATGCCATTTTCACAAGATGTAATATAAGTCTGTCCCCAGAATGTGTCTGTGTGTGTCCCCCCTATTTGGGGGTGAGCAATATATATATTTTTTTTGGTGTGTGTGTGTGTCCCTTTAAATGCAAGTGAGCTGCTGCTCCCGGCCCCCTTTCCAGAAGAGGGCGGAGCCTTTACAGCTTGTGCTTTGGCCACAACAAAACTGCAGAATCTCACGCAGCCAAAATGCCGGAAAGTGACGGCCTTGTATGTTCGAACAGGAGTCAACACTGGTTGAGAGACTCAGGAAGAAGTTACAACTTTTAACTGAAACTGAACGTTTCAGAATGGCTAGTGGATAAATGTATGTACTATGTAGTTGTTGTGGAGTTATGATGATTCAACTCAACGACTCCTAGTACCATCATGTTAATCTAAAAATCTTTCAGAAACAACTTTTGTGACCCTCGTTTGTGAAGCAGCCCAGCGTAAAATGATTTGCGCAAATATATAACACTTCAATGACTTTCTTCAACACATTTCCTTCATAAATGAAATTCAACCACAGTGATCAATCCTTAGTGGCTGAGATGCCGGGAGTCTATGGAGACGTTGGTACATCCAATAACATTTCTAATGTTTTTGGCGCAGACATTGTATATCTGAAGCTGCTACAGGGAGGAAACAGAAATGGCGGACTGCTGCGGCTCACTCAGGGCGGGATATATGCTAAAGGGGCAGATCGTCACCAGTCATGGGCGGAGCTTACGTAAGAAAAGGGGGAAATCTGGAACCGCTTGTTCAGAGAGACTGGTCATGATTTATGAGGATTATAAATAAAGGAGTGGGTGGATTTTTACCATTATTGGCTGATTTCCACACACACTGTGGACACACATTTATACTTATAAAAGTGAATTTTGCCCAGCCCTATTAAGGTTAAGGAATATAACATACAGCTTGTACAGTATTAAAATCATTATGTCTATGGAAAGTCCCCATAAAACATGGAAACCCAATGTGTGTGTGTGTGTGTGTGTGTGTGTACACATTTATACAAAGCCCAAACACACAGGCACAACACTCCACAGAACATTTTCAATAGGCAACATGAAGCTGTTTGCAGTAAGATTTGAGACAAATCCGACCTGATTTAAAAGTTTGCGTGGTGGGCATGACAGTTTAAAGGCACTTTCAAAGTCCAAGAAAATCTTTAAAAACATAATCTAATACTAAAGTGTTCCTCTTTAGTGAGTGTTTCTGGTGAGCTGCTTTTGAATTACAGAGGCTTAATTATGCAAACACATCTGAGTACACAAACCATATTGCCCATTATGAAGTTCAAAGTAAAACCCCCTGAAACTCTGCATAAGAACAAGGGATTAATGTGATTATAGAGCAGTCTGTGGTAGATGTACCCTCCCTATGTTTCAAGGGCTTTAAGATGCTCAAGGACATGCGCTCAAGTTGCCTAGCAACCTCTGCTTGCCCGTTTTCCCTCCGGCCTGGGCAAAGTGACATCGTAATTGACCTGGACGTTACCTGACAGTGGGAATGAAGAAAGAGGAAGCATGTTTAAAACAAGCACTCTGTGAACTTATCCGGCCCATGAAGTCAACCTCAGAGAACGAGAATGCATCGTAATTAAAATCAGGCCCTCTCATGGGCACCTTGTCTCTCTCCCATGACTCCTGGGATCTTGTTGTTTACCAAAGACGCTCTTCTGCTATGTCAGATAACAAACACCTTGAGGAAGCTCCATTCTGTCAGAGTTGCCTGGGGAACGAGCACGACAGCGGAGATGTGACATTTGAATTTTCCAAGCTTTGAGGGAATGATGTGATGCGGAGATGATGTGACAGAATTTTGACAAATCTGATTTCTGATGCACATCAAAGTCATTGCTGGTATATATGAAATTAAATTGTGAACCATCTTGTGCGATACCATAACTAGGGCCAGGCGGTAGAAATGCATTAGTTTAGAAAATGAAACGGCTTCAGATATGTGACTTGTCCAACCAAATTAATAATGTAACACTTGTTTGAGTTTTGAAAATTAATGTGATGCAGCTGTTTCTGTACTGATGCCATACTTCATTTGCTATGAATAATCACAACCTTTTGGTTTGTGGACATCAAATCAGTAGACATAAAATCCAAAGAAAAACTAAAATATCCAAAAGAAAAAACAAAACAATTATTTGGTTTATCAAAAAATGTGAATGACTACATGGTTATGTAACATATGTTTGTCAAAAAACTTTGTTTTATATACTGTTTCCGTGTTATTCAAATCACTGTGGTTTATGAGATTTTGGTTTTTGATTTCTATAAAGGTTACTACAAAGGAACAGGTTTATATCAAAGATCTAAAACAAGTTAGTCAACTTTAGTGATAACCAAGCAAATATTTAATGATCATAATATCTGATATCTCGGTAGAACTAATAAAACTGAATTATTAATAAAAAAAAAAAAAAAAAATTGAATTTAGTGAACAAACTTAAAGGGTTATTTCAAGGGCTATCCTTCTAAACCCCTAAAACTTATTTAATCTTCAACACACTAAGATATTTAGAAAACCATATGAATCAAGTGGTTTAATCCAAGCCTTCTAAAGAGAGTATTATTGAGTATACAATTATTTTGTATGATGAACAGATTTAATTTATGGTAAATATAAGCTCAATCACGCTTGCCTGATGCGTGAGAATCTTAGGTTTTTCAAATATCCCTCTATTTGATTAAATTATTACATTTTCTTTACACAAACTGTGTAATATCAAAGGCAGTGTACTATACATGCCTTCACTGTAGCTGTATGTCAAATCCTTTTTTACGCATTATGATGTGGCACAAAATGAAATGCTGTATAGGTTGTGCTGGGTAGTTGCTACATCCATGAGCATCACCCTTGTGCAGCAGTTAACCTCAGGATGTTGCAGGGGGCTTTCTATGTGTTAAGTGCACTGTAAAATCAGAAACATAGCGTACTCTACATGAATGCACAAACACTTGGCTAATATACTGCAAATGTGCATGAAAATGTGTGTCCTGCCTGTCTCCCCACCAAATGCTTTGACTCACGTGGCAATAATGGCTTCCACAATAAGAATTGTCATTGTGTGGGTGGAATTGCTAATAAATGTCAGGCAGTCAGAAAAATTATCTACTGTGAACTATCGCTTTTCCATCTTTGGCGAAACCTCACACTATCTGAGGGAATTTAATTCCCATCGGAGCATGTCAGTGCGACGTGCCCTTCAGAAACATTGTTGGGGTCGTGTGACTCGTGTGGATTCTTCCATAAATGTGGTGGTGATGCCCGAGCACCTTTATGCACACTGGGAGTGTTTGTTTTTTGTATATCAATGCTGCATCCAACAAGTTCAGTAGGTGAAAAATGAGTCTGAGGGAAAGATGCACATCTATGTCAAAAAGGGTTGAATGAATGGTTGAATGAACCAATTCCCTAAAGTAAACCAATCAAATTTGCTGAAATGAATCCCAACTAAAACACAAGTTGACATTAAAAAAATGATAGTCAAATTAAGGGAGCCACTTAGTTGTACAGTGAGATCCTACAGGAAGAAGTGATGGTGCACACTCACGGCAGTCCACCTCATCCGACTTGTCCTTGCAGTCAGGGTCCCTGTCGCACCTCCAGGTCAGTCTCAAGCACTCCCCACTGCCGCAACGAAATTCTCCAGCACTGCATTGCAGTCTCCGGGCGGGTGGAGGAGCCGGTCGACCGGACCCGCCCCCGCATCGCACCGCCCACTCATCAGAACCGTCAGAGCAGTCGGGGTCTCCGTCGCAGGTCCAAGGCTGAGGCACACACTCGGAGCTGTTGCAGCGAAACTCGTGCGGCCCACAGGTGGGTGGAGAGCACTTCTCCTCATCGCTGCCGTCTCCACAGTCGTCATCGCCGTCACACACATAGACCGGTGCTAAACATTTACGGTTACGACACTGGAACTCCCCCCCTGAGCAGGACCTGGCGTCTGGGGACAGGAAAACAGAAATGAAAAGATATATCAATGAAGATGAAGAATATAGATGGTATAGATGAAGAAATATAAAGGAAAAGACCGTCCGACTGACATGACTGACATCAACCACAAGTTCTGCTTAGTGGTAGCTCATTCAAAGTGTGCAAAATTGTTTATTTCATTCAGATGAAAGCACAGAGGACATTTTTACACTCGCCATCCAACTCGTAACATTTTAAGTGTTTTTACAAAACACACTGAAACTGAGTTATTAATGGTACTATAAGAATTTAATATTTAAAATCCTCTTCGTCCCGTGTGAGACAAAGGCAAAGTTTGGGGTCGTGAGATTTTGATATTTTAAATAAATTAATACTTTTATTCAGCAAGGATGCATTAAATTGATCAAAAGTGACAGTAAAGACATGTATAATGTTACAAAAGATTTCTATTTCAAATAACTGTTGTTCTTTTGAACTTTCTATTCATCCAACAATCCTGAAAAATGTATCACAGTTTCCACAGAAATATTAAGCAGCACAACTGTTTTCAACATTGATTATAATAAGAAATGTTTCTTGAGAAGCGAATCATCATAATAGAATGATTTCTGAAGGATCATGTGACACTGAAGACTGGAATAAGATGCTGAAAATTCAGGTTTGCATTACAGAAATAAATTTCAAAAAAATATTAATTTCAAAAAATATTCAAATATATTCAAATTGTAAAAACATTTCACAAAATTACAGTTTTTACAGATTTTTTAATGCACCCTTCAGCATAAGAGACTTCTTTCAAAAACATTAAAAAAAATCTTTCAATGATTTTTAACCAACCCCAAACTTTAGAGTTAATTTAGTTAATTTAGAGTTAGTTTGAGTTCATTCTAAACGTACTTTGACAGGACCTCACTAGAAAGTAAAATAACATTTAAAAAAATCAATACTATATAATAAATTCAAAACTACAAATACAAAAGACAAACAGGGTGAACAGTAACACTGGATGAAAATATAGCAGTAACTGTATGTTAGAAGAAAGTATATTTCATATTAAATTTTTTTAATTAAATTAACTTCACTTGTACTGTAAGATGTTTTTATCATCCCACCCACATTTTTTGCTTCTAACAGGTTTAGAGACTTTCCAACAGCACACATTTATCCTGTGTCTGTGGAGCAGACAGATAGCAGCTGAAGTGAGAGGGGGCGGGGAAGTAAAGCACAGGGGGCTCACAGAATGTTACCCGCTAGGAATGAGAGGGGCAAGGGAAACACAGAGTCTGAGCACACGTCAGATATCTACAGAAGCAGGGGGGCACATCTCAATATTTGCCAGGATCTGCTCAAACTCAAAGCAAACATAGTCACAATTCATTTACAGATTTGTTCATTATATAGTGGACTCACATATTGTGCCTGTTAAATTTAAAGAGAGGGCCTATTATGCTTTTTGACATTTTCAACCTACTTTAGTGTGTAATGTTGCTGTTTTTTTTTAAAGATGAAAATGGTCTGCAAAGTTACAAAGCTCAAAGTCACTCCAAAGGGAGTTATTCTGTATATCAGCAACAGTTTCTGAACACCCTGAAACGCCTCCATTGTAGTCTTACACGGTTATGGTACGAGGCGTGACATTTTCGAAACATGCTCAAAGCCATTGCCCAATCACTCACTACTCACTGGCCCAGCCGACCAATCAGAGCACAATGTGCTTTCTGGAAGGAGGGGCTTCATAGAGGCAGGAACTAAACAGAGCGTTACTGACAGACAGGGAAGAGAGGTGCTGAAACAATGTCATGTTGTTGAACATTCAAACATGAAAATCTTTTCTAGTAGACGCAATGACAAAATCAAGACTTTGTAAAAGGGCATAATATGGCATCTTTAAATGGATATTTCACCCCCAAAATTAAAGTTCTTTCATCGTTTACTCACTCTCATGTCAGTTTTTTTTTCTTTTCTTTTTTTGCATAAAATGAAAGTCAGTGGAGTCCAAAACAACATTGGGCCCCATTTACTTTTATTGTACTAGACGAAAAAAACACTGAGATACTTTTCAAATAATTTTCTTTTGTGTTCCACAGAAGAAAGCAAGTCAAACAGGTTTGGATCAACACGAGGGTGAGTAAATGATGACAAATTTACATTTTGGGGTGAACTATCCATTTAAATTGAAATTAAAAGAATTCAAATAGAGATCAGTAGAGATGTGTTTTTTTTTAATAAAGGGGTCTTAAGAGATCACATGAAGACAGAGTGAACGACCTGCAGATCAAAGGCAAGATTTTAATGGGATATCTGGGAAACCGGTTTGATGGTAGCGATAAGTGGAACACATAGGGAGCATAATAGGGAGGGAGACATGAAATTAGGAAAGACAAGGAACAACGGTTACCGAACGGTTGCAGGCATTTTGCTTGTAGTTAGTGTGGTCATTTTCACCAAAAAGAAAAATCCATTTTAACAAATATCAGCTTAATCGACAGATTGTTTTATAATAGTTAGAGGTGTTTACTAAGGTAAGCATCAACTACTATAGCTCATACTTATAGGTAGGGCTGTACTGTCCCAGTCGATTAGTCGATTAATTGGTCGATACGTTCTGGTTCGACCAAAATTCTGATTGGTCGATTTTTGGCCGCGTTCATTTCATCAGTTTTGCCGCGTTTGTTTCATCAGTTTTGCCGCGCTGAGGCGCGCTCATTTCATCAGGTGGAAAGCACTAACTGCTAATGGGGGTGTTTTCAGAGTACCCTTGTTTCACTGTAACAGTCTGTCTTCAGAACACCCCCCTTGTTTTCACCTTTTTTGGATTAGCCCAACCCAAGAGAGAGCGATAACTATAGAAGGTTTGATGCTGAATATTATTTATTTAATTGTGAGAGCGTTTAATAGTCAGGCCTCTTCTAACATGTCAACAACAAAGAAATCGACAGTGTGGCAGCATTTTGTTAAAACTGATAACAGGAAAAAGGTCGAATGCAAAGTTTGCAAGCAACAGTTTTCCACAGCTCGACGACAAACATGACATATCATCTAAAAGTGGTAAGCTCACTTGTCTGCGTTAGCTTGCCCTGTCTGTTTTGAGTAGGCTATATGAACATATCAGAATTTGCATATTTCAATGTTTTAGTGTGATAACCTAACTTTTTTATTTTTTATTTGGAGCCTAATGCGCAATTGCGCTGTGCTGTTGGTTGTGTTAGTTTTGAGCCTAGGATGCTTTATTTTTCAGTTATGCACTTTATTTCGTTTCTGCTCTTGATCTGGTTTGTTTAATAAATATTCTTTTTTTTTATTAAAGTGGACGTGCCTTTTGTGTTTATTGAGTAAAAGCTTTAAGTTAATAGTCTATTCGTGTCTCAGCTGCGAAGCTGAGCTCATGTTCAGCCTCGCTCGGTGCGAGGACATGCACGGTGAAATGATGTGTCTGACAGTTATAACTTATTATTATAACATATGACAAAAATAATTGTCTAAATTATGTTGCATATTCCTCAACAGTTCTTGTGATGATATCACTAGTTGACAACATAGTACTATTTTCGGAAATCATAAGCTATTATATTGCGTTTTTTTTTTGTTTTGTTTTTTTACCGTCATTTTTAGTCGATTTTAGTCGATTCTTAGTCGAAAATTTCAGGACTTCAGTCGACCAAGATTTTCTTTGGTTGAGTACAGCCCTACTTATAGGTTTACAGATTTAAACATTATCTCTATTATTTGTCTATGCAATCCAACTAATAATTTTTCTATAGACTCCAACTGTATGTATCCTATCTCCCAGTATTTTATTTAATGTATGTACAAGAGATTTGTGAATCATGTGAGCAGCTCCAGTATAAAGGCCTCTGGCTTGAGATTAGCCTAGATTAAGTGCAGATTAATGTGTGGGAACAGGCAATTATCATCACTGTGCTAAAAACTCCCTCCATTTAGATGATTCATTTATTCCAGTCAGGAAGCAAAATCCCTACAGCTCTTGGACATAATAGTATAACAAACAGTGATATATACTCCTCATGGTCTGACACTGTTTCAGATTAGAATTTGTATCTTCACAGGGTATTCTGGACCGCCATCTTAAGTGAGTCAATTAGTAGCTGCAATAGTCAGTTAAATATACAAGTAATCTATGTAATAAACATGTTTTAATTATATTTATTACATATATAATGTTTTTTTTTTGTATATGTATATTATGATTTTGATATGATACATTTTAAAGTAAAGTAAATTACAATATTTATGTTATATCATAATCTGCGTGACCCCGTCGTTGCCTTTCTTTGATAACGGTGTATGGAGTTCTAAATGAGCGATTATTGTCAGCGAAGTCCACTTCAACAGATATCCCGTGCTCAGGGAGTAGGGACTCGGGAGCAGTGAACACTGCGCAGGGTTGCTGTCAATTGGAAAACACCTTAGTAGAGAGCTTCGTGAACTGAACTGGGTGTGTCAGAAAAGAGAGACATACAAAAAGTGCGGAGCGGTGGTCCTAGGGACCAGGATCGAAAACAACTGATGTTCACTACAGGGAGCGATCCATTCCAGACTGACGTCAGATCTAAATGCAATTATGCAGTGAACTGTGGAGGATTACTGCCCTCCTGAAGCAAACCTTTTGTCATAGAGGATGAAGATTCTATCGTGGGGGACAGCCTACACATAAAGGCAGGTGTACATAGTGCTTATGCTCACCAAGGCTGCATTCATTTTATTTTATTTTAAAAAACGGTAATATTATAAAATATTATTACAATTTAAAATACATTTTCTTTGAATTTTAAAATGCTTTTCAAAATAGTGTACTGTATATAATGTAATTTATTCCTGTAATGCAAAGCTGAATTTTCAGCATCATTACTCCAGTCTTCAGTGTCACATGATCCTTCAGAAATCATTCTAATATGATGATTTGCTGCTCAAGAAACATTTCTTATTATCATCATCAATATTGTTGATAATAATAAGAAATGGAAGGAAATCAAATGATTATTTGATCAATAGAAAGTTCAAAAGAAATGAACTTATTTGAAAATAAAACTGAATGTATCTTTACTAATTTAATGTATCTTTACTGAATAAAATAAAAATAAAAAAACAATCTGACCCCAAAAATAAAAATATTATTAAAATATAAGGTTATAAAAAAATATTTTCTTATATTTTCTTATATTATAATTCATTATAATTATGACTAATTCACAATAAATTAAGGAGCTATTTCTATCTGACCCATGACATAAAAATTACTTTAATTGGAGTAACCATTGGAGTAACAATAATATTAAAATAAAATAGGAAGAGAAAAAAAATCGATTAAAAAAATGAAGCACATTTTTAGGTTACCTAACAAAAAGTGACCTCAGGAAGGAAAGTTATTCCAGAACTGAACCAAATTATTACATTTTCTTTTGAATGACCTGCGCCAATGAATTTTGAACAATACGACCAAGAATAATAGAGTCAGATTTGACATATTGACCAAAAAAATTCGTAGTATACTATTTAGCGTAAAAAGGCAAGGGAAAATGAATGAATATGCTTGGCAGGGTTTTGGAATCTGAGTAAATGATCGGTCTGCATTGATTTTTCTATAGCTTTGAGCTTGAACCCAGTCAGCAGTGCCTCTAAGGAGACCCGGGAGTGGTGAATGTTGGAGCGGAGCCAGTTTGACCCAGTTCCCTGGAAACTACACTGCCGTGCCTGTGATGATGAGGGGTTCTGATTAGTGGAGGTGAAGCTGTGGGCCGTGTCCAGCCTGAGGGGAGAGAGAGGTATGGTGGACCAATCCACCCACATTAGTGTCTAATAGTGCCCACTGAAAGAACACAGAATTCACCACAGTGAATCTTTTTTGTGGGTTTTTA
This sequence comes from Leuciscus leuciscus, assembly GCF_965113295.1. NCBI lineage: Eukaryota > Metazoa > Chordata > Actinopteri > Cypriniformes > Leuciscidae > Leuciscus > Leuciscus leuciscus. The sequence continues at coordinate 18,925,344 of NC_138730.1, read as the reverse complement.
TATATATATTTATACAAGTATATATTTAAACCAGAAGATGGACAAACGTTTATGCTCTTGGGCACAAGTGTACTCAAAAGTGGGGCCAACAATATTTCAGTAATTCCATGCAACTGTCAGACACAAAATCCTTTAGTCTTCAACAAGACAACATTTTAAGAAGGTATTGCAGATTATTGCCAGTGGGAAAATATATATCTTATCTATCTATCGATCTATCTATCGATCGATCTATCTATCGATCTATCTATCGATCTATCTATACAATATATATATACACTCACCTAAAGGATTATTAGGAACACCTGTTCAATTTCTCATTAATGCAATTATCTAATCAACCAATCACATGGCAGTTGCTTCAATGCATTTAGGGGTGTGGTCCTGGTCAAGACAATCTCCTGAACTCCAAACTGAATGTCAGAATGGGAAAGAAAGGTGATTTAAGCAATTTTGAGCGTGACATGGTTGTTGGTGCCAGACGGGCCGGTCTGAGTATTTCACAATCTGGGCCGGGTTTCCCGATAACGATGTATCTTTGCTCTTAAGAGCGCTCTCTACGTGCAAGGTTACGAACCTTGCGTGGCAGCAATTCCACGAGCGTTTCCCAAAAATGCACTTAACATGAACGCGCGAGAACGCGTTTTACGTGCTACTTAAGAGTCGCTGTCCATTCGCGAAGTGCTGAAATATAACCTTATATGGAATCGTATTCTGAACGTTTAGCCTTAATTATTAGATTTAACCTAATAATCGTCATCTGTGGATTAGCAATCAAGACAAGTCTAAAGTCTGCATTCAGGCGGAGATAGCCTACTGACAGAATGCAAACAAGAAAAGATACCTTTCAAAAAAGATGAAATTAATGTAGGCCAAATTTTAGAGGAGATAGAGCGAAATAAAGATGTTATTTTTAACAGATTTAAAGGACACCATACAAATAAGGAAAAACAAAACATCTGGGTGGACATTGCAAACTAACTGCAACCCGGGGTGTTCAAAGATCAGGGAAGGTGGTCTGCAAGAAATGCCCAATACATGGCTGGTTTTCGTGCAAGTCATTGACAGATTTTTTTTTTTTTATTCATCCATATTTTGCCCAGTCTTTGAAGCATATATCCCACATTACTTCGTTCTTTTATGATTTTTTTTTTTATTCATTTAATTTAGATGTGTATTTTTTTCTTCCCTTTTTTATTATTTAATTTATACATTCATTTAAACAAAAAACAAGTACAATAAAGTGTACAATAAAAAAGTACAATTGTTATGTGGATGTGTGGAGATGAACCCAATTGCAGACAGTAGTCACAGCAACACAGTTTATTGTACAAATAACAGGAAAAACAAAGCCCACGAGGGGGCAAAACAAGACAAGACAGGATTACAGGTAACTAAACTAGACTATGACTGACAAACTAGACTATAACAGAAACAGGATCAAACTACTACTTAGACAAGACTCTCAACAGACTTTCTCACGGACAGATCTCACATTGATTAACAATGAACCGGCCCAGGACAGCAAACACAAGGGGATAAAATAGGGAGCAACTAATGAAGAACACAGGTGAAAGCAACAAACTAATCAGGAACACAGGTGAAACAAAGATGACTAAACAAGGGTAACAAGGGGGCGGGGTAACGAGAGACAACGCAAGCACATGGCCAAACAAATGGCCATGTGCTGCACATGAAACATGGGCCTGTCATGATCCTGCCTCAAGACCAGGGAAAATCAGAGACAAGAAGGCAGAATCATGACAACAATAAAAACCTTATATTTGTAATCACTTTGTAATCTGTTAAATCTAGATAAAAGTGTAATCTGCCGTTTGTCCTGCAGGTGACCTCATAACTCTGTCTTCTTACGATGCACTTGGGGATTTACGATTACTCCAGAGCACTCGTAGATCTACGATGATTTTTAAGTTCTACTTAAGTTACGATGCTTTTGGGAAACAGACCGTAATATTAAGATCAGTCGTACGATCGTTTTTACGAACTACTTCGGCTTACGATGCTTTTGGGAAACGCAGCCCTGTACCGCACAATGCATTGCACTTGACCTTCCATTTCCAGTGTGATGAATAAACCACAAAATGTACCATCACCTGTTTTTTTCTTGTTTCTAACTCATTTGATTTGACTGTCAAAATGAAAGACATTTTTATACTAAACTGGATTTGAAATGCAAAATATATATATTTTTAACTACAATTGGATGTCACTCACAGAATTAAACATGCATGTAAAAAGGTATTGTGTAAGATGTAATATGGTTATGTGACAATAATATAGCATATTAGTGTTAGAAATGTTTATTGTTGCATATTATTTTTAATAATACACTACCATTCAAAATGTTGGGGTCTGTAATATTTTTTTTAAATAAGTTAATATTTTAATAATTATTAGTAATTAATTACTAGTAATTATAAATACTTAATTAGGCTACTATTCATTAGTAATTAATAGTTGCTGACTTTTGTTCAGTAAGGATGCTTTAAATCATCATATCAGAATGATTTCTGAAGGATCATGTGACTGAAGACTGGAGTAATGATGCTGAAAATTCAGCTTTACCATCACAGGAATAAAATAAAATTATTACACTTTTATTGTATTTTGTATTTATGAAATAAATGCAGCTTTAGTGAGCATAAAGGACTTATTTTACCTATCCCAAACGTTTGAACAATAGTGTATAGTAAGCAGTGTACACTGCACAGTATGCACTGAGTATTATGCTAGTACTCTGAACATACCCTAAGATATCTTTTTGTGTCTTGAACGGCTAATCGATCAGGTAAAAGAGCTGAACTGTGACAATGTCAGTAAACAGTCATTTATTGCACACTAGATCTGACTAGATCTGATGCTGAGAGGGTTGTTGCATGTGATTTTACATGATGAGCAATTTGAGCGTCTAGAGGGGCTGATAATCAAACCTGCTCAGGAGAATCATGCATTATTCAATACATGAAAGACTCAATTAACCAAACGCCAAAAAGAGATTGACTTTAATAAGTTACCCACTGCTTGCTAACGCTGGTGATAAGGAAGGATCTGAGGAGGACGGGAAGCATGGTACCAGCATAGTGTGTTTTTGATAAATGACTGGCAAGGAGTGTATTTCTGTTACAGTGCATGTAAATCTAATTTATGTACAGCCAGGGATATGATGGATACTGAATGATGACAAAAGAGTTACGATCAGAAATAAGTCAGAGAACTGCAGTTTAGCACCTCCTACACAATGTGTGTGTGACGCATAACATACCATAATGTACAGAGCTGTTCAGTTTGCAGTCTGAAAAGCCAGAAGACAATTAACATTCAAACCATAGGTTCCTTTCTAATCTTATATTAGATATGCTATTGTGTTAGTAATTTGTTTAATTAATAGATAATTGGCCAATTTAGTGGTTCTATTTAGGGTCGAGTAACATTGGAGTTTATTTTAGAGGTAAAAACGTGCTTTTAGTGATTCATCATGAGTGTCTTTTAGATTTGTGTCGATTTCTTTAATAACAGTTTTGCGGTTGTAGCTGTAGTCAGTGGTGAGTTGAGCTCATGGTCGAGTTGAAGAGCGAGTGTGTTTAGAGGATGAGATTCTGCTGAGGTTTCATTGGCGAGGAGGGATTTATATTGGACTGAATCTGGATCGGACTGATGGAGTTGATGCCAGAACTGAACACATCTCTTCTGGATCTCAATGTTCAGCGGGTACAAGCTTAATTCAGCCCTGCAACCGTAGTTTGACGTGCTTCTGTGAACCCCTAAAATGTTTTTGTTACGATTTCCCAATCGTAGTTTTTCTACTGAAGTTTTATCCCAATATTTTTAATTTAGTACTGGTCCCCAAATTTCACAATCATATAAAAGAATTGGTTTTATTATTGAATTTAATTATATAATTTTATCCATGTTTTAATGGGTAATTTTAAGTGACCGCATCGTGACTTTATAGCATAAAAAGCCCTCCAAGCCTTTTCGCTCAGTGTTTTGAAAGCCAGACCGAAGCGTCCCGAAGCGCTGATGTCGATGCCCAGATGACTGTAGCTAGTGCTGTAGGACCTGCTCTTTATACGTGAACTGGTGTTTGTGTCCCTGAGATCTGGCCTTCTTCTGGAACACCATTCACTCACTCAACTCACTCACTCACTCACTCACTCACCTGAACTCACACTCATTCACTCACACAACTCAATCACATTCACTCACTGAACTCTCACTCACTCACTCACTCACTCACTCACTCACTCACTCACTCACTCACTCACTCACTCACTCACTCACTCACTCACTCACTCACTCACTCACTCACTCACTCACTCACTCAACCCAACTCAACTCACTCACTCATTCATTCACTCAACTCACTCACATTCACTGAACTCTCACTCTACTTACTCACTCACTCACTCAACCCAACTCAACTCACTCACTCACTCACCTGAACTCACACTCATTCACTCACTGAACTCTCACTCTACTCACTCACTCACTCACTCACTCACTCACTCACTCACACTCATTCACTCACTCAACTCACTCACTGAACTCACATTCACTCACTGAACTCTCGCTCTGCTCACTCACTCACTGAACTCACACTCATTAACTCACTCAACTCACTCAACTCTCACTCTACTCACTCACTGAACTCACACTCATTCACAAATCACTCACTCACTCACTCACTTATATTACTCACTCACTCAATCACTGAACTCTCACTCTCACTCACTCACTCACTCACTCACAAACTGCACTCTCTCTCTCTCTCTCTCTCGCTTATCTTACTCACTCACTCACTGAACTCTCACTCTCACTCACTCATTCACTCACTCACTCACCTCTTTCTCTCACTCACTCACTCACTCACGCACTGCACTCTCTCTCTCTCACTCGCTTATCTCACTCACTCACATTCACTGAACTCTCACTCACTCACTCACTTATATTACTCACTCACTCAATGAACTCTCACTCACTCACTCACTCACTCACTCACTCACTCACTCACTCACTCACTCACTCACTCACTCACTCACTCACTCACTCACTCACTCACTCACTCACTCACTCACTCACTCACTCACTCACTCACTCACTCACTCACTCACTCACTCACTCACTCACTCACTGAACTCTCTCTCCCTCTCTCTCACTCACTCACTCACTTATATAACTCACTGAACTCTCTCTCTCTCACACTCACTCACTCACTCATATCAATCACTCATTTATATTACGCACTAAACTCTCTCTCTCACTCACTTATATCACTCACTCACTCATCCTTCATAGTGCATGAACTCAAAATTTAAAAACGAACAAAGCCTCTTTATGAGAAAAGCGCCTGCCATGAACATTAATTCTGATTAAACAAAGTGCATCAAACCATTGCTCATATCGAACATAGACAAAAAGATACAAATAACCTATATCAGATATGTTTAGCCTTACCCTGTGGTACTATAGGTCAAAACAACAGGAAAAGAAATGATGCAATACTGAGAAACAAGCACGTTCATTGAGCACTTTGTGTGAATGCATTGAGACGTATCCCGTCTGAGCATCACTGCAGTAGATTCAAGTTATGAGGCTTTCAAAAGTGGATAATTAGAGGTGTATTACACTGCAAATACTTCACAAAGCAAGGCAGGAAATCAATTATCATCAGACCCAGGTGAAATATCATTTTGAGCCAGGGCTCCCGTTCTCCTGGCTCGATACTCTGATACTGGCACGGATGAACTGATCAGGAGTCTGAGCGGTGAGAGAATGCCTGGGCTCTCAGTTTATAGCTTGATGAAAATAGAATCATGATTACCTCTACAGAAGGAGAGAATGTATCAGTGCTGCCAAGACTTGAGCCTCTGATGAGGACGGCTGAATAAAACACTGATTGATAAAAATAATCTGGAAAACATACAACCATACTAGCCCATCCATCCAAAATGTGTTTATGGCTGTTATTGAAGATGCATAATGATTAATTAGCCTTTGTGTTTCGCCAGGTCTTTTAACACATATGAATTATCATCTCCCACCCCCTAGCGTGAAAAAATGGTTGGAGGCTGTTTCATTTGCTCTTAATAGGGCAATTAACATTCTGATTTATATCTTGTGAGATTGCAAGAGTTTTTAATGTTTCAGATGGAATTGACTTGCAACAAAGGAGGATCAGAAGCAGGTTGGTTTTCAATTTTCGATATATTATTTAAACTATATCCGAGTCTTGTGTTTAATTAAAAAAACAAACCTTTATTTAAATGGCCTTTCAGTAAAGGATTTTAAAATGGCATTAAAAATGTTGACACACTAATGCTTCCTCAGAGTGTGTCCACAGAGATGACCTGCAGGTTAATTACAATTAACAAGTGTAGGCTAGTAAAGGGACCAGATCATAATCAGAAAAGAACTAGACAACAAATTATTCAAAACACAGACAGATAAGAAATAATAAATTATGTAAAGTTAACTAAAGATAAGCCCAGAAAATGCGCTCTGGATGTTTAAATAAAATAATAGCTGGGCTGTAATAATAATTTAAATATCTCAGGGACACAATCACTAATGTAGACAGTCAGACAGACTTTCTACGATTTCATATTTTTTCTATAATAGTATAATAAAATAAATAAGATTTTTCATAATAATATAATATAATATAATATAATATAATATAATATAATATAATATAATATAATATAATATAATATAATATAATATAATATAATATAATATAATATAATGTTACACTTTATTTTAAGGTGATGTAGATACATTGTACTAACACAAATATGTCCTGTGTAATATTAATTAACTACATGTACATACTATAGAGTTACGGTTAGGGTTTGGTTTAGGGTTAGGGTTAGTTACTTGTAATTATGCATAATTTAGTGTTACAATTGTTACATAATTTATTCATCTTTGTTAATGTTAGTTAATAAATATACAACTGTTCATTGTTCATTGATAATATTAACAGATGCAACTTTTGATTTTAATAATGTATTAGTGAATGTTGAAATTAAGATTAACAAATGTTTTAGGAGTATTTTTCATAATTTTAACAAATGGAACCTTATTGTATTACCTATTTTATATAGTAATATAATTTTACTTAGTCATTGTATTCATTTTATATTATTATTATTATTATCATAAGTTTATACTGTGATTTATATTTGGATTATAAAATATGTAGCTCAAAATTATGATATTTTATCACCTGCGAGACTATCCTTTATTTTAACAGGCAGAATTGGAAGAAGAGACAGAGAGATTGTGGAAAATGAGGGAGTGTGAGAAGCCATTAATGAGAGACAGAGACTGGAGAAATACTATTACGAAGAGCAAGGGAAAGGGAAGCTAGAGAAAGAGTCAATTTTCACAGCTTCTCAAAAGTAGGGCAGTGAGATTCACAGCGGGGGTTTGTGAAGACACCTGATTGGCTGAGGTGAAACAACCATGTTTAATAAGCAGAGCTCAAGCACCTCCTACCAAAAGTGTTGAAACATTCAATGAGCATGACACATGAGTATGAGCCCTTCCACTAACATCAATTCCCAAGAGTCCAGACAATTTATCAAGAAAACCTTGGGCGAGGATGTCAAGGACACATTTTTGCCGGATCTGCTTCTCCTTAAGAATACTTACTTGGTGGTACAACAGCCTATAGCATTCATTCTTAGTTTAAGCTATACAGTGTCACAAAGAGTTTCAGACACCTAAGCCACACTTAAATAATAAATGTATTAGATAAATAAAATTGCATCTACAAACAAATAATATTACATTATTTCTTTGAACTAGCTTTTTGAATTGTTTTTGCATTTGAAGCCATTGCCTCCTCATGTTCACACCTAAACCACAGGTGTAGTTCATCACATTAACTAACATGATCCACTAACCAGAGTTTTTTCATTCATTTTGAACGATATCTATGAGTGTGTCTCAATCAGCTCCCTAGTCGTGACTATTCGGCCATTTTAAGGGCCTCAAACGCGAAATCCTACCAGTGCACTGAAACACTGTCCTGTCCAGTCCTACCACACTGTTTGCTCACAAACAAAGTCCCAAAATGCACCCTGAAAACCAAAAGTGTGCTTTCTTTTAAATAAATGTCACTTGGTTTGATATACTGCTATAAAATGCAATAACTTTCATTCATTTTAAACGTAAATACAAGATAAACTGTCGATTGATGTCTGGCCAACACAAAAAACTAGGGCAGCATGATTATGACAAAAATCACAATTGTTAGTACTTCCATTGATATTGTATTAAAGGAGAACTTGGTAACTTTTTTAACTTAATAAAACTGTCTAGAAATCATTTGGATGGTTAAACAACCTGTTCTGGTGATATTGGTGACTTTCCCCGCTCCCCCCAGCGTTCCCAGGCGGAAAACCAACCTTGCAACTTGCAACACTACCGTCCCGGCAAGTTCGAAATTGGAAGTCTCGTGATAAGCGAGAACTAGAACGAGAACGAGCGCGAAACACAAATTGCTTTACGGCAATTCAACATAAACACACACGCATGTATGATGTATTACCAGATTACCCACCTCGGTAGACATAGCTCCACGCGATACAGTTGGCTTGCTCCGATCAAAACAAACGCACATGAGCAGCGGTAGCGAGGGGGAGGAGGCCGCCGCAAATGAGTTTTTTACGACTGTGTTGTGAAATATACACCCCCCCACAGCTGTAGGGGGAGCTCGTGGGGAAAACATGCGACAACAAAAGGGAAAATCAGCGAAGAAGTGACAAGAGTTCGCTAGAGTTACCGAGTTCTCCTTTAACAATTAGCCTATTTAAATCAACAGAATTTATAATAAAAGAGATTTTGTTTTTATGTAGTTAAACATTTAATCAAGACAATTCGCATTAACACTTTTAGCAGCTTGACAAGCAAAACTGTTAATGCTGAATAAATTATGCAGAATGCGAGTACTGGAGTACTAAAATGGTCTCATCCCATAATAATTACTGAAGCTGCTCACACGACGGCTAGAGCTCTGCAGTTCAGAGAGAGTTCACTGCCTGAACCCTTACAAACACTCCTACAATAAATGAAGTTGTCCACACTGCAAAATTAACTCTTATTTACACTGCCTGTGCCTTGATTTATGAGAAAGTTGCAGTTTTGTTCAGTTATAAAACTTGTGTCAAGTGATGTTTAACACTGGTGTTGTTCATTGGGGGGTCACACTTATACTGTTGTTTGGTTAAAACAGACTGAAGACAATAAGCGTAACAGTTTTTTTAGTTGAATAATATTTGGAAGTAACAGGAAGTGGGCTAAACTGGGCAAATTAGCATGAGAGCGCAATTCCAAAAAAGCACTGATGGGAGAGGAAAGTTCTGTGTGTGATCTACTGATGACGTGCAAATTAAAGAACAGACGCAGCCAGATCATTTCCATAATGACCAACACAATCTACCAGGTAGTGTCTGGTTTAAGACTTGCTTTTTTGGGGCGGTAAATAATGGCGCAAACACCAGTAAATTGACAAGCGCAAACCTTAGTAAATAAAATCACCTTGCATGATTCATTTAAAGGTTGTATAAGTGATTTCAGGCCCAAAAAAGGCCCAAACATAAATGATCACATTCATCTAATCTTTCCTAACGATCTGCTAGCTGCTCGCCCCATAAGCAGGCCGTCAAAAAACGCGTCTCTGTAGGCAGCCTAGGCTCTGAGATCTGCACACAAAAACAATTGGTTTCACCAACCACTCAAAACCAAAATAAATAGTGTTCCAACCAATCACCGACAGGGGGAGGGTGTTGTGAGGTTTTGCGCTCGTGCACGGCTGCACGCGAAGTCACTCCTCAGAACTCACAAACACATCCTAAGACATTGCACTGCACAGTGCACACACACACACACCTGACTCCAGTATCTCCACCTTTCAAAAGCCTTCCCGATAACTATTCGTGTCTTGGAATAAACACGATGGTATTCCCTCGCCCTAATCCTCCTCCTCCTCTTGGGGATTGACTCAGCCATGTTCAATTTCTCTTGTTCATTGATAGACGCTGGCTTCTTCTTCAGCTCCGACTTCGCGTGCAGCCGTGCACGAGCGCAAAACCTCCCAACACCCACCCCTGTCGGTGATTGGTTGGAACACTATTTATTTTGGTTTTGAGTGGTTGGTGAAACCAATTGTTTTTGTGTGCAGATCTCAGAGCCTAGGCTGCCTACAGAGACGCGTTTTTTTGACGGCCTGCTTATGGGACGGGCAGCTAGCGGATCGTTAGGAAAGATTAGATGAATGTGATCATTTATGTTTGGGCCTTTTTTGGGCCTGAAATCGCTGATACAACCTTTAAATACTCTCCTCCCATAAATATTGCGTCTGACGGGAAAGTCCTACAAATGCATATGCAACAAGATCAGCTGCAAAAATAACCCTGTCCACACCTTTTCAGCGCTAATTTTTCTTTAGTAAATCCTGACAGTAGTTTTTAACACCAAAAGACGGTTTGCGCTAGCGCAAGCTGTTAGTAAATCTGACCCCAAATGGCTTAAAAAAACATACTAAACAGAGTTAAAAAAAGGCCAAAAGTTTTCTGTGATTTTTACAAAAATTGTATTAGCTCAGTACAAAAACCATTGCGCCTAAAGAGTGTCCCCGTAAACCATATATACAAGTGTGTGTGTGTGTGTGTGTGTTCACATATAGCAAGTGCTATAAAAGTCACCAAGTTTAAAAAAAAAATCAAAATGTACAATTTAATGACCAGAGCGAGAGGGTTAAATTCCCCCTGTGGTGAAAATCCAGCTTTTAATGTTGTTTTATGTCTATGTGGTGTTTTTAATATGCTTTAAGACAAACCATGTGCAAATTCATAAGTCAAGACCATTGCTGAGTATTTTCTCCTTAAAACTGCAGTGAAAGAAAGACAGTCTCAAAAACGAGGTTTTCTGACGTCACAAACAACCTTGTAACCAATCAGGAGTGCGTTTCCCAAAAGCATCGTTAACCAACTATGGTCACAAGTTCCGTCGTTATCAGCATAGTTCAACGAGTCGTGTTTCCCGAAACCATCGTACGAACATTGGCAAACAGCATCGCAAAGTAGTGTGGTTGGAACGACAGCTCTCGACCTGTGGTTAGAAGCATAGTTTCATGTTTGCAAGACATGTGGACTCAATAAATCCATATCTTGAGCAAAATAAGCAAGCTGACATTCAGTACAATCAGTATCTTTTATTTATAATACATAGAAATGTAATTTATGTCTTTTAGTTTGTCAAGAGATTTAAAGCACCGTTTTTGAAGAGTGCGCATGTGCGAACATGTTCTACTATGTAAGAACGAGCCTATGATTGAATCTGGAAATAAAGCAAAATAGCTGAGAAAAATTTGAAATAGTCCTCACCTTAGCATTAATTTGATATCAAACAGTTTCATTAAAATAAGTTATTACTCCACCTCCTGCTGCGTGACCTCATTAACCAACGTGGTTGAACTACCAATTTGCGAAGATACGGTTTTGGGAAACAGTCGTGACTAGCTAGTTGATTTCTTCAACGATGCATCATACTAAGGTAGTTAAGCAGCGAGTTGCGTCGTTGTACGGGAAACGCACCCCAGGTCAACGTATGACAGTCAACGAGTGGCTCTCTGAGCTGGTGTGAGTGAGTGGAGGCAGGGCTAATTTGCATATTCATAGAACTGAGTATACTAAATGTGGCAAGGGTTGCATTGAAATGCAATGAATGCAAAGTAAAAAAAATTCAAGGTTAAAAACATTTAAATATGTAATTTTGGTGATCAAAGATGAGTTTTAAGAAATAAAATTATTGACTACTAGTTGGGGATATTTTGGGGATATTTAATCTAATTTTATCAATCAATAAATTCCTCTTGAAACAAACTTTGTTGTATTATTTTAATTTAATACTGTGAAGCTGCTTTGATACAATCTGTATTGTGAAAAGCGCTATACAAATAAACTTGACTTGACTTGACTAGACAACAGGGGAACTTTAAATAAAACATACTTTTTCTGTACGGATCAGAGTGTTTAAAACTCAAAGGACTGTCACTGAATGACCTGTAGACTAACCTAGTGTTGCACGGTGTACCGATACTTCAAAAGTATCGCGATACTCGGAAATTAAAAACGTCACGATACCTACATTTATCAGTATCGATACTTAAAAAAAAAAAAAAATCGCCTCCCTATGGACGTCTGTTTTTTTCCTGACGCACGCAGCAAAGAACCTGCCGCTGTCAGTGTCATGTGACAAAACACTACAGCGAGATGGCTGCATGTGCGAGCACAAGTGGTCCACGACTCGTAGAAAAAGATGACGCGAGGAGTGACATATGGAAGTACGTTGCCTACTGTCGGTACACGATCCGTTCCACCTGCACGATCCGTTTCACGCATGCGTAGTAGACGCAGTAGAAAACGCACATGCGCAAATGATAATTCTGTTTTGCGACGATTTACGACACTGCACGATCTGTTCCACGTAGTTCTTTCTTCATGTAAGTGCAGATTGTCTAGGCAGAAATGCATATTATGTTCCTTATTGTCTTCTGTAAACAACATTGAAGGGATCATTTTCCTCATTTAGATTATATAGACCCATACCATACTAATACAAAATTACTCAACTTAAAAGTTAACTAATATTAGCAGCTTTTAATAATAAAAAAACGACACAAACCGTCTTTGACAATACTACTGACCTCAGACCAAAACACGGCAAGTTAAGCCTAATACCATACAGCAGTGAATCGCAAAGGAGAGAAGCCTATGGAGGAAACTGATCATGTATGTTAATGTAACAACTCACAACTCCTTTATTATTTTTGGATTGGCAACCACGTAAACACATCGTAATGCATAGCGTAAGCTACATTTAAAAGCATCAAAATAGACCCGCTGTGAAATGTTAAACACAATACAACGTTACACAAATATGCCGCAAGTTGTGCCATCGCATGCGTGGTTCCGATAGTGTAGGAAAACCGTGACGTTTTCTACTACGTAATTACGCGCATGCGTGTACGGATCGTGCAGGTGGAACGGATCGTGTACCGACACCTACCTTGCTCTGTTGCACGGTGCACCGATACTTCAAAAGTAAATCGGAAATGAAAAACGTCACGATTCCTTAATTTATTAGTATCGATACTTCTAAGAATGACCGCGTTCCAGATTTGTAAGGCCGGTCACACACTGGCTGCGTGTCGTGTCCGTTTTTATTTCGGCTCCCATGTTAACTGCCTGCGTGACACACGCGTCTGGGCGCAGCTCGAGACGCGCGGAAAACGTGTGCATGCTACAAATAGAACCGACGCCTATTTTTCACGCGACATGCAAGCCTGTTGGAAGCGTTTCCAGGCAAAATAGAATAGGAAAAGATGTTTCTATGTCATTTTGACACGAATACATATTAATAAATGACATTTTGATGTTTGAAAGTTTTGACATAAATACAATATCAATGTAATTAAAAAAAATATTATCGATTTTCAAATATTGCACCTCTCAATACAGAACGAATTATTCTGTAGCCTATTTTGCCGTCAACACTGCCGACGTTGTCTTTGCTGCTATATATTTATGTTTAACATGAAGTATAGGCCTTCCACACATCTCTCTCTCCCCACATGTCAAATATATCACCAATGAGGCTTATATATGTTACCAATATTAAACATTGTTTAATATAATCGCTGTTCATATTGTTATTCAAAGTTCAGAATCAAGATAAAGCTCTTATGTTTCTTATGATAAATGAGATAATGCTGCTAAATTTATAAAAAATTTTACCTTGAATGTCAGTGCTCTAATTTACTTTTTATATTTTTATATTTCATATTTCGTTCAAATGTTTAATATATCTGCTGTTCATTTGTTCATTTATTAGTGTGTTATATGATTAGTATGTTGTCCCGGTTTTAAAATAAAGCACAGCAATGATATTTGAGTGTTTCTCCCTTTTCAGGAAAAGTATCGAAAAAGTATCGAAATCGCAATACTTGACTTGGTATCGGTATCGAAACCATAATTTTGGTATCGTGACAACACTAGACTAACCTAAATGTCTCACTATTACATTCATGCGCACAACAGGTATATCTGTGATTGGTTACAATGCTCAACCTCTGCAAAACACTTTGTAAATAGAATAATTACACAACAGGCGCAGACCTAAATTAATTGCTATAATTGACTCTCAGTTGTAACTGTCTAGTACTACAATTGTCCAAACAACACGTAATTGTCCAGTACTAGAGTGTTTCAATAAAAGACAGAACATAGACTTGTGCTCCGGAAATAAAACATTGACTAGGTCTCTCTCTCCTCTCTGTGCCTTTCAGAGCCTCGACTGAAGCAGATCCACAGCACTGGGGTGAAAGTATGTTCAAAGTATCACCTCAGCCTTGAACAAAACTCTCTGTGGAGAATCAAACACACAGTCTGAGAGAAAGAGAGCAGACTCACCTGCTGCACAGTCCGCTTCATCTTCGCCATTTTCACAGTCTCTTTCTCCGTCACACCGCCAGGACAGCGACACACACTTTCCTCCACAGTCAAACTTCTCTGGTGGACACGTCTGTTTGACTGCTGTGGAATAGAAGCAGATGTTTGAACATGTTAACCTAAAACGTCAAATCATTCTGCTGATCTCACTGTGTCTTCTTGCCTAATGTTTTATGAATGCTATGAATTCGGACATACTACTCAGCACACATACTGTTTTTCAACAACTATATAGTATGGAAGTAGGTTTGTCGGGACGCAGGTTTGGTTCCCAATTGATTCCAACTGTTGAATATTAGCATGTTGCTAAGCTAATGACACAAACACAAGCATGAAAATAACCACCACAAATATTTGGTAAAAGTAATTAGTAGGTACTTTTTTTAATCAATACTTTTCAGTATTGAATGAAGTTTATATAATATTGATCAGTTTTTTTTTTTTACACATCACAGTGCATTCTGGGATTGTCTTGTTCATGAAGGACACCTGTCACCATTTACTCACCATTTACCATAATTCTGTCACCATTTACAGTGGTTAAATGGTCAATTTAAACAAAACAACATTGAAATTGGAACAACAAAATTATCACAGAACGAAGACAGAGTTTTATTTTGGGCTGAACTACTATATACTTTTAAAGCAGCATAAGTGTACAGATCATTTGAATTGGTGAATCAGTTCATTCAGTTAGTAGTTCATTCATTTGAACAGTTCATTAGTTCAAAGAGTAAATGATCCATTTTATGACTCACCGCCGAAATGTCCTTTTTGTAGCAAAATATATAGTTAATTGCTGCTCTTTGAGATGAGGCAAGTGGATCTAAATGCAGCCGTATACTTAAATAAACAAATAAAACAAAGAAACAAGCAATGATTAATACTAATTAAATGTAACAGAGTGCTCTTAAACACAAGCAACGCCAAACAAAGAACAGAAAAAAACGGAGGTTTAAGTGCTTCATTTTGGGCCCACCTTGAGAGTCCGTGAAAACTAAACTGAAACTAAAACTAAAGTGACAGTAACAATAAATGATTTCATCTTGCATGGGATCTGATCATAAAAAAAAAAAGTTAAATGCCTCATAAAAAAAAAAAAAAAATGTAAATATGATAATGTTAATGACAGCTGTAAACAGGGTCTCAGAGCTTTTCTCTCCTGGCATCCTTCAAAAGAATTGTTCACCCAAAAAAGAATATTGTCATTATTTACTCACCCTCATGTCGTTCCAAACCTGTATGACACAAAAATATGTCAAAATATCAGAGGGTGAGTAAATGATGGCAGAATTGTTGTTTTTGGGTGAACTATCCCTTTAAGTGATAGTAAACAGGGTCAGGCGGCAGATCAGAGGGCCCGTGGCCCTCGTTTTAGCAGATCTGTCCCCCTCTCTCCTTCACAGTCACGGTCAATCTGCTCCATTTGGCATGGATGTCTGTTGATATTAGATAACAGTTTGAGAGGTATCAGAAATGCAGGCATAAATAAATCATCTCTGGCTGCAGAGGCCTGGAGAGCCGCCACAGTCAATGAGTCTGCCGGGGCCATTCAGCTGCTCTTATATCATGAAAGAATTCACAGGGGCCCAACACGTTGTACCAATTAGCCTGGCCAAGGATATGTTGTATACAGCTCCATTGAAGCAGTCAGTTTTGACTTGAGTGAATTTATTATCAATCGCTGGATCTGTTTCATCATTTAAAGGAGTGATACACATCAAATGGGGGAGTGATTTCTGCATTATTGCAGCACTTGTCCAACCCTAAAGTATCATTCATCAACCAAGATGGCTGTCATTAATCTTCCTGACTTTATTCAAATATGCTTATATTGAATGCAAGTCAGCCTTGCTATTGAAATAGTGTGAACCAACAGTGTCATGTCATAACACTTCATGGCATACAAAGGATCTGCAATGCAGTAATGCAGTGTTTTAGTGTGCAGGAGGGTGTGTGTCAGTATTCATTTTTTAACTGAAACAATTGTAATGCTTCAGAGATTCATAAGCCACCAAGAGAGGACAGACTAATTCTGAAAACATCAACAGGACACATTAAATGTGGAGCTTTGTTCCCAAACCTAGTGAGCTGTCTTGCCGTCTACAGCCTACATCAGCTGACAGGATCTATCTGACATGGAACCTAATAAGTGACAGATTTGGAACGTTCTTCACAGCATGTGTGCCACACAAAGTAGCACCAATCATGTGAAACACACAGGAGACTTGGTACACAATTGTCAAACGGTAGAATGTCGCTAAGCTAAAGGCACAAGAACAAGCATAAAATATGCAGCACAGAGCACTCAAATATTTGCTAATGGTAATTAGATGGAGCTATCAACTAATAATTTTACATTCTAAGTATAAGTGCTGTTATTGTTCTTTGAAAATAGAACTAAAAAATTTTTTTTTTTTTTTTTTTTGAAAAAAACATTTGTTAATTGAAATAAAGCTGAAATAAATAAATAAATAAATATAAAATTAAATAAATTTAAAAAAAATATAAAAATTACATAAAATTACTAAAACTAAAATGAAAACAAAAATAAAAACTAGTTCAAAATGTTTATAAATGCTATAATTGTATATAAAAATACTAAAATAACAATGTGAAGTATCTTTGTCATTGACCAGGTTTTACATAGTTTTTTTGTTTGTTTTTTGTTGTTTTTTATAATCAGAGAGCATTCTGGGATTGCCTTATCTGTGAAGACACACATGCAATGCTGCAAAATGATCTTCAACCTTTACTCATCCTCATGTCATCCCAAACGTTCTTTCTTTCAAAAGATCAAAACAACACTGGACTCCAACATTTCAATATTTATACTGTGTCTTTTTGCAAAACATTTTGTTACACTAAATAGCATGAACAAAAATCAGCAGCCTCAAAAACACTTTCACAAGGAACTTTGTATAAAAATATCAGAAAAAACTACTTACTAATATATATTTCAAACATTAATAAAGACAATTAGTTATAAAATAAGAATAAATAAATTAGCAGTAGCACAATTAATTCTACTGAACAAAGTGCAAGAAATCAAATATAATCAAATGTAAGATAACACCGCATATAGTTTTTTTTTTAAATGATAAAATATAGATAAATCCTTATGAAAGTTACACAAGTTATTCAGTCAAGGTCAGTC
Organism: Leuciscus leuciscus; assembly: GCF_965113295.1. Classification (NCBI taxonomy): domain Eukaryota; kingdom Metazoa; phylum Chordata; class Actinopteri; order Cypriniformes; family Leuciscidae; genus Leuciscus; species Leuciscus leuciscus. The sequence continues at coordinate 18,907,647 of NC_138730.1, read as the reverse complement.
ACTTTACAAGGATATTTTGACATATATTTTGACCGCTCCCGGGTCCGCATGACAGCTTTCACATCACCAGCTTTTCATACAAACTGTGCTCTGTTCGAAGTAAACTGCCAGTGTGAAAGCCCCCTAAAAGGATTTGGTTTTAAGAGGTACGGCCTGCTATTTCTGCTAAAAAGCAGGAAAAGGGAAGAAAAGGAGAGTGAGAATGTCAGCAAGGTCAGAAGAGCTTTCTTCAGCCCCATGTAATCTCACACTTGTGTTGTCTGCAGAGAGGTGTGAGGTAAGAGTGCGGTGTCGTGAAAAGGTCGCGCGGTGGACTCAGAGGAGACATTGGGCTTTGCTGATGGCTATTTGATCAAGGGCTTCTTAACTCCACTTCATCAAATCAGCAGAGTCAAATATCACCGCTAGTCTCTAAACACATTAAATTGATCCCCACTTCATAGTCAATTCTGCTGTCAGAAGAGCTGCCATATGGAAATAGAGTACAGGAATATCATGTGCCGGAACATTAATGTAGTCACCTTTAACTTAAAGCTGCAGTGTGTCATTTCTAAGCCACAAGCGACACCAAATAGAATAGCAATATACATTAGGGGCTTTCGCACCAGATAGTTCTAGGAACTTCTAGTTTTAACCACCAGGGTGGTTCCCCGAGAACTAATGGTTCCCATAGGAACGTTTTCCTGTTGCATTCGCACCGCCAATAGGAACTCTGAAGTGACGTAAGCCGCGCTTGTTGTTGGGACTTTTATTTTGACGGCACTGAGAACGCCAGAGCCTGAGCAAACAAACAGTGCTCGCATTCTCCGTGTTCATTAGTTTACGATCTGTCTAACAGTCCCGTTCTAATACGTTATTGGATAGAACTGTTATACATAGAAAGTAGACAGTAATGAAAAGTTATTAGCGTATGTCGTGTTGCTAGCTGAGCAGAAATACATAATCATGATTCGCTTGGTCTCCTCAAAGTTCTCCTCAGCGTAAAGGTTAAGAGGCCCATCTATCACTGTTTTCCATGTTCGTAGAGCTAGTTTCTGGAGTAAATATATAGGCTATAATCTGTGTGTTTACACATACTTTTAAAAAATGGCGGATGCCGGTGTTTTGCGTGCGTCCGGCCAATCAGCATACACTAACGTCACGGATAGGTCCTATAGTGCTGGTTTAGACCCAACTCTGAAGTACAAGCTAAATGAGTTCCTCCAAAAGAGTTCCTAGAACTAAAATTGTTCCTAGTTCCTGCGGTGAGAACGCGCCAAAATCCGGGTACGTCCGCCAATAGTTCTAGAAACTATGAAAAAGTTCCTCCAGTGCGAAAGCCCAGTTTTGGAGCTGAATATGTGTTTTCTGAACAACAACAACAACACTTTTAAAAATTGTCTTTACTATAGAAGCTGGTTTCTGCCATGGAATAAAATTAATTAATTAAAAAGGTCATTTCAAATTTTTATCTCACAATTGCGAATTTATACCCCACGATTCTGACTTTATAACTTGCAATTGCGTGCTTGGAGCTTTTATAATAGCTTATAAAAGTTATAATAATATTGCGAGTTATAATAATAAATTTATCTTGAGCAGCAAATCAGCATTGAAATGATTTCTGAAGGATCATGTGACACTGAAGACTGGAGGAATGATGCTGAAAATTCAGTTTTGACATTACATTTTAAAATATATTAACATAGAAAACAGGTGTTTTAATATTTCACACTATTACTGTTTTTACAGTATTTTTTATCAAATAAATACATGTACTGACCCCAAACTTTTGAATAGTGGTGTATGTACAAAAACTCAACTTTAACACAATTCAATTTTACTTTTATTAAACATTTACAGAGCACTAGTACAGCGTGACTCTTGTTAGCTCCATTGTTAACATGCTATTGAGAAACAAACTAGGTCATTTCTAGATCTGGGCCAAATTAAAGAGACAGAAAGCTAAAAAAATAAATTATTTAAGCACTTTTTTAGTTCAGCTGGTATTATAGTTCACTTCATAGACAGATCAGCGAACTAGTAATAATCCTTTGATTATAACTGAGTAATGTTACAGCCAGACAGGCTTCGATATACTGAAGAAAAAGATTTCATGCACTAGTCCAGCAGTGATTTAAACATATTGGACAACATATGGCAGTCAATTACATAAAGTGGGGCAGCAAAGCCCTGGTTGTGCTGTATTTTGACGGTAGAGATCACAAACATTCTCAGCTTTCAGACACTAATGCTTTCCTTATGAATGTTTAGCTTTTCCTTTTAAATGCCGTTAAACCGGCTTTTATCATTCCTGTGTGTTTTTCTGCAATAGGAAAATGTTAAATGTGCTGAACATGGAAGCATCATTCATTTTTAAATAAGACATCCATAATAGTGTTCACTAATGTGAGAGCACAAGGTTACTCCAGCATGAAATCTGTGCGTGACAGACAGCGAAGGTGTGTGTGTGTGTGTGTGTGTGTGTGTGTGTGTGTGTGTGTGTGTGTGTGTGTGTGTGTGTGTGTGTGTGTGTGTGTGTGTGTGTGTGTAGGAATGTACTCATGCTGTACCTTTAGGTTTATGTGCATGTGTGTAAAGCGTGGCTTATTTAGCCATCATAATAGAAGGTGAGCATCAGTGATCCTACTTGGGAGGACAGGTTAGAAAAAAATGCAGATAAGCAATGAAATTTATTTAAATAATAAGGAATTCATTACAAGATTCCAACTAAAATTAGGGCTGTCAATTTGTATTTTGATCAAATAAATGCAGCCTTGGTGAGCATAAGAGACTTCTTTCAAAAAAAAAAAAAAGAAAAAAAAAATTATTCCAAACTTTTGACTGGTAGTGTATTGATATGATTTATTTTTAATAGATCGACAGCCCAAATAATGACATTAATTTGTTTTTAATTTACACAACTAAAAAGCACAAAAAAAAGAAAAGCAAAATGACAGCAGATTCAAAGCTTAGAGCAGTTAATGTAATGCGTTTAGCGTGGACAGACAGATTGCAGCAAGCCCGGTTTGGACATGGTGAAACTCTGAGGATATTGAACAGCTCTAGGCACAATCTCAGGGTTGCCATCTCATAACACTTTCTTTGACAAGACCTGAATGCTGAAGTAAGTCGTTTGAGGCAAAACGCTAAACAAAGCCTTTGAAATATTGCTGGATAAAGTACATGCTTCATTGTTTATGGCAGCTATACAATTTAAACACGAATGAGGTTTTGTTAAGTTACACAGGTTCAGCGCGGTCATAGTGCTTTTGGGGACAATTTACAAGATCCAATTATTCAGTTGCTATGAGTGTTGTAGAAAAGGTCTTCTTTCTTTGCAAGAAATCTCTCAAGTCAAGAAGCTGCAGATGGCAGCTGTACATCTACCAATCCCGATCGCATAACTCTCTTTTATACCATTTCACTGAGGCTGTCTGGCTTCTCTTTAAAGGTGGCATGCCAACAACTGGTCAATTATTTTTTTTATTTTTTTTTTTATGTCAAAACAGCATATGACATTTAAAGGTACAATATGTAAGAATTTTATGATAAAATATCCCAAAATCACTTGCACAGTGTGATATTTTTCCTGCAGTTGTGTACTTACAATATCCCAAAAGTTCCCAAAGATTTTTAATTTCAGAGAAATTCCAATTTTAAATAATTGGCCGTCCCGGAATCCCTGTTCACTTATATATGTAATACACACGTAATATCCGCGTTATCCCTGGTTTCCGCTCGTACTGCCACAGTAACCATGGCGACAGACGTGGACAACAGCGTTATGTTTAGCGGCACGCTCACGCTGTTGTTGTTGTTTTGTTCAAACATTATGGATCATGGCAAGCAGACTTTGGGAAAAAAGGAGAACTAAAGCAAGGATCAATATCAGCGTGGCGTTTTCGAGATGCCGAGAGCTCCACGTCTGCAACTAACTTCGACTTGACAGAGCTCTTACATGTACTTTATTAGACAGGTGAGCAAATGTACATAAAACTAATCAATGTTATACAGCTCAACATGATGAAATGTTAGAATATGATCAGTATGTTATTCTAATGTTGATCTAGCTTACTGCTAGTTTCATACAGCCAAATTAACACATAGAATAACATTATAACTTTCAACACACTCAAATGCAGTTTAGTGTGATAGTGTAGAAACAGTGCTGCGTTACCTCACAAGTTTAATTAGTCTAATAAACTAACCTGTGTGAGTATTATTCAGCACGTGCGGGTAGTTTGGTGAAATGAAATGTCCTTATTCCTTTATATCCGCGAGGACATTTTTCTCACTGTAAAAATTGGTCTTTATATATTAAAATATATATATCTAATTTTATATTTTGGTAAGACTATAAAAGTATATAAAAACAATCGCCAAAAAGTTGGACTAGAAACCTGTGAACTTAATCTTTAATCTTTGTCCCGCCAAAGATTTATTTTGATCTATTTTGATCATTTAATGTGACAATACCAATAACGGAACAAAACAATCTGATACTGTTTGTCAAAATGTCCTGTGCATTTAATCTTGGAGTGTAATAGATCTGCCACTTTTCCATGTAATGTGTTACTTTGTTGTTCACTTTGAGTCCCTCAGTGACTAATTACCAAAGTGATAATTTTTTTATTTCACGTATAATAGGATAAGTTAATATTGCAAACTGTTTCTTTGCATTTATTTTGGATTTATTATGAGTATACTGGGCTGGGTATAAGGTACTTTGTTGATGACCGTGTTTGTCCGCCACCACCGAAGACCATTTTTGACACGGGAAAAACTCTGTATAACTAAAATGAAGTAACATCAAATACAATCCTACACAATAATACTCAGTCTATAATGCATAACAACTATTTATGCAAATGAATAGACCTCCAAATAAACAGCATCTAATTGGTTCTTATATCTTGCCTGTCAGCTAATGGTTTTTACACAGAGCATCGGTCTTACTTTGTGAATTCATTAGAAGAGCAGTTGTTGAAATGTGCCTTGAGAATTTATTCCATTTAAATGCATTAGATAACTCTTTTGTGTGGCATTTCTGTTGAAGATGCTTCTTAAAGATTATGAAATCCCATTAGCATGCAAACTCATGAAATGAACAGTCGCCTATACTGATGAAATAAATAAATACAATAATATACCCATGCATTAGCTGGAAGTAAATGACTTATTTTTTAAATCCACATTACTGGCATACACAAATTGAACATGATTGTCTCTTTCTGCTGAAGTTAATGCAGACATGGAGCGGAAAGAGCAGAAATGCCGCAGGGAGCTCTCATATTTGAGCTGCAGTCAATCTAATATGACGTTTCATGTTCCACAGCTGTGCTCCTCACCTACAGATGCCGGTATACTGTAGTCATGGAAACAGAGCCATGGTTTTATTGTGCAACTCACAAAATGCTCATATTGGCCACATGAAATCAATATAATCACTGTCTATTTTTTCACTTGTCAAAACAGCAACAAGAGGCCTGTTGGACAGACTAAACATGTTGTTTTTGATTTACTGAGTACCCATGTGCTCAGCTGAACACATTGAAACAACTGAAACACTATGGTGGCTGGAGAAAGTAATATGGCCAAAAGCATAATGGCCTTGAGTGATGTAATGCTTTTATAAAAAGGCACCAATATAAAAATTACAGAACATCAAAACACCACATCCAAAAATGAGTTACATTAATAATACTCTAACAACAACATAAAGAATAGTAATAATAAGTAGCATTATTATTAATGCCAATAATAAATGTGACTATTTAATGGACATGGTGTCTTACTGATATTAACGTTGGTACTGTCCATATTAATCATAGACATTTTTCATTCCTAAAACATTTGTCTTCTTCCAGTGTTGAAATAGATTTTGAGTCCCAGATGTTCAGTGTAAAGACTGTAGTTTGCCTGCCTGGTTCATTAATTCATTAGACTGCTTACAGCTGCCAAGCCATGCAGCAACTCAGCACATTAATATTGAATCCGGCTAATGTGTGGTCACAGGTGTGCGTTTACAATAACTTTGAGCTGATATTCAGAATTTAGAGTTGGAACTATAATAACTTTTTTTTTTTTGCGCCTTTAAAGGAGCTTCTCAAAGCGTTTCACAAGGTAAAAATACAAGGAAAATACAGCATAAATCAACAATAGTACATTGGTGTATTAAAACAATAAGAAATCAACAATGTTACCGCAATTAACAGTAGGCTAATTTTCTTTAAATTGTGTTTCCTGAATTTCAACAGTAAGTTGGTTCAACAACCTGGGAGCAGCTACAGAAAAAGCTCTGTCACCCATGGAATATAACTGTGTTTGATGGACAGCCAACAGGCCAGGCTGAGAAGAGCCAAGCGGGAATAAATAAAGACTGAAAAGTAACGGTCCTAAAATTGAGCCCTGAGGTATGCCAGTAGAAACTGGTCCAATATCATGTTTAGAATAGCCTATGCTTCAGTATGCTGTTCAGACCAGTTGGATTCTTTATTACATATTTACATACTAAAAAGGAAGAATGGACAAACATACCAAATGAAGGAACAATCCACAGGACAAAAACTACAAGTCATTCTATTTTCTCTGTTTTATCATTTAGTACAGTGGTGAAGTTTTGTCTTGGGGTTTTGTCTTGACTGTGGACTCATTCATCTTTAATGGGAACTCTAGCACAAACAGCCCTTTCTGTAGATGTCTCTCATGTTTTCCCACTGAACATCATCCCTGAACACACATTTTCTGAACTGGTTGGGGATGGGGACTGAATCATTCATGATAAAAGTGCACACGCGATAGCAGAAGGTAAAAATGTAATTAAATACTAGATGAGATTCTCTGATGAGCTTTGAAATAACTTCCGCTGAATAAAATAACACTCCTATAATTTGATCCATGGGTACAAAATACATTGAAAAGGAACTGAAAAGAATTTCAGCCTTGAATACATCACAAAGCCGTGAGTACATAAGAGTTTACGTGATGCTATCTACATGAACTCTACAACATGTCACATTTAATTTTCTCACAGAGAGGAAAGAACATTAACTGGATAAATTAATCAGACCAAACATCAGACAAACACAATCATGTTTCTGGACAACAAACACACTGGGTGGCCAATCAGTGACTGTGTTTAAACTGAGAGGCCAGCTTGACTTCAGGTGCAGTTTATAGGAGTGTGTTTAATATTAGGAGCCTAAAGGAATGTTCTGGGTTCAATGCAAGCTCACTCGGCAAAAAAAAAAAAAAAACGACTCGTCCCACATTTCACAGTAATGCATTATGGATGATTCATAATAAGGCATTCTGGGGGGTTAAACAACTGAAATGTGAAGCTTGTATTAAAATTGCAGCATGTATATTAACTCTTCTGTACAAAAAGTATGTAACTGGAGCTGTTGAAAGTTATCTATGTGATCCCTTTAATGCTAAGATTTCTTATGTGGATAAATTTGCCCTGTTGACTTCTATTAGAGCGATACTGTAAAAACAATTGTGCTTGTTTTTACAAACTGAGGGTTGAGTCAAAATAATTTTCTTTTGCAGAATAGGCCTATCACAGATGCAATTTATAGTACTTAACTTAAATTGAAATTGTAACAATCCTTTAAATCATAAATTCTCAACCAGGGGCCTCGGCAAACTTCCCCAATAGGTATTATTTAAAATTAATTAAATCACAACAACTCACGGAATAGTTTTGCCATGTTTATGATAGGAGTTAAACGATTTCAGATTTTTTTAAGTCGACATTTATGTGATTGAAGTTGACGTCAATAATGAACAATAAGCCTAAATCTTGGGCTGAGACTCGAAAGCGGGTTACCTTATGCACAGCTATGGCATATGACACAGTGCTGCCCACAAGGCTATTGCTCCTACATAATAGCTTATTTTAATCAGTTCTTTTGTCTTTGGGTCATTATAGTGAAGCTGTGGGTTTTAGTTACTAATAAATATATGCTAGAACTTTTCAGTTTCTAAGCTATTTTATTGATAAATCACAGAACAGTGTTGACAATACATTTTCTGCGCAACTGAATGTTTCTGTGTGCGTGCGATCTGCACGTGATGTGCGCGCGACTGTCTGTATAGTGTGTGCGTTACAATGCAGCAGTGCATTCGTTTAGAACATGCATTTACCCGATTAATTTTGAGCATCCAGATGGTATAATCAAACTTATATTGTGGAGCGATCTCGTAGTATACATTGATTTGTCATTTTAACTGTTGGAAACGAAGCGTAAAAGTGGACTTCAAAGATTTCGTATCCTGTTGCGTCCTCTATAGCCTATGATCAGCGACTAGTTGATGTGAAGCCTAAATCACTCCGCAGAAGTAGCAGTGCTTCGCCTTCTGAGAATATAGTTCCCAGTATGTATACGGTTAGAAGATGGTTGTGTCTCATGTGACCTTGTTATTCGTACACGCTGTGACTATACAAATCACAACATGTAAATAGGAAAATGTTGGCGTTATTTTGTCACTTATTGGGAGCAGTATGCTAGCTGGAGCCTTTTACAAACAGTCTTTGTGCTAAGCTAGGCTAGCGGTGGGTGTGTCAGACAGAGTTACAGCACGCACGGAGATGAAAAAGGTATGTATGGACTTATCTAACTCTGGGGGATACGGTGAATAAGCTAAAGTCCCAAAAAGTCAGCGTGTTCCTTTAAAACATCATGGCAGAACATTAAAGTCGACTAGTCTGTGCAACCCCTAGTTGCAATGTTAAAGGGATAGTTCACCCAAAAATGAAAATTCGGTCATCACTTACTCACCCTCAAGTTGTTTCAAACCTGTATGAATTTCTTTTTTCTGCTGAACACAAAAGAAGATATTTTGAAAAATGTCTGTAACCAAACAGTTGATGGACCCCATTTACTTCCATAGTATTTTTTTTTCCTACTATGGAAGTCAATGGGGTCCATCAACTGTTTGGTTACCGACATTTTTCAAAATATCTTCTTTTGTGTTCAGCAGAAAAAACTAATTCATACAGGTTTGAAACAACTTGAGGGTGAGTAAATGATGACAGAATTTTCATTTTTGGGTGAACTATCCCTTTAATGTATTTGTTCTTGGTGGACTAGATTTGCTATGCTTACTGCTGCTTCAGAGCAAGTATGGATTTGCTACTGCTAATAGATACACAGACATGATGCTGTGAGCATGCAAGATATGCTGCTGCGGCATGAATAGACAAACATGTATCCTCTAGCAGATCTAGGCAGGTGAAGCTGGGGGAGGTGGAGGGTTACAGAGGAACTCTGATAGTGCGATACAGGACTAGTCTACAGCAAACACTGAACCAGACTATTTAAATTGTTGAGCAAGCAATCTCATTGGCTGTAGAATCAGCAGAGGCCAATCAGCTTGTGCCATGCAGTAATGATGTGATTCCTTGCAGATTGCATGTAAAGGACCCGTCAGCCTGCGCCCTCTAGAGTTTCATGACTGAACTAGAAATTTAAAAAAATGCAAAAAAACAAAAAAACACTGAAAGATGTACAATATTAAACTGGCTTATTTTTACCAGAGGTACATGGCTTACATATGGGAGGACCTTTGAATATTGTCTTGGACAAAGTCGGGCCTTGGAGTCAAAAAGGTTAAGACCCACTGCTTTAAGCAAACAATTAAACCAAGAAATGAACAGAACCAGTAAGAGTTTTATGATGTGATGTGACTTACTGCAGGTGGCATCAGCCTCATCTGATCCATCTGGACACTCAGGTTCTCCGTCACAACGCCAACGACCAGGAACACACTGACCGTTCGCACACGCAAACTCTAAGGGTGCGCATGTGTTCTTCACTGCACATGGAGAGAGAAAAAGAGAGTTAAATGCTTGTACAGAATAAAATTTCAACACAGAATTCGCTCCGATTTCATCATGACTATCTTCATTTGTGTTTCGAATATAAATGAAAATCGAATGGGTTTGGAATGACATGAGAGTACCGGTAAGTAAATTATGACAGAATTTTCATTTATCCTTTAAACAAAAATGTAGAAAGTAAATGCACTTGCCAATTGTCATTTTTTATAGTCTATTTCACTTAAAAATAATAATAAAATGGAGGAGAGGAAAATGAAAGGTACAGTATGCATAGAAAACAGATTTACAGCTTTTGTAATACTGCTGAACTCACTGATCAGAGCAGATGGAGCTGTATGCAATAGAGCATGGACAACAGTCTGGAGCCGCAGATATTATATGCAGAGACACTGCTCTCCACCTGCCGAGTTACTTACAAACTCTCACAGACCTTCAGTGGGCGGCAATCACAATACCCTAACACAACTCCACAAAACCTGTCAACAAACCTGAAGGATCCACTGCGGCAATGCTGCATCATATTCTTTCCCCACAGCTCTGTAAGGCCTCCTATTGTCCTTGGACTCTGGTAAAGGCAATGCGTGGTGTGGGCCAGTAACCAACCAACAGGGACGCGTCTAATCAAACGGAATGCACCCGCAGCCCTCCCCGAAACGTCAAGCTGTGCATCTGACTCATCCGAGATCGTGTTTTTAACAGGAACATTACATCAGCAGCTCTCTCTTCTCCTTCACAACAGTAAACACCCGTTTATTGAGCAGATTGTAATCATGATAGACCCTTCGCTAAGCCCCACTTTGCTGCTGACCAATCCTACCTTAGCAACTGTTGCCGGTTGCTCTTTTTAATGCAAGTCTGGGGATCTGTGTATTTGGACAGTTTAAAATAAAATTTGACAGGAATTACCTAAAAAAAAGTTGTTAGTCTGCCATTTTTGTCAAAAATGCCAAAATATGTAATTTTATATTATTTAAAAGAAAAACATCTGATAAATATATCATGCCAAACATTCCATCCAGTCCACATAAAGATTATTCATTTGGATTGATTAAATTGGTACATTTTACTTAAAAATCACACCGTGCACTGAAGTCTCTATTGTAACGCTTGTCTGAGTCGGAACTGTAAACAAGGAAAGCGGAGCTTAGCTTAGTTTTTTTCTATGACTACAGGCACAGCTGTTAAATTGGGAAATTGTACTATAAGCTGTTTAAAAATTAAATTGTACTTTTTTTTTTTTAAACAAAATGTGAGTGGTCAAAAACACCACCACAATGCTACACAATGCTGCTAGCTGAATTAAATCAACACTAAACTGAAGTGATCTGAATAACGACACTTTATAGCTGAATTAAATTTATTGTATCATTAATGAACTATTATTAATCATTATTAACTTCATAACTGATGAACTTCGCAACATTGACATTGTAACTGAACTGAACTGAATCAACACTGAACTAAAATGAGCTGAATAATGACAATATTTTCTTTGGTAGAGCTGCTTTAAAACTGAAATTGAAGTTGTTTCATAATTGATGAATTTTGCATTAACGCTCTTATTTTCCTGTTTATTACTGTCAAGCTGCTTTGAAACACTCTGTATTGTATAAAGCGCTATATAAATGTGACTTGGGTTGACTATATTATTGGATGTTTGCCAGGTATTTCTTTGTAGTTGCCAAGGTGTTCTGCTGTTTTTTGCACATTGATGCATTCTTCTCCTTCAATAACATTTTATTTGTATTCCCCCACTGAAGCGAGGTGCGAGAGTAAAGAGAAAAACGGAAAGAGCCGGACTAAAGTTATCTAGTGTTTTTGTTTTTTTTATGATAATTTATGCTCAGTTTTATCAGTCAACGACTGATAACAATTGCAGGATTAGAGTGAACTAATTAGCAAAATTATTATGTTTATTAATAATGATAATGTTAAAAAAATGAAACACTGCGCATGTGCACATGCCTGCACGTAGATGAAATTGTGATGCATTTAATTTCAGTGGGATGAAACTCTAATGGTTTGACATTTCAAGGACAATGAGGACATCTGCACTAAGATTCAGTGATACACTTTAAAGTTGTTTACTCACTAATAACTGTTTTCACCAACTAGTGCCATCTGTTAGGGAGGCACTGCTGCTTTTTTTTAAATTAAGACAGAATGGTACTTTCAGAGACAGAAAAAAGGAGGAAAAACAGGGATAGAAAGAGATGGAAAAAGAGAGGAATGTAAAACTTCATCTGAAATCTAGTTATAAGCAACAGTGTGTCGTAAATAGATGTGATGCGATAAGGAGATAACCAAAAAATGATCCTAACCACTCATATAGCTGTGATGAGTGGCAGGACATCTGAACAATAGCTTGGTCTCTACTTAGTAGAAACAGTGTTAATTACATTTATTTTTCTTTCAATACTTAAGTATTGATAACAGTTTGAATTAATAATGGACTATTTTAACACATTAGTGTGTTTTCCCCCTATTAAAAATATCCCTTAGTTAGCTTAGCAACATGCTATGCCATATTTAATTTGGTGCAAATGAAAAAAAGCCTATCCCTTGTGGAAAATAATTGCTCTTAATTATATTGAATGTGCACTAATGTGCTTAAAATCTTAAAAGTATATTTAAAAAAATATTATGTATTTGTATATGCAGATATCACTTAAGTGTACTCTTTCATGACGTTTCTTAACACACTTAAAAGTGCACACTGTAATAATGTCAGATTAAAAGTTTTACTTTAAAGTACATTTTAAATCATTGGTTTAATTTAATCATGACAAATGTGTTATTAAGCCTTGTTCAAATTGAATATGACATCTACCCAAACTAAGGTTCATCGTGATTTGCATAAGATGTTTCAAAACGGTCCCATTTTGGTTCGGATGCTGCCTAAGAAAGCAGCTACATATTGTATATAGGCACTAGATAGAAAGGCAGCTTGGTAGGTTTTGGATCAGATCAGATATGTAATAGTACTGCACATCATAACCCAATAACAAGATAGTTTGTATGTGTTCCAGTCCTTTGAGTTTCACCTCCTGATAAGAAATAGAGTTCAGCTTGAGCGGCTCAATCTGGACGCTGTAATCACCCGAGGCCTGCCCAGTATAAACCAGATATGCTTCTCCTTTCTGTCAGAACAGGGCAGACAAGCGTACTTCTATCCATCTCTACATCTTGTTTTGGTCCTGCAGTCTTCCATCACTGTGTTCTAGTGTGATTTAAAACTTTCTGTTTCACGCACAAAATAAAGTTGGAGCAATAGGCCTACCTGAAAACAGGATTGAGACATGATGGAAATATAAATATTTTACTCCCACACATACACATGCACACAAACTTACACCAACAAAACACTATGTCATAGTTTTGTTGAGAAATAGTTTATTTCTGAGTCTCCCATTCAAGCAAATGGAAGATTAGCATTTCATTGGTAAATATCATCCTTGAAATTAAATAGTGTGCATTTGGGAAATGAAATCACATTAGGCAGGATTTGCAGCAGTGAGTCTGGGCGCCAGTGGGAAGTGGGGTGAGAAGAGCTTCTGCAGTTCAAAAATCCCACATCTCTTCTGATGCTAAAATCCCGAAAATCAAAAGGACTCTCTGAGAATCCAAGTGCATCAGACAGTAGATGCTTATTTTATGGCAAACCACAGATCCTGGTTCAGAGTAGAGCTGGTAATCGAGTAAGCTGATGATTCTTTTGATGACATACAATCTGGTAAGAAAGTAATATGTTTTGTATATCTTGCAAATCTACTAATCTACCGACAATTTTGATGATTAATTGAGTAATCCACATTGTGTGGTTTGGAAAGCAATCTGTGACAAAAAGTAATCTGCCAAGTGTTTTGATAATTAATCGAGTAACTGTTTGTTGCACATCTTGGTAATTGAGTAATCTGCCAACAACATTCTTGATTAATCGAGTACATTTTTGTTGTACATCCTAGTAATCGAGTTTTTTTGATGAAAATGATGGTGGATAATTGAGTAATCTGCATTATACAGATTGGAAAGGGAGTAATCTGACAACTGTTATTGATTAATTTAATTTAGTAACCTTCAGTAATCGAGTAATAACAACTTTTTTGATAATTAATCGACTAACCTTTGTTGTATATCTTGCTAGTCTAGTAATCTGCCAATTATTTTACATTAGAGTAGAAGAATGTGTGGACAAACAATAGATCAATCTAAGTACTAATAGGTTTCTTTTTAACCAAAATTTGTGTTCTATGGGTTTTTTCTCATAGAACACAATTATTAGTTTTTAACATTATTAGCAACATGCTAATGTGTTTTTTTTTATCAATGAACCTTAGTGTAAACAATCTACTGATTATTTTGATGATTAATCAAGTAACAGTTAGCAACCAACACTTTTGTAGATTAATTGAGTATCATTATGGTGTACTGCAGATTTAATCATTTTATTTATTTACTGTAAATAAATATTCTTTATATTAGTAAATAATATAAAGTATTCTTGCTCAGACCCTGGTGTATGGATTGTCCCTCTATATTACCAATTAATTGAGAATAATATACATTTTAATACAAGATTTTTTAAATCAAGTACTCGTTTAATTGAGTAATCATGAGTCTTAAATGAGAGGAAATGCTCAAATCACACAAAACACACAAACATCTCTCTCTCTTTTTCATTTCCTCTCCCTTTCATATAATACTACAGGATTTCAACAGGAGTCTGATCCAGAATTAGGGCTTAGGGACAAATTGAAATACCTGGAGCTTTGAACACCCGCGCTCCAGAGAACAGCCTGTCCCCAATCATGTTTATGTGTGTAATCCTCAAATAAATGTCTCTATCAAATGATTGGACATGCTTCACATATCAGAATATAAACCCATGACATGCCTTCACATCTAATCCAGATTCACTCTTATTTTTATCCTCGTATCAACAAAGGAAAATCAATATTTGGCAGACTGGCTAGAATTAAAAATTATAGTTCATTATCACAGATGCTGATACAATTTTTATTTTACTTTACTATTTGCTATTGTGTATTTGAGTTTAAAGCCACTAGTAAAACAGTGTTGGAGGGATATATCTTCTATTATAGCACTATAAGGATTTGATAATGAGTGTACTTTAATACTCTCAGTGGTAGTTTTCTGCTGCTGTCTAATGGTCTCTCAAGGGAGGTTAAAATAAAATACAAATTTTTTGCAGAGCTTCACAAAGATGTATATACTGTCATCAAACCATTTATTATACTGATATTTAAAAATGTTTTTGTTTTTTTTACAAATATTCTAATGTTTATTGAAGTTTATTGAACTTGGAATGTGTAAAACTACACAATTTCATTATCAACTAGTCAGTGGGTTCTCTAAATGGCCAGTCAAATAGTTGGTGTCGGTTATATGGGCGCTAGTGCAGTAGTAGGTCGAAGGAAGGGCTAGAACTGCACTGGCACAGGTCCAACTTCATTACACTTCACTGAACAATCAATTTCCTTCCTCAGTATTACTGAACTTAAAACTTTATGTGCACAATGGCTACATCTAGTCATTAAATTAATTTATTACGGGCTGTAACTATGTAGGGACATCAGTGGAAAATAAAATAACTATGAGAAGTAATCAAGTCAAATAGCAAAACTGGTCACCAACTAATTTTTATGAATTATGAATTGTTTTGGCCCTAATGATTGACTTGATGGTATCAATTGTGTCAATGGTATCAATTCATTTACATTTACATGCAGTACAAATTACATGTGTCAGTAAGTGCTGCAGAGGAGACGTTGACAGAAAATTACGAGATCACTGAATGACACCAAATCTAGTCAGTTTGGTTAGATTTCTGTGGATGGGGAGTCAGACTACAACAGTGGTCTCCAATGCAGTGCCCACGGGCACCTGGTGATCGTTTGGAGCGTGTGAGTCAACCAGAGCGCATTCTATAAATAAACATATTTCATAATACTTGCTTGACATAAAAAAAACACATTTAAAGTCCCCCTGTAGTCAATAATTGTATCCCTTAAAACTCATCTTTGATCACCAAAATTACATATTTAAACGGTTTTCCTTGAAAAATCATTTCATAATACCTTAAAATAGCTTGAATGTAACTTTACACCCTTGACTTATTTAGTATATGCAGTTCTATGAATATGCAAATTAGCCCCACCTCCACTCACTCACGTCAGCTCAGTTAGCACCTAAGAGTCAGTCTTAGACTTTTCTAAACTTCTTTATAAAAAGCTCCTACTCTTAAACAAGTCTTACTTTTTACTACGAATCTTTTGACACTTGTGTCAAAGCTTCAGCTTATAATTAAGAGGATTTTTGAGAAGTTTTATACATACGGCCCCTGATTCACTTCATAGGTTGGTTTGGTTCTTGGCTTATAACTCTTTAACGAAGACTCTTTTCAAATGTCTAATAAAAATATGAATGGGAAAAATACTTGTGGAACTAAGGAACCAATCAGAAGAATCAATATCAACAATGAAATAAAAAAATAATATAATGCTTGCTAGAAATCATTCACAATATTTTCAATATTTCAATAATAAAAAAGAGATTTCATTATTATTCCTTGGAAATATGATATGAAACCAAATATATTTGCAGCCTGAAGCATAAGGTAGAGAAACAGCAGTAGCTCTCACTCACAATAAGGTTGGAGACCTCCAGCCTACACGTTTTTGATCAAACACATAAGAGTGCTCATGCTACCTCAGAATAAAGGGTCTCTGTGTGTGTGTGTGTGTGTGTGTGTGTGTGTGTGTGTGTGTGTGTGTGTGTGTGTGTGTGTGTGTGTGTGTGTGTGTGTGTGTGTGTGTGTGTACATTTGATTAGCAAAGTACACACAACTGTGTAGGCTGTTTCCAATAGACATCATTTAAACAGCAGTGTGCAAACATCAAAAAGCCTTCAGCCTTCTTCTCAAAAAGCAGAGCACCTCCTTCACAATTGACAAAGATCCCTCCGTATTCTTAATAGCAAATTTGTCTCTCAATCAATGCTGGATTTCTACACAGTAATACTTCACTGTTGACAAATTGGTCGTAATTGTTAATCTGCACTCTCCTTTCTTTCATCCTCTCAATATGTTTGCGATAAATGTTGAAGAAGGCCATTTCTTCTGCCACAGCTGCTCTGTCGAGTCTGAGCGTGACACTAGATGAAAACACAGCTTTCAACGCCCCTTCTTCTCTGGGCAGGTTTCAGCCCAGTTTTCCTCAACAATGATGCATTTGGACTCAGAGCTCAGTGCAGCTTTGATCACCGAGCACAAGCCTCGTGGGGGTCGGGCGGTGCTTGGCAGGGGGCACGCTGCCATCTGGTATTAGAGCTCAAACATTAGAGATGCACTACAGTGAAGCTTCAGAAGTCAGTACTGATGTTTGTTCTGCTCCTCAAGGCTAGATTTCACCTGTAACTGTGGATTAAGGATAGTTTTCCAGGTGGAGGAGGGAGCGTCTCACCTTCTAGACTTGGTTTCTAATAAGGCTCTACTTTATTGGAATTTACCACAATCACTCGATGGATTTGGTTTGGGATAATTCTGTACAGTTTAGATTCAGATTGGTCTTCATGAAAAGTTAAGTAGAAAGGAGTAGTGGTATTATTCTCTATATATGCTGGTCGAACTGGGACTAGTCACAGCACTTGCATATTGTTGCCCTATTGTTAGTTTGATTGCTTCTATTTCTCGCCTCATTTGTAAGACGCTTTGGATAAAAGCGTAAAACATTTGAATGTGACTGTGGCAACATTTTAATAGGTTGGTTTAATGCACATTTCCCAGCAATTTGGAATTGAAATGTCTGGCGAGTGGCGCTAAAAGGTGAACGCAAACATGAGTTAAAAACACATTTTCTGAAGCAACCATGACATTTTCGCTGTTTCTAGTCTTTCAGCTCTTTTATCGTGACTCATGTTTCACAGGAATCTAACCTTCACATCACAAGTGCAATGCTGTACCAGATGAGCTACTGAGCAAGTCTTCCACATTAGAAAAGCCGTAGATAAGGAGCTGGTTATGTGATGCAAACATCAAAATGTATTAGTTTACAAATCATGAGTTATGGTACAAGAGTTTTGAGGTCATTTAATGTAGTATTGTGTATGTAGTATATCCTATTTTCTTCTGGAAACAAACTTTGTTGCATTAGTTTCCTGTTATCTCTGTAAAGCTGCTTTGAAACAATCTGTATTGTAAAAAGTGCTATATAAATAAATGTGACTTGACTATTGTGCATGAAATTAAGTCCTTGTTAATCGATAATCTGCACCTATGTGCAAAGGGACAAAAGTTGTTGTTGTTTTACTGCCTCTTGTGTTCATTTGATCTGCAAAGCACAAAGCGAAATGTACCCTGAGCAACGTATTTCAGGTTTTGCAGAAATGTCACATATTTCTAAGGAGACTGGGTTGATAGCTTGTATTATGTTGTAGTGCTTAATATTTGAAACAACCCAATAAAGTAAATAAACATCTTTCCCTTTGGGGATTTAAGACAAGTTGGAGGTCATCCTAACTTTAAGAGATTAATTATGATGATTACATTTCTGATATTTTTTATTCTTAAGTTTTATCTTAAAGTCCCCCTGTGATGAACATCTAGGTTTTAATGTTGTTTATATGTCTATGTGGTGTTTTTAATAGGCTTTAAGACAAATCATGTGCTAATTCATAAGTCAACACCATTGCTGAGTATTTTCTCCTTAAAACTGCAGTGAACCAAAGACAGTCTAAAAAAATAGGTTTTAAATCGTTGGTGTTTCTGACGTCACAAACTACCTTGTAACCAATCAGGTCAACGTGTGATCGTTAACGAGTGGATCTCTGAGCTGGTGTGAGTGAGTGGAGGCGGGGCTAATTTGCATATTCATAGAACCACATACACTAAATGAGGCAAGGGTGTAGAGTTACATTAAAGCTATTTTAAGGCATGAATCATTTTTTTTAAATACATCATTTGGGTGATAAAAGATGAGATTTAGGGGATCAAATGATTGACTACAGGGGGACTTTATGTAAAAAGATAAGAATATTCTTGAATTTGTTTGAGGACACATAATACCCTTTATTCTTAAGTTAGAAAATATAGCAGTTAAGAAGAATTTCATTCTTAGGAATGTTCTTTGTGAATCCAGTCCCTTGAGTTCTGACTTTCTTCCACATCATCAGTCACATGGACTATGTTGTAGATGGAACATCAATTTACTGCTTTAACAAACATTTGAGCAGTGGCAAGACTAGCATTAAAATCATTACAAGTTAGACAACACTACTATTAGAATTAGCATGGCTGACTTAGCTTCAGAGAATGTTGGCAAACCAAGAAGCTCTTTTTTACTTACATAATTAAGCCCGCTAGCAACAATGTACCACAGTCGCAGACATAGCGTTCACTTAGCATTAATGCTAAATGGGTCTGTCAGGATTAGGCCATTTATAAGGCTATGTTCTGCTGAGTCACAGTAAGTCAGATGTGCAAAGCAATGTAGTTTTTCCTGCTGGCCCTCATTAGCATATGCCCAATAAGTCAATATTGTGGAAATAAAGAGACAATAAGTAGTTAGATTGCTTTCTAGTGTGCTGCTGTGCCACAAAAAAAAAATCAGAGAAGGCATTACAATGATTAAACTCTTTTCTAAATAGTCCCGATGGGACATGTAAGTTTTCAGTGAGAAGTAATTTACCTTTCTACACTAAAAGCAAAAATGTCAGTAAGTATTAATTCATAGCCAGAAACCTGCTGCATCTCTTCAATAATCAGACAGAAAAAGCATTTAAGCAGAACAATATTATAGATTCCTGTTAAGCGCAATAGTTAACAAATACTGAGTGGACAGACTGAGCCATCAGATAGTAGAAGCTCTCATAGAAGACTGTAGTAGTCAGTCTTTGATGTCTGCTCTGTTGTGGAGAACACTTCTAATTTTCTTTATCTCAAAAGAATTGAAAAATTCTGTCATCACTGAGATATTACATTCTCTCTTTCGGCAGTTTAATCTCTATCGTTTCATTTCAATTCATATCAGTAATGAAACAATGGATTTCAAGAGGGACAATCAATGTCAGAAGATAATAATGCTATTTTGAGCTAAATTCCCATTTTTGTAAAATCGGAGAAATAACACAGATGGTAGGCCTAGTCAGTGGTGCTAAAAACACAACCGTTCAGCATAGCTACACTGATCTGTGCGTTATGAAGCTCTTAGTTTTTGTGATTTTGAATGGCTAAAGCTAATAACATGGATCAGAGAATAATCACTGCAAATTCTTCGCAATTGCATGTGAGCCGCAAAACGACACAAATGCTATAATCATAACCTGATTTAACTCAAAACACACTGTAAATGAAAATTCCTTTACTTTCACAAAATCAAAGCATATTTCAACCCAATTTAAAAAATAAATAAACAATATTTTGTTGAAAGAAAAAATAAAGCCTAATTTTTGCACTGTGACTTTATTTTCAATACAATTCCCTCTCAAATTCCCATTATTGTAATGCAGAAAAAAAAAGAAGTCATTACTTTAATGAGGAAAAAAAGACACGTTTAGATATTTTAATATTTTGTAGTGCCTTAAATTTATGCTGATTTAATAAAGAAAAAAGTCATTTTACTGTAATACAGTAGAAAAAGTACTTCATAATAATACGAAACATCATTAAGATTAATGAAAATTACAAAAAAATACAAATAAAATATCCAGATGCAGTACAGTAATGAGAATTTGGGAATTTAAATTGCCTGACTGTAAAGACAATAATGTCACAGTGTAAAAAATCTTGATGGTCCTAAAAATAGCTTTCATTCTAACTTTTCTTTTCCTTACATTTTACATTTATGCATTTGGCAGACGCTTTTATCCAAAGCGACTTACATTGCATTCAAGGTACACATTTGACATTTTGTCAGTTCTTGCTTTCCCTGGGAATCGAACCCATGACCTTGGCGTTGCTAGCGCCAACGCTCTACTGTTACTCAACTGTGCTGGATTATTACACGTCATGTTTTCATGACATTCACCCTCAAACACATCATATGGACCTGACCGTAGCACCAGTTGCGAGACACACAAAATGCATTGTGTATTTTTTTGTTTTTGCACCAATAACTAGAAGTTAATATATAGAAAACATTACATACATTTGAATTAAATGGTCTCTCAAAAGACTAAAATCCTAAATGTAAACAGACGCCTACTGTCTGAAAGATTTTCTCCTACAGTATAAACAGCATCATTTTTATCCTACAGTATAAACAGCATCATTTACATTTATGCATTTGGCAGACACTATAATCCAAAGCGACTTAGTGGGCATTCAAGCAGTGGCGTGTGGTGGTCCCCACTGTGTGTATGTGTGTGTGTGTGTGTGTGTGTTTTTACTTATTTTTAGTTCAATGTAAATTCATGTTAATTTCCATATGATGTAAACTTAGTTTTCCATTTACGTTGCTCTAAGCAGACCATGACCATGTCTACATGCCTAAATGCATTGAATATACTGTATTATATATATATATATATATATATATATATATATATATATATATATATATATATATATATATATATATATACAGTATATATATATATATATATATATATATATATATATATATATATATATACTGTATACACATTATGTATGTAAACATGTTCATATTGATTCTAAATGAATAATAATATGATACAATATAAATACAATAAAAGAAAAAGCAATGCTATTTATCTGTATCTGTTATTTTTTAATAGTGCCCTTATTTTTGGCCCATTAGTCAATAACGCCTCTGTAAACACAACCATGGTCACGGGCACAGAGGTGCAGCTTTCATTTAACAGAGCTGAATGAAATACTCTAAAAGCCAGCTCTCTCACAGATCATTATTCAAGATCATTTTGATTCATTTTGATGTGACTGAAAGTGATGATGATATATGAGTGGATGAGCCGTTTACTTTGCAATTATTCTGTCCATTTCAACAGTCTGACCCAGATTTGTGGAAGCTTTGTGAACATGATAGGCGAGCATTATCACAATTGCAGAGTAATGAGCCAGACATAGCATGATTGCCAGGTTTTAAGGTGAACTTTGACTTGTATCTCGCCGCTACCACACCTAGAAACTTTATCCAGTGGTGTCGTTCAAGGAGAGTGTTACTTAAAGGAATAGTTTACTTAAAAATGAAAATTCTGTCATAATTTACTCACTCTCAAGTTGTTTCAAACCTGTATGAGTTTATTTCTTCTGCTGAACACAAAGGAAGATATTTTGAAGAATGTCGGTAACCAAACAATTGATGGACCCCGTTAACTTCCATAGTAGGAAAAAAATACTATGGAAGTTAATGGGGTCCATCAATTGTTTGGTTACTGACATTCTTCTTTTGTGTTCAGCAGAAGAAAGAAACTCATACAGGTTTGAAACAACTTGAGAGTGAGTAAACGATGACCTTTAAGAAAGACTATTTGACAAACATATGGGAAACTAGAATAAAAATGCCGACACATGCATCTCCACTTTGTCCAATCTCTATCGTTTCATTTCAATTCATATCAGTAATGAAACAATGGATTTCAAGAGGGACAATCAATGTCAGAAGATAATAATGCTATTTTGAGCTAAATTTCCATTTTTGTAAAATCGGAGAAATAACACAGATGGTAGGCCTAGTCAGTGGTGCTAAAAACACAACCGTTCAGCATAGCTACACTGATCTGTGCGTTATGAAGCTCTTAGTTTTATTGATTTTGAATGGCTAAAGCTAATAACATGGATCAGAGAATAATCACTGCAAATTCTTCGCAATTGCATGTGAGCCGCAAAACGACACAAATGCTACTTTGTCCTCAAACAATATCAGAGTTTTTCAGTTACGTGAACAGATATGTGTTGTGCATCCAACAACGGCTCATTGGAAAAACGTGCCTCTACCTACACTTTTTCAAAACTCCAAAGATGTACCAATACAGTATATACAAACCACTGCAGTTTCCAGGTGAAAGGAACACTAGAGGCAGTAAAACACCAACAACTTTTATTTCTTTTTACACAAAATTATGATTCCAGAGGTAGATTATCAATTAATTAAGACATATTTTTGTGCGGTTTCTTGAATGATACTATGTTATAACCTCAGAATACTTTTACAATAGCGCATGATTTGTAGACTAATACATTTTGATGTTTGCATCACATAACCAGCTCCTTATATATGGCTTTTCTAATGCGGTCACCTTGCTCAGTAGTTCAGCTGGTACAGAATTGTGGTGCCACGGTAAAAAGAGCAAACTAAAATGGCATGATTGCTTCAGCAAATGCGTTATCATCTCACATTTACTTTTGTTAACACTATTGGGTATCTTCTGGGTTTAGTGTAGGTGTTATTTGCAAACGCGATAGAGCATTCACTTTTCAGCGATACATTTAATTCCCGAGCTGCCGTACATGCAACAACAACCAGCATAAATAATCAAACATTGCCAGATTCACGTTCATCAGTTTCGGATCAAACTGAACAAGCTTTTAGTAGAGTTTTGCAAGAGGCAACGTAATTTGATTGAGCAGAAAGGTCGCCACAGGCACGTTTTTCCAAAGAGCCTGGTTTGTATGCATTGGGTGAATTGGTATGAGCTGATTCCATGCTATTCCTTGATGTCAACGTTAAGCTCTCCTGCTCAGCATCCACTAATCTTCCCGCAGCATCACCCTGACTAATCACAGATAATGTGTGGATTTGAACCACTGAGTTCCTAATAGCAACATCGGGGCGCTGGCTCATGAACCCAGATGACACAGGAGGGGAAGACAGAAGAGAGAAGACACCTCTCAGACGGATAATCTACCGTAGGGATAAGGAGACTTGGTTAGCTCAAGACACTAACCCCACAGAGGCCTAACGCTCGTGTCTCTCAAACTCGGGTAAAGGACATATCATGGATTTTCCTTTCTCATTTAAAAGACAATGCTTTGAAACTAAAGTTCAAAATGCATTCCATTTATGGAAGTTTAAAGTGATAGTTCACCCAAAAATGAAAATGTTGTCATTGTTTATTCACCCTGATGTCATCCTTATGACTTTCTTTCTTCTGCAGAACACACAAAAAATACATTTTGAAGAATGTTTTTAGCCAAACCATTTTGGTGGCCATTTGGGGCTTTCGCAACGGGTAGTTCTAGGGTGGTTCCCCAAGAACTAATGGTTCTCCTAGGAATGTTTTCCTGGTTGCATTCACACCGCCAGTAGGAACTCTATAGTGACGCAAGCCACGCTTGTTGTTGTGACTTTTATTTTGACGGCACTGAGAACGTCAGCCAGAGCCTGAGCACGCAGTGCTGCTCACATTCTCCGTGTTCATTAGTTTACGATCTGTCTAACAGTCCTGTCTAATACGTTATTAAATAGAACTGTTATACATAGAAAGTAGACAGTTAAAGTCCAGTGTTGCTAGCTGAGCAGAAATACATAATCATGTTTCGCTTGGTCTCCTCAAAGTTCTCCTCAGCGTAAAGGTTAAGAGGCCCATCTATCACTGTTTTCCATGTTCATAGAGTTAGTTTCTGGAGTAAATATATAGGCTATAATCTGTATGTTTACACAGCTTTTTTTTTTAAATGGCGGGTGCCGGTGTTTCGCATGCGTTCGGCCAATCAGCATACACTAACGTCACGGATAGTTCCTAGTGCTGGTTTAGACCCGACTCTGAAGTAGGAGCTAAATAACTTCCTCCAAAAGAAGTTCCAACAAAATTCGGTCCTAGTTCCTGCGGTGCGAACACGCCGACATCCGGCTACTTCCGCCAATAGTTCTAGGAACCATGAATAGGTTCCTCCGGTGTGAAAGCCCCTAATAGCATATTGCATAGACAAAAAACACTGCAACATATCTCAAAGTATCTTCTTTTGTGTTCCACAGAAGAAAGTCATACAATTTTGGAACAACATGAAGATGAATAAACGGCAGAATTTTAATTTTGGGTGAACTGCCTGAAAAAAACCTGATCATTCACAAACCATTATAATTCTATCGCAGCCATGCGCAAATAACACAAAACCAGCTATATTTACAGATTTGGCCCATTCTGATGATCAACAATGCAAACTATGTCTGTATGCAAATATTAGCCAATAACAGGAGCATTTACACATAGAAAATCTTAGAGGTACAGCAAAAAGCAGGCTGTTTGAAGTCAAAATAATACAGGTAGGTGAATTGCCCTAATGTGGGACATTTTTTTGCACTTTAGATTTTTGTGACATATTGCGATGTGTAACCAAAACATTAAATCCACACCCAATACCATTTTAAAAACCCCAGGATGTGCCCTAATCAAATCAAAAGAGAAAATTCAGATAACCCATTCATAAGAGAAATTATAGACATATTAGTGCTCTTATTGCAAGTCTGCAGCTTCCTAATGTGGGACAGTTGTGTCCCCAATGTGTGACACTGAAAAATCTATGATAAAAGACCAAAAATCACATTGATACATGTAGAATAGTAAAATCTTATTTTGTTTTAAGCCTGGAACACACCAAGCCGACGGTCGGCCGTCGGGCAGTTTCCGTGCGTCGGCCGACTAAATCTTCTCAGTGTGTTCCGCACCGTCGGCTGAAATTGGTCCTCGTCGGCTTTGTAACGGCCGATTCGACATGTTGAATCGGCGTCGGGCCGTCGGTGAAAGAGGGAACTCTGATTGGCTGTTCAGCTTAGTGACCGAGTCAGTGCACGAGAATAATAGCAAAATAGCGAGCAAAGTCAAAACGGTACAGATAGAAGGCTGTTCTAATGATATGTCATCTTATCTGAGTGTTCCTTGGCGAATATTTCAATATTAACACGAGAGGAGTGGAATAAAGACAGTGTTTAGCAGGATTGATATTCAAAACGGTAAGCACGCACTGCTTTGTTTACGGTTTGTGTAACGTTAACTGCAGCCGGCAGCGCCGGTTTCCCTTTTTGAATGACGAATATAGACGAATATATCTGCAGAAATAGACAGCTGTCTCATTTACACGCAGGCGCAGAACGTGCATTCTAGCTGACAGTCGGCTGTAGTTCTCTCGGTGTGTTCAAGTGCAGCTTTTTACCCCGACGCGAGGCGACAACACAGTCGGCTTTCATCAGCGCTAGTTCGTCTGCGTCGGCTTGGTGTGTTCCAGGCTTTAGATTCACTGGAGAGTAGATTTAGGGACATTCCATGCCCTGGCCAAAAGTCTCAGCTGAGGGACCCCACCATCCTCAACAATCTGCCTATACTCCTCTATGGCTCCTTTCATCCTGTCCTGCCTCCACTGATTAAGTTTCTTTCTCTTATCATTTCCCTGTTTCTAATGTTAAATCTGCATTAACAGTATTCTAATATTGCATTACATGACTAAAACCATGTAAATAACCATGTTTGTCCCACAACCATGCCCCACCACACATTTTAGACTCATTGAAGTACTGTCCCACATTAGGCTGATCATGCTGTCCCAGATTTGGAAACCACATTTCCTAATGTGGGACACTAGGAAATTTTATAAAAATATTAAATATATAGTTTATACACACAAAGTTACACAATTTTTTGATGGACAAACATTTTGATAAGCATATTAGGCTAAAAAGTAGCAGGATTGCTTTGTTTAAAATGTATTTAACTCCTTAATATCAAATTTGTTAAAACTCTGTCACTGGCCTTCGGATGGTCTTCACACAAGGTGCCTCCTGTTTGATGATTGCTCCACCCTCAAATATGATTGGACATTTGATAGGTCATGTGATTTTGATCACATGACACCACAGCTTTGTCTAACCCATAGTTGCACTGTCATTCATGTATGTATGGGGGACCTACAAACACTAGACCTTAGGTGTCCCACATTAGGCAGTGTCCCACATTAGGGCAATTCACCCTATGTGTTTCAACTGAAGCAGGATAATCAGAGACAATGTGTTTTGCATTACATTAATGGGAATTTGAGGGTAAAATAAATTGTCCTAAAAATAATGCCGCAACATTAAACATCTTAAGGCTCCTAATAGTAGACTTTTTAAAAATAATGTGCACCACGTTGTGTACAATAAACCAGGAACATGCATTAAGAAAGTGTAAATTGTGATTTCATGTTCTAAATGCTAATTCTAAAGGGCAGCATGAGGGTGGAAAATGGATATGTATATTAAATTATATAACTGTTACAAGTGCAAGAAACCTTCACTATAATTATATGTGGTCTTTAAGCAAAAAACATCAAATGCTACAGAAAGTCTAAGCTGTATAATACTATATTCATATGGTATAATTTAGACAGACTTGTAATATTTTGTTAGGAAGGTCTATCCAATGCTCAGAAGGCGAAAGGGTTGGAACTTGGTAATTGTCTTTTCAGTATAGTTAAAATGATGGGGAACGTCTCCTAACTCTATAATAAGAATGCAGACATCCCATGAGCCTTTTATCATTATTAGGATCTTTGCTCTTCGCAATCTTCTACAGAAATCCTTCAGAGACGCTTTCTTTTAAATAAAATTTCTCAGTCCGCTCTGTTTTGAATTACTCCTGTTTTCTTATTCCCTTTCATTCTCTTCCAAACATCAAATCTTACGTCTTACTCTCCTCTGGTTTTGCTCTTTTATTCTGCTGGTCCCTACATGAGTGCTTTCCACCATTCTATGAGTGGGAGTCTGCACACAAACAGGGCTCGCACTCAAGCCAAATACAAACGTTTTTGTTTTTTTCAGGTAGACGGAGGGAAAAGCCTCTTGAGGTGCCCACAGATGGGGGCTACAGCTGTGCTGAGGGCGTGTGGGGTTGCGGTGCTGTAGTGATAGTAAAAGGGCTGTATTTCAGTATCACCTGCCATACGCTATTAGTTACAGTGAATCATTGGACTTCTTTGTAAGCATTGATTCCTGTGAACCTGTTTGAAACAGCCAATCAGGGCCGTTAAATTTCACATTCAGGGTCGTCTGGAAATGCTGTTTCTCTGACGCAGCATGAAACAGAAACGCATATGAACGTTCACATTATGATTGCCACTGAGTCTGAGACGAAGGAAGCCTTCCTGCCTCCTCTGTCGTTATTGTTCATACAAAATCACCTCCCAAAATTGGCACAGCTTTAAAATACATTAAAACACTTTGCTCTTGACAAAAAGAGAATGCTCATTTCCATATACGCAACACGTATGGTCTGGAAATGTATTGTTTTATGAATAATTCTGGCTGGTTTCCTTACCCTTGGATGATAAAAGGAGGAAACTGAAAGGAGGAAAATATGGGAGAAAATTGAGGGAATTAAATAAAAAGAGGTCAATATGTTGGATCAACAATATTGGCACAGCTCAACACTTTGTTTCTGTGCCAGTTTTTAGTGGAACAAGGTGTTGAAATTTGGATCAGGATCAAATGGCCATGTGTCCAGTCATATCGGCAAAAAATCTGATAAGAAAAAAACTCGAGCAAGTAGATTACTGAAGAAATTACTATAGTCTACCGTATGGTGCTTCAGGAACCAAAAACGTGCCAAAAGTAATAGTGATAAATGACAATGTTTTTGTATGATAAACAACTATGGGTCATTCTCGCTGCTTGCCAAGTCTGCATTATATTATCATCTTCCAAAAAGAAAAAAAAAAAACCTGTAATATTGTGAAATATTCTTTCAATTTAAAATAACTGTTTTCTATTTTAATAAATACAAATAAATAAGTTATTTCTGTGATGGCAAGGCTGAATTTTCAGCATGAATTACACGTAGCAGATCTATACAGGTGGAGCTGAGGAAGATAAAAGATATATATATATATATATATATATATATATACTTATATATATACTTATATATATTCAAATTACCAAAATTTGAAGCAAGCTGCAGAAATCACTATTACTCTACTCTACCATATGGTGCTTCGGGACCCAAAAATGGGCCAAAAGTAATAATAATACATTTCTATGTTGGATTTTTGACTAAGACATTTTTGTTTATTTTGTGTACACTCGATGATACCCAAAGTAAAATCTGGGTCCTAAAGCAAAGCCGTTTCTATAACAAATGTGCTGCTTATCACAATTATCACTTGATGCAATTTACGCTTTTAGTTTCAGATTATTAATCATTTCATACTGCAGAAAGACAGTTCAGCACTCAATAAGCCTGACAAATATGAGTCATCTTCATGACACATGATCAAACAACTGCATCTGCACTATGGAGAGGGCAGGTCACGAATCATTTTAATCAGGAACACAGCACACGATTCTACGCATACGCATGGCCTTGTCATGCATTAGAGGCGGATGTATAGACAGTGTGCGGATGAATCTGTTGGATTTGACATGGGGGTTGGGATGGTGGTGTAGGGGGAGGATAAAAGGGACACGGGGGGTTGGGGAAAAGGACGGAGGAGCATCAGGGGAATCCGTTAGGGCGGAGGTCAGCTCTGTCTGTGCCAATAGTTGTTGGAACAAGGTGTAGAATTATAGATCAAGATCAAGAATCTATTTATCTGGATGTAATGCCAGAAATTCAAGCAGGCTTTTAAATAGCTTCATTTTCGCTCTGTTCTATAAAATAAATATAAATAAAATAATACATATATCTCCTAATATTGTAATACAGGTTATTGAATAAAGTGGAGAAAAAATGTTATGACAGATAGGATCCCACATGGACGTGTTGCATTGCTTGGATACAATAACTTCAGACTGCATGACTGCCCTTTGTTGAGAGCAATTGAAGGAGCAGTCAAAACAGTAAACTCAACAGGCGCATGATGCGGTGACACATAAACTGCTTAAGAAAACAAGCATTCCTTTTGGCCTGTTTTCAGCTTAGAGCAATAACCCGATGCAATGAGGCAAGACGCACTTGACAAAAAAGGCTAAAAAGTTGCTGTACAGAACACATATGCATGGATTGTTCTTTAACCACCTAATGAAAGAATGATGCATGAAATGCCTTGCTGGAAGAATTCCACCGTTTTTGTTTGCACAGTTTATGCTCCAAAACAGTCAAATCAGATGCAATAAGTAAAAAATGTGGGTACACTTTAGGTTCTCTTCCACTGCGTCATATGACTTGGCTCGTCTTGCTTTACTTTGGATCTGTTTGCTTTTCCACTGCAGTTTAGTACCGCTTCAATGTGGGTGGGATTATAGACTGACAGTTATAGTTGCGCCGCCTCTACTGCCGTGACATCAACGCCTGCACCTCGACTACTGACCACGATACAGCCATTTCTTTTCTCAAGTTTCGAGTGCGATGGTTTTTTAAAGCAAGTCGTTTAAAAAAGTCGAGCGAACAAATGATACTGTGGTGGCTGTTGCTGACTATTTAAATCTAGTGGGTTTGGTGTCTCGTGTGGCAAATCCAATGAAGCTGGTAGTGACGATTCTCTCTGACCAATCAGTGATCTGCGGTGTTTACACGTCACGTTTTAGTATCGGCAGAGCCCGTCTACGGAGAGCCTTGGCACTTCCTATTAGCCCCATTGTATCGATCTTGGTTGCAGTTCCATTAGAGTTCCACTGGAGGTGATCGCGGGCGAGTGCAGACTGAATGGGAGTCTATGGGGCTAGACGGCTAAATGTGTCTCTTTCACCCGACTGCCGTTGAGAAATCTCCGATTTAATTGTAGGTTTTGCAAGTTCAACATGGGTTATAGGTCGAAAGTTGAATGAACGAGTACTTATTTCTTTTCGATTTCTTACAGGTTGAGTTGTTGTTGCCCATAACACGCTAGCATTCTGCTAATGACGTCAGCATTCTGACGTCATTGACATTTTAAAAGACTTTTTAAACCAAATAAGTGACTCTAAAAAATCTAACACCCAGCAATGTGTAATTTCTTTGCATCTCCTTTCGAATACAACATTCAAATTACTAGACAAAAAATTATATCCTGAGAAAAGTGGATTTTGAGGGTTTTTCGCCATAGACCTCCATTCATTCTGCACTCGCCTGCGAGCGCCCCCGCATGGACAGAGACGTGTTACTGCAGCCAGTCCAGAAACCGGAAGTAAGCAGAGAGTGCCAATTCTCTTCCTATTAGACATTCTCTGGTATTGGTACGGCTCGCTTTGAACCTCAACCGAGGTGGTACTAAAAAAAGTACCAGGTTTTTGGGTGGTACTAAGAATCAGTGGACCCCCCCTCCCCCATTTCAGTAACTGTTCAGTTACAGTTACTCTGCATTAATGAAATAAAATATGAAATAAAATGTGTGATTTGGAATTTGAACATGCAAATGGATAATGGTATTGCTATGTATATACACTACTGGTCAAAACTTTGTGGTCAGTAATATATTTTTTTAAGAAATTAACACTTTTTTTCAAGTAAGGAAGCATTCAATTGATCTAAAGTCACAGTAAAGACATTTATAATGTTACAAAGGTTTTCTATTTCAAATTAATGCGGTTCTTTGGAACTTTCTATTCATTAAAGGATCCTTAAAAAGTATCAGTTTCCATATTAAGCAGCACAACTGTCTGTTTCCAACATTGATAATAAGAAATGTTTGTTTGCTCGAGCATTAAATGATTTCTGAAGGATCATGTGACACTGAAGACTGGAGTAATGATGCTGAAATCACAGCTTTTACACCACAGGAATAAATTACATTTAAAAAATGTATTCTATTAGAAATCAGTTATTTTAAATTGTGATGGTATTTCACAATATTATTGTTTTTAATGTATTATATTTATCAAAAATACAGCCTTGGTGACTTATTTCAAAAACATTAAAGAATCTTACTGACCCCAAACATTTGCAAAGTGGTGTATATTGTATACATGTCTCTACATTTACAAAAATCGACATTTAACAAATAGCCTACTCTGTGAAGAATAACTGAATGAAGAGTGTGACAACTACAATCCCCATTACTCCAATTAATTGAAAATAATTTCAAAAGGCTTTTGAAATAATTGATTATAGCTTTTGATGCTAATCAGTTATTATTTGAAAAGCTCAAAAGTCACTCAAACAAAGAAGTAATGCTTTGGTGGGAGGGCTGATTTTGACATCTCGTTATGCACGGCTGCTGTTCTCACACACACATGTGTGTGTCAGTGTGAGTAAACGCTACTCACGGCAGTTCTCCTCATCGCTGTTGTCAGAGCAGTCATCATCATCATCGCATCTCCATATGGTGGGAATACATCTCATATTGTTACACTGAAACTGTCCATCCTCGCACTCCGTCTCAGTGCCAGTTTCGGTACCTGAGAACGACAGTGAAGAGAATTACAGTCGTGCATTTGCTCTTCTACTCAAACCAATATAACCTGCAACCATTACATGAAAGGAGAGCAATATATCTACTACTGCACAGTAACACATTCCTGAACCGAGCAAATCCAAACACAATGTGACCAGCGATATGTTACTACACGCGCACTTCAATGAAGCCATGACAAAGAAAACGAAAAAAACACACTCAAACCTTTCTTTCTTTCATTCCTATTTGTTTCTGTTAGGATGGATATGAATATGAAACAATAAATTCATGCTGCCACATCATCAACCTTTAATATTTTACTCGTGCAAACTAGATTTTTAATCAAGTGTTGTGTGTGTTTATAGAAATGTGTAAACGCAAGGCTGCCCGCGTAGAACAAGTGTTTAGTCTCGCGCATCCACGAAATAACCAACACAGCATCATTCACACAGTCTAATAAAAAGGCAGATAATTTCATGTCGGGAAAAAAGAGAAAATACAACAAACCTTTTGCTAAGTATAATTCCGAAAGTAAGAAATGAAAAAATAATAATTTCCCAATTTCTGTCCACATTTCCGAAACGGGTTGGAGTGTTCATCCACAAACAAAAGCGTGTCCGGATGGCGTCGCTCCTTCGCTGAATCTCCAATAGATTCACTGGCAATTTGAATCAATGACGACATCAAACGTAAGCGAGTATGAATAACTGCACTGAAGGGTAGTGTGCCATCAAACACTAATTACTAGATAGAATATGAGGCATGATGGAATCAAAACAATAACAATCATGGTATTATTAATATTGTAGAGATTATTTTTTTTTTATCTATCATCATTTAAAACCTTTTACAAGTTCCCCAATTTTATTTATTTATTTATTTAGCCAGCCAGTATATATTTTATATAAAAATAAAAATAAATTATTTATTTAAAATATTATTTACATTTACGTCTTTATTATATATATATGTTAAAATGTTACAACTTGAAAATGTTGGTCTAGAGATTTTTGGCAAGACTAATACATTTCATTGTATTTATTAATTTCACTGATGCTAAAGTGACTAACAGTACAGTTAATTTAATCTATATATTATAATTATATATTAATCTAGTTTTTCCTGTGAATTTCCAAATAGATACATTGAAAACAGACATTGAGTGCATGGACAAACAACGATGTACTAAAAACAGGAACGTTTTTCCTTTGCGTTTTGTGTACTGACAACACGTGTTGTCAAAAAAATATATGGACGACGCCCCTTCGCTCTCTTCCATTGGTGAGAAGTGAAGCCGCCAGTGTCCCGATATGGCGCTGACATCTTGGGACTTGAGTCTGCGCAGTAGCGATTTCGGGACCAGACCTGCGCAGTAGTGAGCAGGAAGTAAAGCCGCGAAATCAAGGCCCCGCCCTCACTCTTGGTGTGAAATAATTAATTATAGAAATTTAGATATTAAATCCCCTCCTTGAACTGCCACCTTATCGTGGTGGAGGGGTTTGAGTACCCGAACGACCCTAGGAGCTATGTTGTCTGGGGCTATATGCCCCTGGTAGGGTCTCCCAAGGCAAACAGGTCCTAGGTGACGGGTCAGACTAAGAGCGGTTCAAAAACTCTTATGATGCCAACAAAATTGAGGACCGTGACGTCGCCCGGTATGGCGCAGCCGGGGCCCCACCCTAGAGCCAGGTTGGGATGAGAATCAGCACCTCCAAATCCGAGGCCATGGTTCTCAGTCGGAAAAGGGTGGTTTGCCCGCTTCAGGTTGGTGGAGAGTTCCTGCCTCAAGTGGAGGAGTTCAAGTATCTTGGGGTCTTGTTCACGAGTGAGGGAAGGATGGAACGGGAGATTGACAGACGGATCGGTGCAGCTTCTGCAGTAATGCGGTCGCTGTACCGGTCTGTCGTGGTGAAGAAGGAGCTGAGCCGTAAGGCGAAGCTCTCGATTTACCGGTCAATCTACGTTCCTACTCTCACCTATGGTCATGAGCTGTGGGTTATGACCGAAAGGACAAGATCCCGGATACAGGCGGCCGAAATGAGCTTTCTCCGCAGGGTGGCTGGGCGATCCCTTAGAGATAGGGTGAGAAGCTCAGTCACTCGGGAGGAGCTCAGAGTAGAGCCGCTGCTCCTCCACATCGAGAGGGGCCAGCTGAGGTGGCTCGGGCATCTTTTCCGGATGCCTCCTGGACGCCTTCCCGGGAAGGTGTTCCGGGCATGTCCCACCGGGAAGAGACCCCGGGGAAGACCTAGGACACGCTGGAGGGACTATGTCTCCCGGCTGGCCTGGGAACGCCTCGGGGTCCCCCCGGAAGAGCTGGAGGAAGTGTCTAGGGAGAGGGAAGTCTGGGCATCCCTGCTTAGACTGCTGCCCCCGCGACCCGGCCCCGGATAAGCGGAAGAAAATGGATGGATGGATGGATGGATAGATATTAAATTTAAAGCTCCAATCTCCTCAGTCCTCCAAAGATCCCGAAAAAAAGTCTGTTGGTGCTTCAGTGACTACTTCGCTCAGAGAACCTGTCAATCACAGCTGTCAATCATGACGTCACACCACCGTTTATATAGCATCAAATAACTAACTAAAAACAAACTTATTTTAAAAACAAACACTTGAATTTACATCAGCGTGATAAAAACTACAGTAAATGACAGAAACCACCTTCGGAAAAAAAGATATTTAAAGTGTAATTAAATTGTTTAGTTGGTCTCAAGTCCCGTTGAATAACACGGGGAGGCGGGGTTTATGACCTATACTAGGACCAGTCACTGGGGGGCGATCGAGACGTTTTGGCTTCACTTTTCAGGGCTTTTGCGGCACTTGGTTCACACAGATCCCGAAACAACTAAACGCTGTATTCTGCTGCCAGGCCAGTAGTTGGCGATGTCACTTTGTAAAGATACACTACGTGCCTATAGAGTAAAACGCACGTAAAACGCATGCGCATGACATCACCGTTTTCAAAAATTCGTGTTATTGTAGTTTGTGTTTTCAGGCCAAACGCTTGTCGTGTAAATGAACGCCTAAAACGCATAAAAAGTATTTAGCTGAAAACGGTGTCGTGTAAACGCCCCGCCCCCTTAGCCTAAAAAATTTCATGAAACATAGCACCACCCCTCCGGTATGTACACGTGCATATCCTCAAAAAGCGAATCACCCTGAAGCAATATACAGAAAGGAAGCAAGGCAGAAAAAGTATGAGATGATCAGTTTTTAAATTGCATTAATTATAACCCTTATTAGGATAATGGGGTTAGGTGACCTTGTAAAAGAGTTACAGTAATATATATACTGCATCTGTGGCACTGTGCCAGCCTGAACAATTCTGTCAGTCAAAACTAGGCCAGAGCGACCCTGACAGGATAATCAGTCATTTTAATAGCAGTAAGATGGGGCTGAACTCAACCCCTCCCCCGACTGCTTAACTGTGAATGTAGCCAACCACAACAAAGTATTCAAAGGGGGGAAAAAATGGACAGGGGCAAAGAGCCTATTGTCATGAACCTGGGCATGTACCCAGATTATGTAAACTGGCAGCAGGTGGCTGCCAATCCACTTTAGGGATACACACAAAATGCCACTGAAAAAATTGAAAAAGTTTTATAGAAACGTTTGAGCAGATGCTTTAAAAAAAAAGTTTTTACCTAATTGCACCTAGATCAGATTATACATGTATTCAAATAAATCAATTATACGTTTTCATGTGATATTTTGTAAATTAATGAGGAACAATTCTGCATTGTGTGAACTAGAGTAAGTGAAACCAAACTGAAACCAAAAGACTGGATTCTGTTACCTTTTTAAAGCTCTAGCTGTGACATGTAACAGAGTAATTAGATGAAGATGTCATGATTTGACTATTCAGGGTTGCCCGATTGCCCTTTCCAAAAAAATAACCAGACAGTTGACGTCACCCATTGACTTCCATAGTATTTTTTCTTTCCTACTATGGAAGTCAATGGGTGCCGTCAACCGTCTGATTACCAACATTGTTTAAAATATCAATGACCCATCGAACGGATTAGGAAAGGTTTAAACCACCCTTTCCAATCCGATTGAAATTTCAATCCGATTTGGCCAATTAATTCCGACTGACGTGGTTACATGTGACTTCCGACTGTGCTACTCCGATTAGGCTACAAATGGATTATGGGATCCATAAAATATTGTAGGCCTACATCAATCCCTTGTTTACAGCTTTGTTTTCTTTCACACATTATGGAACATCAGCCTTGACAGGTCAACACAAACAATTAAAAATTTCAACAAAATTCACTTCCGATATCGGAATTCTAATTTACAGAACATCCGAACAAAAGTAGGCTATCTAGCCTAATTTAAAAATGGTAAAGCTTATATTTGAGCTTCGATCTTCATTGTATTTGGAAACACTTTTTTTTTTCAATTTTGGTTATGACTACCACTATATGTCAGATATTTCTAAATATTATAGGTTACACCAGCAAACATTGGTCCGACGGCAACCTCGTGGTGTCCCTGCCAAAAATAGTAGCGTTAGGACGGCATAAATCGATATAAATAAATAAATAAATAAATAAACGATAGGCCTATCTATTATGTAACACAGAACAGACACATCAAAGACGTCCGT
Organism: Leuciscus leuciscus; assembly: GCF_965113295.1. Classification (NCBI taxonomy): domain Eukaryota; kingdom Metazoa; phylum Chordata; class Actinopteri; order Cypriniformes; family Leuciscidae; genus Leuciscus; species Leuciscus leuciscus. Next base: position 18,870,975 of record NC_138730.1, on the reverse strand, counting down.
TCAACTTTCATTTTGGAACTATTTTTTAACCATGACGGGACGTGTTGGAGAGACGTATTTTCGGTCCAACGGTCAAATGTTTGGTGGGACATATGCCATCAATCATATTTTAATTATTTTTTGTTGAATATAAAATGAAAAGCTTTCATTTATGTCAGTTTGTTATAAATGTGCTTCTTGTGGTAAAAATTGCAAGTCAAAAGTATTGTTTAATTTGAATAGTCGCACCTGGCTTTAGGGGAATTCCGCAGAGTCTGGACGAGCATGAGAAAGTCTCACGCCACTTAGCATCACGTGACGTGAATCGTTTCAGCCAAATTTAATTCAGAGGACACACCCCTGCAAACGAAATTGATCTAAATGAGACACATTTATTTGATATTTCAGTGATACTGATATTCGTGTCTTTAACGATGGCAAATGTTTCAGCAGCGACACCGAATTATCGAATAACGGCAGGGAAAGCCGCGCGCACTCCGAAGTGCGCGAGATGCCGTAACCACGGCTTCGCAGTCCTGTTAAAAGGCCATTCGGGAAAATGTCAGTTCAGGCAGTGCGTGTGCTGGAAGTGTGCTCTCATCAACGAGCGGACGAAAATCCTGGCATCTCAAAGACGAATTAAATCCGTTCAGGGACACGAGTCTCCGGCTACCGACCGTCCCGAGCAGACCGCTCTATCTGACAGGAAAACGGGTAATAATAGTTCAACTAACGGAGTGAGCGGAGAACCCGACGTCAGCGCGAGAAAGGGTAATGCTATCAATGCGCCCGTTAGTCGACACGGCACAAGTGATAAAACGTACACTGACCTCCGCGGTCCCGTTAGCTCGGGCGCGGTTTATAGTGACCTGAAGACTCCCGCGGGATCGAGCGGCGCTCTTGGAGGTTTGTGCAGCTTTAAAACCTTAATTTCTAATTAGTAATTAACGTTATTTTATTTCAACTCTAACCTTTATGTTTAAATAGCCTGGTGCAGGTATGCCGTCACTTTGTAGGCCAACCTATTTCGCATCACACTGGTTCCCTCGACAAAAACCCAATAGGATTTTCCCATAGGCTTTCGGATTATCGCTAACCTGAAGTGCTAAAATGCTAACTTTTTAAATTTAATTATTATTTTTTATTTAATTTTTTTATTCAACTTTCAGAAAAGCATACAATTGACATTTAACATCAAGCTACCTGTTCGTTTCTGCGTTTTGGCCTACAAAGTGATGTCATACCCGCACCACTCTATTTAACCACTAGGATGCACCAATGTATAACGTTAACTTAACCAACGACTCTAAGTACAGCGTGTTACTAAATCTGTAACTGTTATATACACAAGTAAAACATTATATAATAGACCAGAATAATTATTGGAAACATTAGTACTATAATTAAAAAGGGATCAGTATAGTTTACATTCCATGTACAATTTCATGTAATTAAAATCAAATGAATCAAAATCTAATGAACTTTTCATGCATTGCAAATGCACTTTATAGTATTATTGAAAATAAATACATAAATAGGCACTTTTTACTTTAAAAAAATACTTTTTGTAACCTAATCAGGGTACATGCGAGTCCTTACAATGTATTATAAATGTCTGTGTCTTATATTCAGTTTGATCACATGTAGGGTCAGAAAAGACTTAATTATATTTTTAAAAGTTGAGTTAATATGTACGTACATCCCAGAAACAAACAGGCATTGTCTCTATGAAGAAAAGATGATTGGCTGACTCTTTTAACTGTAAGGCGGGACTTCCGGTCTATTGGCTGTATAGTTTCACCCATTTAACTTTATATTTGCATTAAATTAGTTAAAATTAGCTATTTTTTGTTACATGCCAAAACATTTTTACACTTCTAAGCGTAAATGTTTAAAAGTTATTTGAAAGCATAACCGAATATTGTATAATACTGGATATATCCACAGATTCACCACCTTTTCCTGGAGAGTACAAAATTACAGAGGCATACCCTGGGCAAATGTATCCAGCAGAGATGTTCGCAATCCCTCTTCCCATGCACCCGCAGTACACGGACCGATACATGTTCCCGGCGGTGCTGGTGAGCCTGAGACCACCTGCACCAGGAGCCTTCAGGGAACATGTTGGATTTGTTCCCTTTCCACCAGGAGCGCTGTCTTATCCACTGGAGAGTCGGGAATTGCAAGTATGTTCCACAGGCATGATTGTTCTGCAATGGCACTCATGAAAATGCCTACAAACTATCACGTTCGTAATCACAATGTGAGAGTAAGCACAACATTTGTAATGTATCTTAAGTCTTTTGATACACTACCATTCAAAAGTTTAGGGTCAGGAAGATTTTTTTAAAGAAATTAATACTTTTATTCCTTAAGGAGGCATTAAATGGATCAAAAGTGACAGTTAACATTAATAATGTTACAAAAAGATTTCTGTTTCAAATAAATGTTACTTTAAACTTTCCATTCATCAAAGAATCTTGGAGAAAAGGGATCAAGGCAAAAATATTAAAGAGCACAACTGGTTTCAACATTGGTAATAATAATAATTGTTTCTTGAGCAGCAAATCATCATAATATAATGATTTCTGAAGGATCATGTGACACTTAAGACTGGAGTAATGATGCTGAAAATTCAGCTTTGACATCACAGCAATACATTACATTTTAAAATATATCCAAATAGAAAACTGATGTTTTATATTGTAATATTTCACAATAGTGCTGTTTTACTGTATTTTTGATCAAATAAATACAGCATTGATGAACATAAGAGACTAAAAAACATTACCAACCACAAACTTTTGAATCATAGTGTAATTATTATATATGTTTTATTATTACACTTACATATAACTTTTTAATCTCTTCACCCAAACTTTTGATCAAAGGGCTTCACTGTCACAAGAATACTTTAGGCTGCTCTCACTTCTAAGAAAAAAAAAAGAGAAATTATGTCTATTTCTTATTCCCCGTTATCTACAGTCGACTTACAGTATGTGAGAGGTTTAAAAAACAACAACCTTGAAACCCCAAAGCTAGTTTAACTTATTTGATGTCCTTTTTCTACTAACTTCATTTTCCATAATCTGCAGACGGCAGTCCTGCAGCGTCAGGCTACAGCTGAATAAATCTAACATTAGGGAAGAGTGTAAATCAAGAGGAAGATCATGTTTATTAACATTCCGTTTTCAGTCAGTTCCAGATTTTCACACCAAACCCTGCTGTTGTATTTATGCTAAGTCTGAATGTCCTGTTCTCGTGTTTGCTCAATGTTCCACAGTATAGTCCGTACCTCCCATATCCAGGGCTGAGAGATGAACGTTCCCAGCATTCCCAGTGTCACATGAACGGAGAGCAAGGAAGATCTGAGGTTCCTCCTCAAGCTGCAAGTGTCCCAGGTATTAAATATTAAAACATGTATTATGTATTGTTGATTATTCTGATAATACTAGGGGAAAGGAAAAACACTCCAACTGATATGATGTGTTTAAATGTTTCCCATTTCCTTTTAGTGTGTAATGTGTCTATGCATGTATAAGATCTGCAGTTACAAAGCTCATAGTGTCCCACAGACCTGCCTAAAACGCCTCGATCGAAGTTCATATATTACTTCCTCAAACGTCTACGTCACAATATGAAATATTAGCATAATGCTCACATCATGCGAGGTGAATTGGCGAATTGAATTGTTGTCATCATGTCGTGGAGACGCTGTGTTTGGATGCAAAAGCAAAACCCCTTTGTTTGGCCTTCTGAAAACAGCTATAAACTCTGAAACTGCCATAATAAGGGCTGTTACATTTCCAACATACACCTGAGGTCTTTGACCAATCACAATGCACCATGTCAGCTGGCCAATCAGAGCGCTCTGAGCTTTTCGGAAGGAGGAGCTTTTTAGAAACTTGAATATAATCAGAGCGTTTCAGACAGACTGGAAATCGAGGTGCTGCAATAATGTTCAGAATGGCATTAAAGCACGTTAACCTATTATTCCACACCCAATAAACAAACTAATGAAGCATCATGTGGCCCAGTATATTTTTCCATATCAATATATGACCAGTTGTTGGCTGCATGTATTACAACAAACTTAAATATCACATCAGTGATTTTAACTGTTCAGCAGCTAAAATATTATGGATTATTTTGATGACAGTACATGATACCTAGCAAAACCTGAAATGATTGTTCAGTGTTCTGCTGTATTTTAAAGTGTCTTGGTAGATGCATTGATTTGAAATGCATTTTTTAGTAAAATATCTTTCTTTTTTTTTTTTACTCAAACATGATACTCTAATCAGATTAAAATTGTTCAGATAGATAAATAAATACACACTACATATTTTACAGATTAAAAATACATAGCCTACATGTAGTAATACATTCAGCTGCTGTCGTTTTTTTATGACAAAATAATTTCTTTGGTGCCAGAGTGGGGGGAAAAAAAGGTCAAAACTTTCTTCTAGTTTTCCATATTGTTCATACAGATGTCCGTTCTGCTTGCTCAATACAGAAAGCCAAGTTGGTGGTAACCAGGAACCAGATGCTGTGCCTGTTGAAAGTCTTTCCTCAAGGAACACACCCTGAAAAGATGAGCCCTTCAGTTTCTCTTCGACTGATACCACATCATTTGTACAACACACGCATTCAATACGTCCTTTTCAAAAAATAGTTCTCATATTCCTTTTCAAAAGAAGTTATGACAAGTTCATTACAGTGACATTACATGTTGTATTCATGATTTTCAGAAGATACAGCTGAAACCACTGCGGTCTTTGTTCCAGTAAAGGCAATAGTTTGACATTTGTTTTTACACTACAGTCGATTATGGTATCAGTCTTCTTGTGTTGTTGCACAGTTTTTGAACTTGACGCCTATAATTCCAATAGATACGATTGGAAAGTTGAATGTTAAAAGCAGTTATGCTTGATATTTTTATATATTTTGTCCTGTTGTTTAGACTTCATAATGAAGTAATGATGTTTAGGATGTTTTTCCCCCAAATCTTAAAAAATATTTAATGAATAAACGGTTCCATTCTGAAGATTCACTGTCTTTCTGATTTTGTAAAACTCAATCAAAGCGGCTCTCGACTCTTAAATCAGTATTTTCTACTCTGCATCTCAGAGATCCCGTTTGTACTCTTGAAAAGAGACATTACGATTCCCGGGATGAACGTCTCACTTCATTTGCTTATCTGAACCCAGACGGCACAGGAACGACACCGTCAGAATACTACAACCAGGACCAGTGGGCAGATAAACTAATTACAATCTCATGAATATTAATGTGCTCCTCTGGCACAGAGCATTGCTGAATGTGAAACTCAGATCCAGCGAGTGCCAAATTCACATTTGTATACAGAATGCAAGCAGTATGTTTATTCCCACTGCGAATACAAACATCAGTACGAAAAGAGAGTACAGCTTGCTGGATCAGGACATCTAGGTAAAACTAGTTTTACAGTCACTGTTTGTTTGTCTCTTTACATAAAAAAAACATCACAAGGGCAAAATAATGTAAATCTATGGTATACTTTTCAGAATTATGTTATGGTGATCATAAATGGTTTCCAGTGGCACCATTCTGAAGGGTTTTATGTGTGGTGTTAACATTAGTCTGCTAAATACAAACATTAAAAAAAATCTCTCAGGTGACATGAAGTCTTTTGAAATATACAAAGGTGTTTGACAGGGGAAAAAAGAACAGAGCCCTGACTTCACCTAAGTAATAAGAAATAGAGGAGATTAAAAAAGTCCTTTTAATGGCGCAATCCATTTCAGTGAGAGCTACTGATGGGAAGATACAGCTCATTTGCGTGCCTTCATTTTTCTCCTCGTCTCCTTCCCTGGCCGTTTCTATATAAAAAGAAAGAGATGAAAACATGTGGAGTCTTTAAAAATGTTACAACGAAACAATAGTAATTCGGCTACATCTACATTTGAAAACTTTTTCTTTACGTTTTGGTCTTTCACCCACACAGACATGTTTTTGTCCTGCGAAAAAGGAGCTTTATGGAAGCTCGTTTCGGCCACAGAAAAAAGAAAATTGCGTTTTTTTCTTCTGACGAGTTATAAAGTCACAATTACAAGTTATAAAGTCAGAGCTGTGTGATATTCTGAGAAAAACGTCAGTCTTTTTTTTTTTTTTTACCTCAGAATAACTCGCAATTGCGTGTTATAAAGTCAGAATGGCAAGATACTGACTCGCAATAATCTTTTAAATTGTTTTATTCCGTGGTGGAAACAAGCTTCCATAGATTTTTTGAAGATGCTCTTCCAAGTGGATAGATTTAAAAATGCAGTGTTCGCGTTGTAGTGTGGACTGTGAAAACGACAATGCATGTTTAGTCATGTTACACATTGTATCAATGAATATCCATGTTTATACCAGTATGTGCCTGCTATGCGCTATTCACTTTAACGGTTTTGCTTTAAAAATAAATGTTACTTTGTACAATCTTCATTACATTCCTGCAAAGATGACTGACAAATTTACTCACAACAAAACGTGAGGACGATTGTGTTTTACACCATACATGGACTAGTGATTGAGAGCGACCTGGACTCGCCAGTAAATAGTGAGATATTTTACTAATAAAATGAATCATCCAATTGAACAGCATGAGAACTTTATTGTCTTTGGCCGGTTGCATAAACTGCTTAGACTAGTCTAAAAGTTAGTCATTTTTGTCTTCAAGCCTTGTCTTAACTTTTTTAAAGTCTGTTACATAAAAAGGTAGATTGGTTTAACATGAATAGGAAAAGAAAGTCTGATTACTGAGATGATAACTTGTTTAACTGCTAGCTGTTCAGACTAGTTCTTAAGTGACAGTCGTAACATAGTGGCTAAGAGTATGCATTAGGCCCCGATCTCTCGGTGAACTTTTATTATGTTTTACACTAAGATAATTTTATCATTTTCTGACATTTTAGTGAGGATGAGAAACTTTTGGAAAAAACGCTTAAATGCTGGTGTGGACAAAAACGTCATTTTCAAAATGAACAGATTCAGCCTAAAAAAAAAAGTAATAAAAAAAAAAAAAACTTACATTCGTCTTGCCTCCTTTGCCGCCTCTTTTCCCACCTTTCCCATGAGCCATTTTGGCCTTGAATCCTGAAACGTCGTCATGGCTGTCTTTGGTGTTCCATTTGGTGCCCTTCTTCTTGCCCCCAAAGCCAAACCTCTGATCCTTGTATTTCTTCTTAGCATTAGGACTAAAGACAGCAGGACAAACATTTAATATCAAATAAATAACAGGGCTCCAGATTGACTATATTTAGTTGAGGTCGCACTGGTTGCCACGACTACGTTGCCCAACTGATAAGAGCTGCGATTTCTGTAGCATATGAGAAACATCAAACGGAAAACACCATTTGAGCTGCGCATTCAAATTCAGTGCAGATATCAAATCATACAGTGCTGATGTGGGAACCAGGAGAAACAATGTGCCATAAACGAAAAAGATATAGAAGGCTTTCCAGTCCACATATCACCAACAGTCACCATGAATCTTAATGTAGTAATGCTAACTGTAACCATGGTATTATGGCAGAAATAGTCAAATGTTTTTACAGTATTCATTGAGAGAAATTCAAACACTTTCAAGTGCTTCAAAGTTAGTCTGGAGCCATATATATATATATACACACACACATACTGTTACAAAACGGTGCATTTAAGCCGCATTTAACTAAACATTTTGCCTCTCAGGTCTTTAAATCAACTCTTTGTATAACCTGTTGAAAAATAACCTCAATATACAGTTTGAACAGCTGAATTATAATACTACTAAAAAACAGCAAATATAGTCATTGCTTACTTTTTTTTGTTTATTTGCTTTTTTGCTGCTGGCCCTTTCGGTTTCGGATCTTGATCTCCTTCCAGGAATTCCAGTTTATCTGTCATTCCTGTAAGACAAACAATGAGTGAAAATTCTCAACTAGTATAAGAAATACAAAACTTTACTCAGATAACCTTGGTAATGATCTGCGATTAAGTGAAAACATGTTGCTCTGATGAAAATGTACCTTTCTGATATTTCTTCACAGCTGACAGCATTGCTTTCTTCTGTTTCTGCCTGTTCTGAATCACCTGTGTCTGAACCTGTAGAGCCAGAGATTTAAAACAAATGTCTGTCCAGCACCCAATAACAAACCCTAAAAACATAATTTAAAGAGAAAAACTGACCTTTTTGCCATATTTCCTCTGTTCTCTGAGCTTCTTGGCCTTTTCTGACTTCTCCATCGCTGCTTGCTTAATAAGCAGCTTTTTCCTAACCTGTTACAAACAAACAAGAACCTGGAAAATTTAGATTATGAATTGACATTGACAGTGAATTTTAATTAATCCGTCTTGGATTGAAGATTTGCGTCCCTTGTTGCCATTATTATCTACTCAATTTTTGGGGGTCTGTAAGATTTTTAAAATGTTTTAAAATGATTAATGCTTTAAAAGTCTCTGATGCTCACCTAGGCTGCATTTATTTGATCAAAAATATAGTAAAAACAGAAATATGAATACAATTTACTATAACTTTTCTATTTGAATCCATTTTAGAATGTAATTTATTCCTGTGATCAAAGCTGAATTTTCAGCATCATAACTCCAGTCTTCAGTGTCACATGATCCTTCCGAAATCATTCTAATATGATGATTTGGTGCTCGTTTCTTATCATCAATGTTGAAAACCATAACAAGCTTATTATTTTTGTGGAAACAGTAGCTATGCATTCATGCAAAGTTGCTAATTTTACTTATGCGCAAAATTGGAATTTAGCTCATTTGCAAATAAAGTGCTTTTTCCATCCCATGTGTTCAAGAGAACAAAATTGTCACAAAACATTTGTAATAGAAATGGAAGTTGCTGCAATCGGGGAAATCACTGTTGCTCTTTTATCAAAAATGACTTGCGTCTCAAGAGCACGCCGACGAAACGCAGTCATGTCATCTTGCGTTCGGATGCTGGTGTTTGGGAACGCAATCATGAGAAACTTCTGGAATATACATATTTTTAAACACATTTTTAACATGTATGCGCATCTAGGCGTTTCCATCCAGCATTTCTTTATGCAATATACCAAAATGAGCATAAAAAAGGTGGATGGAAATATGGCTACTGATACGTTTCTTTCAGGATTCTTTGATGAGTAGTAAGTTCAAAAGAACAGCATTTATTTGAAATAGATATGTTTTGCAACATTATGTCTACTATCACATCTTTTGATCAATTGAATGCATCCTTGAATAAATGGATTCATTTCTTTCAACAACAAAAAAATTCTTACCGACCCACGAATGGTAGCATATATTCGTGTATCATTGGTTTTTTAAAGCTTGCCTATGGGATGGAGAGACTATTGGCTCTCCTACTCTCATTGTGCAGTGGACAAAAAAATTCTATAAATCAGAGTTGTCAAGTCAAGAGACCAACAGTTGTGCTCATTCTCTTACCTTCTGCATGTGCTGATCGGTCTTGGCCATCTCTGCAAAGTAATCTTCTGGTCGCTTGGTAGGAATCTTGAATTTATGCAGCTTTGGCAGCGCCAATAAAACAGTTGCTTGGGCCTGTCTGTAGCTGTAACGCAACAGTTCACAGTTATAGGGATACTTCACCCAAAAATGAAAAATTCACCTTCAACCTGTTCCAAAGACTATCATTAATTTTCGGACCACAAATGAAGATATTTTGAATGAAATCTGAGAGCTTTCTGTCCCTCCATTGACAGCTACACAACTGACACTTTGATGCTTCAAAACGTTCAAAAACAAATCCACATGAATTGAGCCGTTTAGTTTCTTTTTACTAAAGAAACATGATCGCTTTATATGATGAACAGATTTAATTTATGCTTTTATTCACACATATACATTGATCTGTGAACATGAAAAAAAGCTCAACTGAACCTCATTAGTTCTCGCACATCAAACAAGCATGCTTGAGCTTCTGTTTACCACAACTGATGTGCGCATTGAGGAATGTTTATATGTAAATAAAAGAATTAAATCTGTTCCTCATATAAAGTGAGAAGATTTGGACTAAACCGATTCATATGGATTAGCTTTACGATCTCTTTATGAACTTTTTGAAGCGCAAAAGTGGTAGTTGAGTAGCTGTCAATGGAGAGACAGAGAGCTCTCAGATTTCATTACAAAAAATATCTTCATTTGTGTTCAGAAGATGAACGAAAGTCTTACGGGTTTGGGACAACATGAGGGTGACTAACTAATTAATAACAGAAAAGACAAAAAATTTGGTGAACTAACCCTTTATACTGAAGTACATGACACTGAAAACTATGTTCAATATAAATAAAAGAGCTGCACGATTCTGGATAGGGTTGGGAATCGTAAGACATTTTCCGATTCCGGTTCCGCCAAACAATTTCAGTTTCGGAACAAATAAAAATTTGTAAGGGAAAAATGCACAATCCTTTTTGTGTTTATTTCTTATACTTGTCAAATGAGTTCAACAGACCGGTAATGTCAACAAATTCAACATATTATTTAGCAATTTTTGCAAAAATAATAAATTTTTCTCAAGGAAAATAAACATTTCTGGATTCTCTAGGATAATTTGGGACCTCTCCTAGCTTATTGTATCTCCAGCAGTGGAGAACATACCCTCTCAGAAGGGGTAGAATATGCTTGAACATGTAAGATGTGTGTAGAACAGAATATTTTTTAAATCGGTTTGAATGATTGATTCATAAAGACTTCACTTGTTTCATTACTGGATGAATCAGCGCTCTAGCAGTTAATAAACAGAACAGCATGCGTCTTGTGGAAGAACATTGTTGCCGGAGCTACTTCTCTCTGTTTATGTCTATGACGAGTCCCGCAGGTACTGGGTTACTCCGCAGCGGTGCTGACCTGACCAGTGTAACTAGTCCGAGTCTAAACGCTTATTACAGGCTTACCATAGTGATTCAGAATAAGACGGTTTGAAAAAAGGCATTCATGATGTACTCGCTCGTTGTATAAATTTGGTCATTTCTGAAGACAAAAAAGTTAAGGACTGCAGCTTTAACAACAGTCGTCTTGATGAATGTTTTGAAGCATCAGATGTAATCGATACACTCGTGATTTGAAGCGACTAAAAAGGTGATTTACTCTGTTTTGGTTGCTGCCGTAGACATCAGTGTTTATACTCGAACTATAAACTTTTATATCAGTACTTCTGTGATCATTTGAATATTTGTAACAGAAATATCGATACTGTGTGGTTGAAAAGACTGAAAGTAAAGCAGTTTCATATATATTGACAACTGCTCTCTCTGGGTCAACGACAGCGCAGACAGATTTGAATGTTCCGGTGTGAAGTATCCACAGTGTTCACTACTCACTACTCCTCCTAATGTGTGTGCACTAACTTGGATAGGTTAAAAGCAGAGGACAAATTTCAGGTATGGGTTACCACACGACTTGGCCTTCACATGTCATTTACTTTCAAAAAGTGGTTTGCTCTATTTTGATCGCTTCCGTAGTAGAGCTGTAGCGGTGCGTCGATGACGTCGACGCCAAAATTACGTCGACGTCATATTTTTTGCGTCGACGCTTCTTTATTTATTATCTTTTTTTTTTTTTCACCATTCCCGGAGGTACAGCTCGCCACACACACACGTCTCCTTTCTCTGCAGAATGCCACAAATCCGCTCAACCAATCACAGCGCACCATTCCACGCATTGTAAACAGTAACGGTGGCGCTCTGACACCCGGCATCCTAGTTTTCCTTATCTACTTTGCACTTTTTGATCAACAAACAAACAAAAAAAATAATACATTGATGAACCTGTGGTGGATTCTGCCGTAGGGAAGAAACGTAAGCCATCGAAATCTAATCATTTACGTGAGGAGATTAAGAAGATGAGGCACGCGGGAGGGAGAAATGCCGACTGATGCTTGTTCTCACACGACAGCGTCAAACTTCTGTCGAATGCTGACACGTTAACCCCAGGGGATCTTTTAAAAAACTTTCAATTCTTGTACTCAAAGTCAACGAAAACCGAGCAGGACCTAAGCCATTTTACAGCTGATCGCCGTCAAAAAAGAAGGTCGCCGTCGTTCAGAAGGTATTTCTAGCGATGGCTGATTGAATGTAGCCTATGTTTAGTCCAGATTAGTATTGACCGAGTTCAGAGGCTGTCATATGTGGATCAACTACTGTGTAGTTTCAATGTGAAAATTAACTTTTATATTGATTCAATGGATTAATTGCATGAAAAAAAAAAGGATTTATCACATTTATACTATATTATTCAGAAGTAAACATTGTAGCTGACAGTGTGTTTATGTCAGAATGTTTATTTTTAAACCACAACCTTCTAAGTGCTTCTTTTACCAATATATTTAACATATCTTTTGCATTTCTCATCCAAACAACGTCAAACTTGGCACTGCACTTACTCGTGCCCAGACAGCTGTCGAGTTTGAAATCCATCGGAGTAACGGCTCGACAGAGATATGCGAATAACAGACAGGATAAATAATTCCAATTAGTCGTTAGATTAGTCGACTAATCGATAAAATAATCGCCCGACTAATCGTTTAATTAATAATCGTTTACCCCAGCCCTATTCCGTAGACATCAGTGTTTATATCTAGCCTGGGTTTCCCCATGCTGCCTTGTGCGCAGCGCGATTTTATTCACGCTGCTGGGCAGCCTGGACACCATGGACTAGATTTTAGCCTCAGCGAGGTAACCAATCACAGAACAGGGAGGGAGCAGCAAGACGATGACGACGTCTATGCGACACACCAAAGCAGTTTGTTTATATCTATGGATCCAACATGGCATCAGACGCGAAGTTACCTTTCGATGCAGCTTTAGATAGTGTTCTAAGTAGTTTAGAACGCAAGTTTATTTCGTCTTCTTCCTCGTCGAATTTCTGTCGCTCTACATACGTCATCTGGTATAATTGAAACGATTGGCTATGAGCTACGTACAGGCGCATTTGATAGACATTCGTAGCGCCCAATAAACGGCTCTGGGCATTCGCAAACCACGCCTCAAATACGAGAAAATGAACATGTGGTTCCCAGACCACGTCTCAATGAGAAAGAGGTCTGACGTTAGCCAGGCTAGTTTATATCTGAACTATTAACTTTTATCACAGTACTTCTGTGATTATTATGAATATCTGTAACGCATAAATAACGATACTGTGTTTGAAGACACTGTTTCATACCTACACATTACAACTGCTCTCTCTGGCTCAACGCAGATCTGAATGTTCCGGTGTGATTTTGCCAAAGGTTTAATAGACCATGCCGAATTGTTGTAATTTAGGAAGGAGATTGCATGGGTGTTTGAATCGGGATTGTGCTCTTTTAATGATTAATCGTGCAGCTCTAAAAAATAGGTACGTTTAAAATCTACACCACCAGAAGACCGTAAATTATCACAGGCATCTGATCAGACATTTTGTTTCCAAATAATATAAATAGTATCAAATAAGTGTTAATTCAGAAATTTCTCATGCATGCTGGTTGCTATCATTAAATTGAATCTTAGCTTTCTAGATATCAGTTTCTGCCATTAAAAAAAGAAACGGTCCGTCAAGAATTAAAACTGAGGTACTCTCATAAACGCATGTGATTTCCAAATAGGGAACATCCATAAATAAGGTATAACATCATATACAAGTGCACAAAATAAGTCAAGCTGCATTCCTTGTTCTACATGACCAAGTTACACTTACAAATACATCTCCCTCTGAAAGTCATCCTCTGCATTGATATCGTCACCGCCTTCTGATTGTTGTGCTTTGCCCTCTGCTTTTGCTATGAGGTCAACAGCTGGGAGATTGGTGAGGTCAAGCCTTTCAGCCCATGGCAGGCTCCTCTTAAACTCAGCAAGGCATTTCTTCAAACCCTCCTGAATGAAAAACATTGATTATGGCTTAGATTTTTCAATAAATCACAATTTATATACTAAGCCTATGAAGCCTGTATCTGTACGATAATAGATGAACATTTGTAGCAAGTAAAAGACCTTTTAGTATCATTCTAAAAATGTCCACCTTCAGGTCATAGTAAACATATATTTTTTCTTTAAAATATTTAAAGATTTTTATAAAGTAAACAAGAAAAACTTGCCTTGTTAGCAATATTTCAATATTAAGATTTACTGGACTAATGCAACTTCGGTAGGGATGCACCGATATGAAAATTTTGGCCAATACCAATAATTGTTTATATTTCAAAGCCGACGATAACCAATGTATTGACCGATGAATCTAAATCCAATTTTTTATTGAATTTTTGAGAGCTTGATTACAAAAACAAAAGTCTCACAATAAAAAGCCATGTCCCAAGCACACAATTATAATGTTCTCATTATAATTGTATGTAGCCTATATGACAAGACTATAAAGCACATGTATGATCAAGACGAGCCTTGATAATAATATCATACTGTATGAGCCATAAAAGCCTGATGTATCAAATATGATACAAAACCTAAACATGCAAGCTTTTACTTGTTTATATTCTGTCTACAGTCTAAAGATTCGCTAAACAGTTCCATTTAAAATGTTTGTGCCTATTATTTCATGTCAGATTTTACATGGTATTATCATACAAATTATGTTAGTTATTAAGTGTTGGTCATATGTAATGTATGTTAATGTGTAAGAGCAGCTCTGGTCAACTCACCACATTGTTGATGGCTTTCTTTGGCTCAATCAGAGGAACATTCATTCCAGGTTTAAGCAAACCCTTGGCGAAAGCTTCTTGCAGCTGATCAAAGAAAATTAGATGACACAAATGTGTATTAAATTACGCACATTTCTTAACCACTGGTTGTGTTGTTAATTCGTAGCATGAAAATGTGTTCTAATGTAAAACAAAACACGTGAAATGCACTATATTCTCACCTCGTCGTCTGATAATTCCTCATCGTCTTCGTCAGAATCAAGCCCCAACTGGGGATCCTCAACTATTTCTACCATAATCAAATAATATAGAACGAAAATGAGACAAATAAATACAGTAACAGAGACTTCACAGCATCCAAACGCTTCACATGTGGACAGCACTGCTTCTTGTGGGTGTGCGGAATATTATAATCCTGACGGAAACAGAAAACGACAAAGAATGGTTCCGCCGCTGGGAGACTTGCTTTTTTCGTATTTATTGTAAGTTTACGGCATACGTGCATAATTTATACGTTTATATTAATATATGTAACAAAATAACAAACGTTTAAGCCCAAGAGTTATTTAATTGTCAGGAGCCCCCTCAGTATTCAGGTAAAATAGGTCAGGGGACGTCTACTGCAAAACCATCAATATATGAACAAATAGACAAATGCTCTTTTTAATTATATTTATATATTTATATAATTTAAAGCATGGCATCATAATACATGTATAAAATGCGTGTGCTGTGTAAGCATTTTAAGTCATGATAAAATAAATCCATCTTGAAAGTTGCTCATGAGTGCAGTTGCTCCATACTTTCAATAGGGCGAATTCAAGTAAAATGAGCCACTTTGTAATTTATACTTTTCTTTATTACTTTTGTAAACTTTAAGGTCCTGCTTTAATATTTTTATTGAGTTCAGTTCATATAATGTGTTATTAAAAGAACACCACAGACACAGTGTAATCACCATGGGAAAATATCAGAGTAAAACTGGGAGTTGTGAAAAATATGATACACCTGTGTTTTGCCAGATGAGAAGTTTATCTTTTTACTCGTTTAATTCATTTTATAACTGTATCAAATCTATCTTTACATTTCTTTTATAACTGTTTTCATTTTCCTTGCTTTTATTTTGTGTTTATTTTAATTCCTTTCTGTGAAACACTTTGAATTGCCATAGTGTATGAAATGTGCTATATAAATAAACTTGCCTTTCCTTGCCTATATTTACAATAAACATTTGGGGATCATGCACTCTTTCGTGGGCCATCGATGTTTTATCAAAAAGTCATCCTGTGTCTTAATTAGAAACTATAAAAACACATGGTTTATTAACACATCTAACAAAAATGTTCAACAACATCAACAACATCGTTATGAAATCTGATGATATAGATATTGATGAAAATGAACTCAACTGGGAACTGTGAGTGATTGGTTGTATGATTTATTGGTGTCATGTTTTGATGTTATTTTATGTTTCTATGTATTTTAGAGTTATTTACTATTTATGGACAGCACTTTGGTCCATTCTAATGGTTTGGAAAGTGCTTTATAAATAAAAGTTGAGTTGAACCAATAGGCTAACAAAAAACAATAGCCTACGAGGAACATTTAAAATGTAACAATACTGTAAAACTTTTTTCTTTCTGTTATCTCTAAACACTTCAAATGAACTGTAACTGTGTCCATATTTTAAAGCTTTGATGCCAATGTCAGGCCATTTAAATTATTAATAAATTATTTTGATACTTTTTTGTCACGTCATGACTTCATCGTGCTTTGTATGGACGCCATCATGTGGTCTTAATGGAGAACTGCAGCTGCGGTTTAATCGTCTTGAAACAGGACAAAACCATTCCTACTTCAGAAGTATTAAATTGGTTATAAAGATTCGTTTAAAAAAAATCTAATTACAGATTCTTACTACCACACCAACGTCGTCAGATTCCCCTATCCCCAATTTAGGACGCGTGAACCTTTCCCTTTTAAATAACGCGACGCTTCTTCAATGTCAGTGGCGCTGTTAGAAGTTCAGCATTTTCAGCACATTTTAGTGTACCATTATATATTTATTTAGACATTTAAAGTATTAGTTAGCTGTAAACAATTTGTGGGCGGTGTAACGGGCGTGTCTGACCTCTCTCTCTCTCTCTGTGTTAGCTTGTTGTTACCCTAGTAACTTATCAATACTGCAGCGTTAAACAGATGCAGAGCAAACCAGACAACTCGTTTAAATTGTATTTTTCTACAAACTGTTAGCTAATAATTTAGTCAAGATGGCTACTGTAGTGGCACAGTCTCATTATATATTCGGATTGCGGACAGGAGTGAGGAATAATTTGTTGTATTTTGATGAGCAAACCATCATATTTCCGTGCGGAAACAACTGTGTGCGCTATAACATCAACCAAAAATGCCAGAAGTTTATTCCAGGTACTTTATTATAGTAAACATTAATTTTTAAACACTTCATACGTATTTTAATAGGCTATATATTATATGTAATATAGTAGGCCTATGTCTTGTAGGCTATATATTATAGGCTCATAATATCATATGATAAGTATTAACGTAAATTATATCATTATCACTTGTCTCACTAGTCTTAATATAACTATTACTGGTTATTAACTGTATTTCTTGTGAATATCTGACTCATACACACATATGGGTCATATTTCTCCCAATATCAAATTAAAGAAATAAGAAGTTAGATTTTACTATAACTTGAAACAAATAAAATAAAATCTTAAAATATGTTAAATATTATTGTAATGAATGTAGCCTATACATTATAGTAAATGTAATCTACTACTTGAATTTATAATGATTTTAATAAAATAAAATAAAAAATTCATCTGTGTTTAACTGTCATGAAAATAATATACCAAGGCAAATAAAAAAACAAACTTAAAGGGATAGTTCTCCCAAATTGAAACCGGCTGTTCCCTCAAGTTGTTCCAAACCTGTATGAATTGCTTTCTTCTGTTGAACACAAAATAATATATTTTAAAGAATACTAACCAAACATTGACTTCCATAGTATGGATAGAGAAGAAATATTATAGAATACAATCAACTGATTGGTTTCCGGCTTTCTTCGTGTTCAGCAGAAGAAAGAAACTCATACAGGTTTGGAACAGAATGAGGTTGAGTATGTTGGTGACCAGCATCTGTTTCCTGTGTTCTACTGTCTTGTCTATGTCGGCACAGGTACCGAGAGAAGTCAGGGCATGAAGGCTTTGGCCATCAGCACAAACAGGCGTTATCTGGCTGTGTCTGAGTGTGGAGAGAAAGCCACCATCACTGTGTTTGATCTACAGCACGAGCAGAACAGGAAGAGCAAGGTGTTGACTGGAGGAGAGATCCCAGTGGATGAGTTTGTCTGCATGGCCTTTTCTCCTGACTCGAAGTATCTGATCGGTCAGGCGGGAGGGCCGGACTGGACTCTCTTCCTCTGGATGTGGGAAAAGAAGAAGCTGATGGCCACTGTGAAGACGAGCACCAGTGGCCCCATAAACCAGGTAAACACAACTGACTTCAAACGATCATATTTCACCCCGAAATCAAATGAGAAACTCAAGACATTTTATTTTCCATAAAGAAGATGAAGTCTATTTTTAGGACTATTCATATTTTTTGGCACTGTGCCATTATTTTCATGATTGAACATAACCCTAAGCAACCAAAAGGCTCATTACCGTAATGCTGGGCATTTTACTTCAAAGGGTGTTTGCTGGTGTAGTTAATAATTTTGTCATTTGTGATAATGCAATACAAATATATTAAAAATCACCATAAATTAAAGGTAGTAGAAAAGTTATAATTAATTATCATTGCTATTTAAAATATTTAATATTTTGCATTACATGAGAATTATGGTTAATTTTCATGATAATAATGTCACAATAAAAAGAGATGATATGGTCTTAAAAATATTAGTCATGTTCTTTAAGCAAAATATGATTTCTTATGTCTTTCGATTGTTGGGGAGAAATATATGACCCACATGTGTTCTTGATGGGTTTGAGTCACCTAGACATTGGTCATCAAGATATTATTAATTATATTAAAATGTATTATGATTTCTAAATCTTATCACATGGTATATGAGAATCAGTGATATCGGCATTAACTAAAATATATTAAAACCCTTTTTCTGAAGCTGAAATAACATAGATATTATAAATCATATAAATATTAGATGAAAAAGTTTAACTAAACGAAATTAGAAATGCTAAATTGAAATGACTAACGGGAAATAAATAAACCCTAAAACTTAACTAAATTTAAAACTAAAATTGAAATGCGAATTGTTTTAAAAACCTAAATAGTAATTTTTAAAGCACATTACTGTCACAGGGCTGGTTATATAAACACACAAATGCAATAAGGTAATATTTAATAAATCCAACAGTATATTGAACAGGAACAGAGCAACACTTTCACATTAGACGACACCAAACTGAAACAGAACTGAACATATACACAGGTGATAATGATTGTGATTGATGAGTGCACAGCTGAAAATAATTAGTGTCTTACACTCACCTAAAGGATTATTAGGAACACCATACTAATACTGTGTTTGACCCCCTTTCGCCTTCAGAACTGCCTTAATTCTGCGTGGCATTGATTCAACAAGGTGCTGAAAGCATTCTTTAGAAATGTTGGCCCATATTGATAGGATAGCATCTTGCAGTTGATGGAGATTTGTGGGATGCACATCCAGGGCACGAAGCTCCCGTTCCACCACATCCCAAAGATGCTCTATTGGGTTGAGATCTGGTGACTGTGGGGGCCATTTTAGTACAGTGAACTCATTGTCATGTTCAAGAAACCAATTTGAAATGATTCGAGCTTTGTGACATGGTGCATTATCCTGCTGGAAGTAGCCATCAGAGGATGGGTACATGGTGGTCATAAAGGGATGGACATGGTCAGAAACAATGCTCAGGTAGGCCGTGGCATTTAAACGATGCCCAATTGGCACTAAGGGGCCTAAAGTGTGCCAAGAAAACATCCCCCACACCATTACACCACCACCACCAGCCTGCACAGTGGTAACAAGGCATGATGGATCCATGATCATGTGGCTTCACAAATGCTTTGCTGCATACCTCGGTTGTAACGAGTGGTTATTTCAGTCAAAGTTGCTCTTCTATCAGCTTGAATCAGTCGGCCCATTCTCCTCTGACCTCTAGCATCAACAAGGCATTTTCGCCCACAGGACTGCCGCATACTGGATGTTTTTCCCTTTTCACACCATTCTTTGTAAACCCTAGAAATGGTTGTGCGTGAAAATCCCAGTAACTGAGCAGATTGAGAAATACTCAAACGGGCCCGTCTGGCACCAACAACCATGCCACGCTCAAAATTGCTTAAATCACCTTTCTTTCCCATTCTGACATTCAGTTTGGAGTTCAGGAGATTGTCTTGACCAGGACCACACCCCTAAATGCCATGTGATTGGTTGATTAGATAATTGCATTCATGAGAAATTGAACAGGTGTTCCTAATAATCCTTTAGGTGAGTGTATATGAATTGTATAAAGATTAATGCTTACTATAATAAAATATATCTGGAGTCCCTGGAATAAACTTCTGGCATTTCCACATGAAATATGATGAAAACTAATTATTTAATGTTCAAAGCACACCACCCTTTTGCCATATGCAAAAAATACTGTAACGTAGAATTATTTAAGTAAGTAAAGTGTTATTTTGACGACAGGTCAGAATTACTGCAATGATCGAGCTTTCCTAACACAATCTATCCATTCCCATTCACAGGTGAGCTTCAACCCTCAGGACAACACTCAGATCTGTGTGAGCGGCAACAAGGTGTTCAAGATCTTCCGCTATGCTGGAGAAACCCTGAAACAGTCCAGCGCATTTAAAACAGACGCCCACAACTTCCTGTGCCACACCTGGATATCCACAGAGAAGGTGGTGGCCGGAACAGAGGCAGGTCAGCTGATGATGTTTGAATCAAGTCGCCTACGTTGGGAGATAAATGTGGCGTCCGTGCAGAAGGTGAAGAGGTGAGTGGAATGAGCTGTGAGGTCATGTGCTGATGACATCATTTAATTTCTTTTTTCAGATCTTTTAAAACTATTTTTACCATTTAAAAATAAAAAGTTTGAAAAAGGAAAAATTCACTTTTCTATTTATTTCTGTTTATCAATGAACAATTGCAGCATGAAAAATTCATCATTTATTTATCAAAAAAAAAATTCACAAATATAATGAATATATTTTGTTAGAAAACATTTCAGAGTAATAATACTAGAGGTAATTCTCATATTAAAAGTCCTTTTTAATTAATTATTTTATTTTATTTCTCATAATTATTGATTCAATATTTTTTTCTTGTGCCATACTGGTTTTACTGTAGTTCATGTATAATTTGAAGCTTTTTTATAATTTATTGTTTATTGGTTAATACCAATTGGTTGACGGTGAAAATGACGGTTTTGAAAATAGTGTTTTTAACATTCCTTTAACAAAATGGCTTCTTTGTCTTGCTAAGGATAATTTCATAACTAGCATTTTATGTATCAATACATTCAATTCAATATTTTCACACTTTTTGCATCTTTTGACAAATTTCCACCTTAATATGTAAGAAAAAAATTCCGTTCAGTGGTATTTTTCTTTATTTTCTTCACACATAAGTATTTAATCTTAAGCTTTTTATTGACTCCTGAACACAAGTACAAGTAACCTTAGAAAAAAAGTACACTAACCTTAAAATTAAAATATAATGGGAAAAGTTGTAGTGGAAATGACCCACATGAAAGGAACATTTATATACAGTAAATCATTTCAAAACAGTAAATGTTCATACTGTTATTGTTTTTATTGTTTAAACATGCTATAAATCATATTTTTATGAAATATGAAATATTATTTTAAGATTGAAAGCAATAAAATCTATACATAAAAGGCATTAGAAACGTGTGAAATAGTTGAAACGTTTCTAAGACGTTTTTAATGTGACGTTCAAATTTCCAAAGAAAGCAGTCAAAATCTGTTATATAAAAATCACACTCTGGCACATAAAAATGTCACAAAAGTTGAAAAAATATGTAATAATTTCAACAGCATGTACATAGGTTTATTGAGTATTATTATGTCATGTGACAGTCTTATGATTGTTTTGATTATTACCAGTGTTTTAACTTCCTGGTACATTTAATGATGATCTATAACCACCAGGTCTCCTTATGACATTGTTTTGGCAAAACAATGGCTATAATAGGCCTATTCGCAATATTTTTAAACTCTAGCATATATTATGCTATGAATGGGGATTACTTTTTGCATGTTGTCTATTCTTGACTTTATCTTGCAGTCAGTCAGAAAAGCAGGACTCAAATGAGCCCTCCTCCGCCCTGCCGCGGGTGACAGCCATTGTAGGTTATTCTAGTGGATTCGTTTGCTCCGCTGGTCCTGGAACGGCGTGTTTGTTTGAGAAAATCGAGGACGAGGACCAGTACAAGAAGACCAAAGACATAAAGGTGCCTCCCCATTCAAATGATCACAATTAGTGTTTGGGGTTGGTTGATCCTGCAACTGTTTTCTCGTCTTGTCACCTCAGATTCCTCCAGAGGCGTTCAGTAATGATTCCAGTTCTGCAGAGCATCAGGAAATCAGCACTCTGTGCATCAGTCCATCAGAAGAGACCCTGACCGCCAGTACTGACCGCGGGCAGCTCTACAGCATCCAGCTCTCCGTAGTGGAGTTAGAAAAGGTGCCGTTTGTTTGTCTCAGTGTAATTTTAATGTTATTTATTTTATTATCAGGGCATGGATTTCGGTATTGCGCAAAATCAGTTAAATATGACTATTTATGTTATTCCAATTTTAGTTTTAGTTAGGCTTTAAATTAAACTTATTTTTATCTCATCTTTAATAATAAATAAATAAATTAATATTTACATTTTATTTTATTCCAGGTATATTTTAAAGGGGTGGTTGATTATGATTTCACTTTTGTAACTCTAGTTAGTGTGTAATGTTGCTGTTTGAGCATAACATTTACATAAACCCCGCCCCCTGAACACGATTTATAGATTATCAAGACAGAATATGCTTATCAATGACTAGAAGATAACTACACATATGCTACATAAATTCATCAACTAACCATTCAGAAATGTTGTTCTTGAGTCTCTCCATCATTGTCTGACTCCGGTTTGAACATAAAAGGCTCAAAGTTTTTGACATTTTCAGTGCATGTCTGTGTGCGTGCAAGCTGTTGTAGCTCCGCCCTCTGTGCCGGGAGCAGCAGCTCATTTGTATTTAAAGGGACAGACACAAAACGGTGTGTTTTTGCTCACCCTCAAAAATTGACAATTTTAACATGCTATGTAAAAATATCTGTGGGGTATATTGAGTTAAAACTTCACATACACACTCTGGGGACATCAGACTTATTTTACATCTTGTGAAAAGGGCATTATACCACCCCTTTAATGAACAAACTAGTTTTTATATGGTTTAAGTTCACAATGATTACCCTGGTCTGCCTTGCCCATCTTTACTGTAGTTTTGTGTTCAACAAAACTTCACTACTAAAATGAGCAAACAACTGTGAGAGCTATTGTGAGAAGCAAGAGCAAAATCTCACATCATAGCAGCCGATCTAAGAGATGATCTACACATAGTTCTGTATTTATCCATTATACCAGTCATGACTAATTCAGCTCTTTTTCCCATTGTTTTATCAGGGTGATCGTGCTCATTTTGAGTACTTGTCTCAATCGTTCCATTCCAGCACTGTCACCGGTTTGTCCACCTGCATCCGCAAACCGCTCATTGCCACCTGTTCCATGGACCGCTCAGTGCGCATCTGGAACTTTGAGACCAAGTATGTTTAGCTTTGTTAAAGAGACAAGGTGTTGTGTCCTTCTGCTTTATTATCTCTCACAGTGAGCTTTAAAGCATTATTCGTCTCATACTTTTGTTTGAAGAGACATTGTTTTCATTTTGGCTCTTTATGCTCTTGGAAGAGTCTGTAAAAGCAAAATTTTCAAATTATCATATTTTTTATCATATTTATCATAATAAAATATGATGATTGATAGTGGTCACTTTGCGAAAATATCCACATCTATATATTTTTAGATTGTGTCTTGGTTAATCTTACAAATATCTTACAAAATCTTACTAAACAATCATTTTAAATTCTAATAATATTTTACAATTTTACTGTATTTTTGATCAAATAAATGAAGCCTTGTGTGCATAATAAGCTTCTTTCACAAACATTGAGAAGTCTTACTGACCTCTTACTGAAATACTTTTGAATGTTAGTGTATTTAATATTATTTAACTTAGTACTTATATTAAAATATCATTGTTATTTAACATATTTAAATAATATTTTAAGTTGATTTTGACAGCCTTAAAAAGTTTTTAAAAAGCTAATAAATTCCAGGGGCCAGTTGCATGAACATAGCCATTATGTTAAGATCGTGTCTTAAGAACTAGTACAAATAACTAGCAGTTAGGTAGGGGTAATCAGTCTTATGTTTGGGTATCAAATTAGACCAATCTACGTTTTTATGTATCTGACTTAAAGCAGTTATGCCCAGTCTTAAAGAAATTTTCTTATGACTAATGCCAGGGACACATTTAACGGACTGCTTACAGACTGTTTCCAATGACTGGAGCCAATTTTAAACACTGACTGTGAACACAGACTGAACTGTCTCTGACTCTGCGCGTTCGGGCACGATCAGTCATAAGTATCAAATCATATTCATAATCGGCCTTACAGTCGTTAAATTGTGTCCCCGTCTTAGCAGTTTATGCAACTAGCCCCAGGTCTAAGCCGTCAGGTCTTTATTAGCAGGTACAGTTAGATATATCCAATAGAGTTAGTGTTTGTTGTCCAGTGATTTAGAGATGTATAAGGAGTTCCAGGAGGAATCCTACAGCGTAGCTCTTCATCCCACTGGACTCTACATCCTGGTGGGATTCTCAGACAAACTCCGTTTCATGACTCTGCTCATCGATGACATCAGGACTTTGAAGGAGTTCACTGTACGCAGTTGCCGTGAGGTGCGTCTCTGCATATCTGTTCAAATTTGCTATTATCTATTCATTAATGTATAGAAAGTAAGCATTGTTCTCATTCATCACATTCCTATACACCTTGTTGATTGGCTGTGGTGGCTAATTTTCCATACATTTGTTCCCAGTGTGTGTTCAGCAATGGGGGACACTTGTTTGCTGCTGTCAATGGAAATGTGATCAACATCTACTCCACTACCACGTTTGAGGACGTCCTGAATCTGAAGGGACACAATGAAAAAGTATGTTTTCTGAATGAAATAGATCCCTGGGAAATCACCCTGGTGAAAAAAACATATATCAAAATGTTTTTAAAATAAATGTATTTCATACTAAGTAGACTATAAATCCATTAACATATTTACTGATTAAACTTTTTAACTAGTTTAAATAATTAAATTTTATTCGGAGTACTTCTTTATTGCACAATGCACATTTCTAATATCAGCATTAGTAAGGATAGTATGATCTCTGTATAATATCAGTCTTTAAATGCAAGATATTTAAAATGTACCTAAAGTATACTTGCAATAGTTCCACTTTAGCACAATCAAATAAACATAAGTATAGCTTTAGATATACCTCAGCACTATATCTGGATAACTAAAGGATAACTTCCGATTAAAATTAGTTGTTCCACTTTAGCAGATTTTAAGTATATCAGTTTAGTATACTAAAAAAGTACCACTGCAGGGTATTTATATTAAGTACATAAATATGTAATTGTATTTCTAGTATACTTAGCATAAAATAAATGTTTTTCATAAATAAATGTTGGTATATTTATTTTTTACTAGGGTAGTTACTAATCCTCATGTTGTTCCAATCATATGTGTATTTCTTTGTGGAATATGATATTTTGAAGGAGGAAATCCCCAGATGTAGTGTTGCCTTATTAAAACTTGGCTCTTTAAAGAGTGTTACAGTCCATATTATTGTGCCTTAGGTGCGAGCCATAGCGTTCAGTGCAGATGACAGTCGTCTTGTGTCATGTGGCATGGACGGGGCGGTGTACGAGTGGAATACTCTCAGCGGGACCCGTGAGTCCGACAGCGTGCTCAAGACCTGCAGCTACACAGGGGTCACCATCTCCCCTGATGCAAAGACATTCTTTGCTGTCGGGACAGACTGCACTTTGAAGGAAATCCAAGACTGTCAGGTGGGCACATGAATGCAGTCTCAAAAGACTTTTTCACAAAGCTCAGTCACAAAACAACTTTTTTTCACTGTATTACAGAACTTGATTCAGTAAAATGTAGTAATTTAAATCCAGGGTTTTCAGTATATATCAGAATTTATTTATTATGTGAAGAGAACGAGATATGAATTGTCTGAAGGAAGATGTGCAGGCATGCTTGATGCATGGCATCTTGTTCCCTTCTCAGGGAACCGGGGTTACATATGATATGTAACCCTAAGATGTTCACTTTCGAGGGAACTCATGCTGCATCAGTTGTTGACACTATGGGTATGTTAATACTCACTACGCCATGCTGACCAAGGCCTTCCTGTAAGCTGTGAGGTCACCAAGCACAATCTTGTCAGGCCAAGCACTGAAGAACTTAATTGGCCTTGACCAAGAGTTAAACATAAGCATTAGTACCCAATAGGACGCATTCCTGTGACTCTCTAGCCTTGCTACCAAGAAAGCTCAGTGTTATATGTGCTAGGAAAAAGCTTCCATACTCAATTGTTTCTGAAATGGGAACTTTTGCATTAGGACCAGTCCGAGGCGTCCTAAAAATGCGGCGCTCAAGTTAAAAGAAGTCCAACTTTAAAAAAAACGTATTTCTAGACCTTGCACTTTTTTTCTATTCCACTGACCTGCGCCTCGCATTTTTGATGTTGATTCTGTGTGAACCAGCCCTAACCCTGCTTAACCCCAATCTGATAAATTGGGAAGGGTGACAGATGAGAGACTGGGCGTTTCTTGCAACTAAACCCCTTTAACTCTCATTTGCCCAGCTCACATTGCAGAAGAGTATACCATATTCAAACCTACAGAGGGGACCATATACTTCTGCTTTAAAGCACCGCCTGATGAATGGGGAGGATGCGACATACAGTAGTCCAAGGTCGAAGGTCAATACCCATAAGATAGATGAGAGAGTGCTGACCGCTCACTGCAGTTTAATCCACACCAGCCTTCATCTATCAAGCTCTACACTCATGAACATTTTGACAAATTAGCATGACCCTGCTTTAATCCCCAATGGGATAAATTGGGGACGGTGACAGATGAGAAAGTGGCCCACTTCTTTTGACTTTGACCACCTGAGTTCTCATCTGCCAAGCTCTACAATGAAATTGAGTACACTGCGACCAACCCTTGAGAGGGGAGCATGTAAACCTGCTTTAAGCAGGGTAGACCGGGGAGAGAGTAGGCCACTTTTTGCAACTTAAATATGTCAGTTCCACATTATGCTCTGTACTTATAGAGATATCTGCCAGGCAACATATCCCTGCTTTAACCCTCAATCGACAAATTGGGGAGTGTGACAGATTCTGAACTGTCAAGCTCAACACCAATACAGATATTTACAAAAGAGCATAGCCCTGTTTTTAGCTCCAATTAATTGGGGAGGACAGACCAATTGCTTTACAATAGCTTTATGTGAGGAAAAAGCTCAAATTAACCATAAATTGCATATTTAAGGGTGCACTATGCATGATTTTCAGTTACTTTTTGTAAACTCAACATTCAAATTTGGCCCCTCCTCACAGACGGAACACTGCCAGAAGCCACGCCCCCTGCCCCTGACATGATATATCAGTTGCCCCACCACCACACACTTCTAGTAGACCATAAGTAATGATTATTTTTCTATACTTCATTATTTTTTTTAAATCCTGCATAGTGCCCCTTTAAATATAGCACCTCACAGCGCATTGCACCAGGTTTGACATCAGTGGAGTCAAATGGTTGTCGCATTTCTTGTGAACAATTGTGGTGCAGCATATTTGAATCTTTTGGATTAAACGAAAACCATCAATGATCCCTCAAAATAAAACTTTGTGTTAATATTTTTGCTGCAGATCCTTAGGGAAGTGCCTTCAGGCGATGTGGTTTGCACCACTGTTGCTATGTCTCGTTCTGGACGAGCGCTCTTCGTTGGAACCTCCACCGGGACGGTCAGGGCCATCAAATACCCTCTACCCATCAAGAATGCCTCCTGGCTAGAGTACCAGGCCCATGCTGGACCTGTCACTAAGGTTTGCACTGCTAAAATTCATTGGAATTAAGTTTCCTTTGAGCTCCTAGTCAGAAGTCAAGCATGTTTTTCATTAATGCTTTTATCTTTTGTCTATAGATGATTATCACTTTTGATGACCAGTTCCTCCTAACAGTCTCAGAAGACGGTTGTCTTTTCATCTGGAAAATCATTGATAAAGAGGGACAAGGGTTGAAAAGAGAGAAGGAATTAATATACACAGAAGAGATCCTCGTCACCAAATCAGACCTTGAAGAAAAGGTAACCTGAGGAAATATTTTCCCTTGTGTTGATCATTTCATTTTTATGTTGGTCATTATTTTCCCTTGTGTTGGTCATTTGTATTTTTTTGCAGAAAAATCAGTAATACTTTGTTGATGTAAAGTAGCATTGATTATTTATGCTTAAATGAAAAAAATAACATTAAGCTCAAGTTTTTAGGTCTTCAAATCAGTAATTGTGTTCTTGAACCATCTCAATGGTGCATAAAATGGTGTGTTTAAGAGAAAGTTTAGGAAATATTTTGTAATGTCATTAATATGGTGAAGCTAAACGGCAAAATGTTGGACCATCTTGCAGAATAAAATGATTTTGGATCTGAACACAACAGTGGATGCGCTCCAGGAGGATAACAAGTACCAGCTCAGCCTCAAGGAAATGACCTACAAGGAGAAGATCAATGAACTCAATGAAAAATGTCTCCAACAGATCAGGTCACTAAATACTGAGAAAGAGGTCAGTTTCAAGAGACCCAAAATTCTATTTCTATTTCATAACACAAATGGCTTATTAAAGGAATAGTTCATCTAAAAATGTTGTCTCACCTTCATGTTTTTCCAAACCTGAATTAGTTTCTTTCTTCTGTTGAACACAAACGAAAGTTATTTTAAAGAATGTTGGTAACCAAACAGTTGATGGCACTGATCGACTTCCATATTAGAAAAAAAAAATACTATGGAAGTCAATGGATGCCGTCAAATGTCCGGTTACCAACATTCTTTCAAATATCTTCTTTTTGTGTTCATCAGAACAAAGAAACTCATACAGGTTTGGAACAACACGAGGGTGAGTAAATGATGACAAGGGTGAACTATCCTTTTAAACTTATAAAGTAAATTTTCTATTACAGATCCTGAAGACAGAAAAAGAGAAACAGCAAGCAGCCCATGTTAAAGCTCTGTCAGAAATCTTAGAGAAACATGATAAAGAGCTGCAGGACATGGGTAAACAAAACATATTTCATTCATTTTTACAATCTTAATGATAAACGTTTACACTACCAGACACAGCAGTGGATCTCAACATTGTTCAAGACTTATTCCAAGGTTCAGACAGCGTGAAAATACTGAATTGAGATCTCTTTCACATCTTCATGCGTTTGAACAGACATATTCAAACAAAATTGTTAAAACGCCCGTCTTGGCAAGTATCCTTGTAAACATAGTCAGTTATGCCTTAAATGAATGAAAACAGTTAAGAAATCAAATGAATGTGTAACACAGTATATCGGATCCATGCATTAGCTTTTAAAGTGAAAGCAACCTTTTATTCCTGCTGCTGTCTGTGTTTTTAATGCAAATCAATGTAAAAAATAAAAAGCAATGTATGTATGCACAAATAGCAATTTTCTGCTTGACTTAATTCATATACAGTCAATAGGTTTCCCAAAACCATGGCAACAAATTAAAATAAGAAGTATGTCTTCATTTTTTGTTGTTTTAGCTTATGCTGCCTTCGCTTGATAGCGGAATTATTGTAAATACGAGTTTCCTAGTTAAAAATTGGACATGAATGCCCTCTCAAGTCTTATTTACCACTGGGAAGCTCAGGGATAATTTTGTTACTCAAGTTCCCGAGATGGACTGGCCATAAACTTTAAACATGGCGGAGAGGAGAACGATTTGCTGCCCTTACTGATATTCTTTAGTGGTTTTTATAAAATTTGTGTAAACATTTTAAGAGTGGTTTGTCTTGTTTTAAATAATTTTAAGGCATCTTGAGGCTGATATAAGATACTTTTCTTTTGTAATTTTTTTTTTTTCATTTGTATTTTTTTTTCATAGTTTTAATGACTTCACTGTTCTTCTAAAATGTGAAAATAGTAATAATAAAGAATCCAAGAGCTTTCCGAACTGATAGTGAACGAATAATCAAGGCTTATTCTTTTCTCTTCCTTACAGAACATGTTTTCTTAAGAGTTTTTTTTTTTTTGACCTCAAATGAATTAGGCTTCTACTCTTCTATTAATTAATTTCTAGGCTTCGTAAAGTCTTTTTTTGGTAATTTTATATTGGTATATGTAGGTCTAGAACTTTTTGGAAGATTCCTATGTATAATGTTTTATCGACAAGCTCATGACAACTTAAATCAAGACTGAATTAAAATAATTATGCTATTATTGTGCTTGTAATGTTTAATGTAATGTTAACCAGTTTACTATCTTCAGAAGCAGCCGGTTCCCCTCTCAGAATTATCCAGGCTAACTGAAGCTGCTTTTCACAGAGTCAACCAATAACCAGAAGCTCATGCTGGAATATGAGAAATACCATGAGCTACAACTGAAGCTTCACAACGTTCAGCAGGAATGTGAGCAGCAGCTGCACAGCATGGAGGAGAGCAAGACCCGAGCCCTGGAGGAGATGATGCAGTCTTATGAGGCCAAGCTGGAGGAGAAGATGATGCTGTTGAACCAGGTAAAGGCAACTACGAACACTTAAGCCACATTCTCTGCTGAAAAATCCAGCATGAATTCCATTTTGGTCCTGGCTGGTTTATTATAGTGTTGGTCTTGCTGGTGGACCAACACACTCATTCTGTTCTCAAGTAAAACTGTTTCCCATGCTGGTGACCAGCAAACCATGTGAAGCACAAACGGAGATACAGCAGTGGCCAAAAGTGATGTCCAGCCTAGGAAAATTGACATCTTCACCCTTTATTCAAATATTATTGAAAAATGTGTTGTTTTATTTGTGATAACGCAATGAAACATGTCAAATTGTGTGGACGTAATTTTTGGCCAGGTTGTCATACAAAGAAATTATGAACGCATGCAAATACAACAGAGAACCAATGATATATTAATCACTGATTATCCTTTGTCCTGTGAGCTTTTTGTTTTTCTATGCATTTTTTGTTTTGTTTGCATAGTAAAATAAAACCTGTTGCTGTAGTTTGCCTTTTTGCCAAATAATTTAGTCAGATAAATATCTTAACCAATTTTAGTGTTTTGTTCTTCACTCATATTTTAAATATAAAAAAAAATATATATATATATATATATATATATATATATATATATATATATATATATATATATATATATATATATATATATTTTCCCCATATTTTGATGGTTTAATCAAACTTGTAGGGTAATAAAAAAAAAATCCCTTCTGGACATCACTTTTGACCACTACTGTATGTTTAATAATTCAATTATTCAGTCTTTGGCTGTCAACCTCCAAAAAAAAAAGACCACCATATGATCCATATTAGTGTGACTGTCGTTATATAAGTCTTGTGAAGTCCTACGATTGTGTGAGGAGCATGTTGAAATTTGCTAACAGAATAATATCTTGCCCTTTTCTTTCCACCTTGCAGTTTCAGGAGGAATCCCAGCAGAAGGTTCGGGAATTTGAGGAATACATAAAGAAACAGGAGGTGGACACAGATATCGAAATCTATGAAATCCGCATGAAATACGAGCAAAACTTTAAGGAAGAAAAAAAGGCCAACGCTACGCTCAGAGTGGAATTAGATACCACAACAAAGTCGGTGAGTGACTATAATTCGGTTTTGAGTTCAATCCTGCAAAGTACAGTGTATATAAGACGAGCTGAATCTTATGTAGGTTGGGTTGTGTGTCGTATAGTTTCATGGCCTGCAGACGGAAATTGATAACAGGAACTTGGAGATCGAGAAGCTGAAGCAGGAAGTGCAGAAGCTACAGTCGGTGATCAAATCACTGGAGAATGACATCAGCGAGTTGAAGGCCACAATTCGGAATAACAATGGAATTATGCAGGACAAGGTGAGCACATATGAACCCTGTTCATAATGACATGAGGAAAAGCAAGTCAAGTCAGTTTTATTTACATATAGCTCTTTTCATATTGTAATAAGCGATTTGTCTTTCTATGCTGAAGTCGATCATTCTGAATGACAAGACACAATCACAAATCATTCGTCTACAATCCGTCTCTCCTCGTCCATATTTGATGATCAGTATTCAAGAGGAGCAGCACTTTGTTTCGTTCCAGTCAGATTTCAGTGTGGGCACCGCTATCAGACGCAATCCTGTAGAAATCAAGTGACTAATGGTCGAGGCTGATTAGAACTAAAATTCACATTTACTTTTTATCCCTGTTCCTTAAAGGTATAGCGGAGGATTTTCCCGAATTTTAGAAAAGAACCGCCCTCTCCACTTTTTGAAAAAATGCACATGCGCAACACTCTACCTGCTCCCGGAAGGGAACGCCTATTAAATGTGTGCACGAGAGAGCATGTACGAGCTAATCATAGCTTACATTAACTTTTACTAGCAGTGATTTTAAATGGATTTCTCCAAATAGCATGCCAAACTTTACCTGTCAAGTAGAAACTTCGCGACTGAGGCATCAGTGGGAAGCCCAACCTGTGTTTTGAGCGCACGCCATCGTGTGAATCGTGTGCACGAGCACGTACGACGGCCTTACGTAAACATATCACCAGAATGATTGACACTTAGGAGGACCAATAGTCTTGATGATCCACCCGGAAAAAGAAAATCCTCCGCTATACCTTTAAATAACATTTGCCTTTCTTAGCAGTTGTAGACAGGATTACAAATGGCTAATTTCGCACCCTCCAAAGTCATAGAAACCACTCCAAGTAATGCATCGATCATTGTCAAGGTCACCAGTTAATCACCGTCTTCACTACATGTCCCATCATCCTCTTCGGTTCCCACCTGCACACTATAAGCCATTACCTATCACCTGCACGTTATCAATCACCATGGACACTAATGATCTTCACACCTGTCTGTCTTTGTCTCTTCATCTTCTGTGTATTTAGTTCCTGCCTGTCTTCAGTTTAGTGTCCGGTATTGTTTGTGTCATGTGCACACTGTTTCGTATGTTGGCTTATCGCGTTTGGAATAAATCCTCTTGTTATTTGAATTTGATTCATCTTCATCTTCATCTTCATTTGGGAACCGAAGTGTTACAATCATCTTTATTATTAATACAGACATATTAATTTGTATAGCACTTTTCATTCATGGAATGCAGCTCAAAGTGCTTCACAAGCATAAAAACAAATATTGGGAATACAAATTCACACAATGTCAATATAAAGATATTTGAAAACAACTATAAAAGGTTCACAATGTAAAATAAAGGAATTGGCCCTATAATTTCACCTCAATATCAATATAGATAATGATGAATATAGATAAACATAAAAAAAAAAAAAAAAAATACAAGAGAATCAGAAGGTAAAATATTGCTATACTGATAAGCAACTTTAAAAAGACATGTCTTAACCCGCCTTTTAAAGATATGAATGCTAGTATTCACAATCCAAATTTTTGGAGCACAGTGGCTAAAAGAAGTACCACCAGATTGTATGAGATTAGCGCTAGAGGATCGTAAACTATGAATTGGAACGTCTCTCGACAGACAGTCTGAAATGTATGAAGATGCCAGAAATGCAGTGTTTTATTAAGCAATAAAAGAACCTTAAATTCAATCCTTTGATGAACTGGTTACCAATGTATTTCCATTAAAACCGGTGTAATATGCTCTCTCCTTTTTAATTTCATTAGTACTCTGGTTGCTGCATTTTGTATCAATTGTATAGAACCCTTAGGCAAGCCAGTGTACATAGCATTACAATAATGAAGATGAGAGAAGATAAAAGCGTGAATGAGTGAAAGATGAGCGTTTGAAGTAAACATGGTTGATTAAATAAATGTATTATGGTTTAAGAAAATCAATCACAGAGCCTCAATTAGTTTAATTAATATTGGCAAAAATGGATTTAGTATTGTATTCATGCCATCTGAGTCCAATGGACTGTACATGAAAGGAATATCTGCTTTGTCTCAACAGGAAAAGAGCATCTATGATCTGAATAAGAAGAGTGGCACACTCAACAAAGCGCTCGAAACGCTGAAACACAGGGTTGGATTTATGGAGGAGGAGATTGCACCAAAAGATAATCAAATTGAAGAGCTGAAGGAGCAGATCCAGGAGGTGTTTTACTGCATATATGTCATGTCTCACACAACTATAAGTAACTTTGAAACTACATGTCAACTAACTCTCATTAATTTGCAACTGCATGTCAACTAACCATCACTAGATTATTAGTAGACTGTTAGGGTTTGAGTTAGTTGAAAAAGTTGACGTGTACTTGCAAAGTTACTTGTTGTAACTTGTATGAA
Source organism: Leuciscus leuciscus (assembly GCF_965113295.1). Lineage (NCBI taxonomy): Eukaryota > Metazoa > Chordata > Actinopteri > Cypriniformes > Leuciscidae > Leuciscus > Leuciscus leuciscus. The sequence continues at coordinate 18,836,622 of NC_138730.1, read as the reverse complement.
GTTAGTAGAATGTCCAAAGAGGACTATCGAAAGGAAGTGGTATCCAGAATACATTGTCAGATGTAAATAAAAAACAGTCATTTTATATAAACCAGGTTATTGTTACGAACACAGTGTGATATAAAGAGATTTGTGTGTGTGTTCCAGATGGAGGGAGAGTTGAAGGAGTTCCATAAGACGAACACAGAACTGGAGTTGAAAATTGATGAACTGAACTTAAAATTGAAAACCAAAGACAAAGAATTACACAAAGAAATGAAAAAGGTTAGTACTGCGTTTGTACTGCGAACTAACTGTTCCTTAAATTCAGAACCCACTGTCCATATTTAATATTTCCTTCAATAAGTCATAAATGATAAAAGAATTATAAAATAAGTTGGTCATTGAGAATTTTTACAGACTTTATACATTAAGTGTGCTATGATTTATTAAGAACATAATTAGGGATTATCAATTATGTAAAATACTTGGGTATTTTCCTTGATTACTATACTTAAGTATTATTTTGGGGGATTTAATCTGAATTCTTAGCTTAATTACATTTTCAAAGAAAAAGAAATTAAACTTTTTACTCCTTACAATTTTATTTTGACTTGAAGGCACTCGTATATTTTTGCAATGGTGTTTTGAGATTTGACTTATTTTTATAACATCAAAATTGATTGGTCAGTGGTAACTGTCTACTACATTGTGAATGACAATTAAATCAGTAATTTTGCTTTATTTTAAATAAAAATTCTGTCACACTTTAGTTTAGGGTCCAATTCTCACTATTAACTATGACTTTTGCCTCAATAAACAACTAATTACTGCTTATTAATAGTTAGTAAGATAGTTGTTAAGTTTAGGAATTGGGTAGGATTTAAGGGATGTAGAATATGATCACGCAGAATAAAGCATTAATATGTGCTTTATAAGCACTATTATAAAACGGTTAGTTCCAATCCTTGATTCTGATTGGTCAATAGCTGTGCTTTATTCACGATAAAACACGGCTATGAGCGCTTCACCCAATGGTTCTATGTATCACTACAACACCCCTAGCAACCACTCTTAAGCGAGTGTAAAGTTACCTGCATTCACAGTAGACATTGCATTTCCTTCAGGTCAGTCCTATATTCATCATAAAATATTCCGTTTGAATGTCCGCTGCGATATCTTGTCCTTTTAACAGTTTAACATCTGTCAGTTGCGTCTTCCTTCTCCGTGAAAACAAGTTTGAGTCTTTTCAATATAAAAGTCTTCTCTACCGACTGACTCATTCATAAGACAGTCTTTGCCGCCATCTATTGGCGAAATAATGTATGTAACTTCTGTTGCTGTTTACGGCCAGGGACTATTTTTTCCAGCGGAAGGAATGCTTTTAGTGTTTTTACTTCATGAAAGTTGCATAGATAAATATTTTTCGGCTTTAATATTTGTATTGTGTGGCAACCGTTTTATAAAAGCAATAAGGTACGAGAGGCTGTGCTGTATCGTGAATAAGTAACGGCTGAAGGGGTTGCAGGCACTCCGCTTCGCGTCGTGCCTAACAACGCCCTTCAGCCGTTACTTATTCACGATAGCTGCTACAGCACAGCCTCTCGTACCTTATTGCTTACATAAACAGCAATATCCTAGTAATATGCTAGTGAGAATTGGGCCCTAATATAAAGTGTTACCAAAAATTCATATTGGCCATTATTAAATGTTTTTTATTAGATGTTATGAACCTTGAAAACAAATAGCATTTAAATGAACATTATAAAATGTTAAGTCTTTTGTGAATATTTATTGACGTTTTTACCAGGGAGTGGATAAAGTATTGTAATTATTTTAAAGTAAATAAATATGATTAAAAATGCTTAAACAGGAGACTCTTCTCTTGTTGTTATTTTTTGCTATTGTTCTATTTTTATAATACTTGCGTACAATAAACATTTTTTGCTTTCACTCAAGTATGTTTTTGACTAGATATTTTTAATCAAAGGTGCAGTAAGCAGTTTCTGAGAAACACTGTTGATATTTGAAATCAACCCAAACAAACACACCCCTCCCTTCATTTCTCCGCCCCCAAAATGCACAAACACACAATAGGCTATAAGAGCGGATGTCTCTCTATCATAGCTGAAGCAAAATAATGCTTCACGAAAAATAAAGAGAAGATGACGAACGAACGACAAGGTAGAACATACAGTACACAATACAAGCAAGAGTTTGTTGTAAGCCGCCAGTAGCACAGCAGCTCCAGACAAACAATGACACTCAAAACTGTCCTGTTACTAGAGCTAAACAACAGAAAAACTTGTTTTCCAATGTTACTCGCCAATGTTACTCGCGTATGAAGCAGAAACAACGCAACCTCGCCGTCCGTTTTCAGGCTTTCTAGCTGGAAAACTTTACTAATATTAACATGGGTCCCAAAGCTCTTGCCTGATTATAACCCTTCTTTTTCCACTCACCTTTTCTCTTTTGTAATGTCTCTCAGCCATCTCTCTTTCTACAGTCTTTCTTCAAATCTCTCTTGCTTACTCTCCTCCCCCATCATGAGTGGACACGCCCCCTACTGCTGATTGGCTGCAAGTGTGTTGTAATTGCTGCTCCATTCACTTTCAACAGCTATTCTCAGAAATGTACCTTTAAGTAAAATTTTCACTCAGTATCCATACTTTTAGTTTGAGTACTTTTACACCCCTGACAGAAATAATTTTCATGCTATTGCCAATAACCAATAAATGGCTGTTTTGTACAGTATATTCTTTACAGATCAAAAAAAAAAAAAAAAACTATAAACTAAAGTTAGTACTAAAAGTGAATAATAAAAGTGAACTTCTACATTATGATATACAGTACAGGAAAAAGATTCATTTTGAGGTTTGCTAAAGATTACCTTTAACAGTATTATTTATTATTATTTTGAAAATTGTTTTTAAAACGGACCTTTATGGGAACATTAGATGACAATTAAATATATAAATATACCAATGTTCTAGTTGTACTAATAATTTTTAAACGAGTGCCTGTCCTGCTGTCTTCTCCAGGTGCAGGACTTTGGGGTTCTGGTACAGAGATTTAAAGCTGACCTTCACACATGTGTGGAATGCATTCAGGACCCAAAAAGACTGAAGGACAACATTCGAGAGCTCTATAAATGTTACGTTCAGCCGTCAGATATGGTAAGCTCAAGACATTGGGGTTATTATTCATATTTCGGTCTGTTTTGACCTCCAGTGAAGCGAGCTTGTGTGGTGTTTGTCTGTAGGTGGAGAAAGTGTCAGTGCACACAGATTTGCAGAGGGAAAACAGCAGACTGAGGGAGCACTATGAGAAGATTGTCACTACTATGAAGAAACAGATTAGCAGAGATGCAAGCGTCTTCCAGGCCAACAATACGAAGCTCATGAAGGTGAGAGGAACAAAAAATGACAGTGTGGAAATGAGTATCTTCAGTCTAAATCGGACACGTGCATGTAGAAATCAAGCGTAGCGTTAGTTCTGGCAGGGTCACGTCAGTAATGCTGATCCACGTCTACCTATAGAAATACAATCCCAGACAGCAACATAGTGTCGGCTCAGATCCGGCCCACATCTGGTACATGTGGATTCCTTGTGTAGAAGATGTTGGCTGGATTTTCCTTAAGTCACTGTTTCTGTTTGTGTGAAAGTTCTCACATCTGCCATCTGTGTCCAGGACAACGTTGTTCTTATGAAAGAGATCAATGATCTGCGTCAGGAACTGCGCACGGTCCGAACACAGCTGCACAACTACGAGAAGCAAACCAACTTCAACAAGAACATCAAGGGCTCTGCTAACTCAAGAGGTGACCCATGTTGACTTGAAACTGATTGTTTTTGGTGCGTTTTTACAAATGTTAACCTTTCAGGATTGAAACAAAATGCCACTGGATAATAATGGACCAACTCAGATGTTAACCCATTTAATCCCAAATTTTTCCCAGAGATGAAATTTATGAGTTTGTGTGGTATTTGCAAGTATATTAAACAATCAATGTCAATAATGTAAAAAAATATTTGAAAAGTCCATGAAAATAAGAGTTTTATCTCTGGTCACAATTGTGACCGGTGGTAGAACACAGGGAGTCTAAGTCTATGGGGTATATAATAAATAAAAAATCTCCAGAAATTAGTTTGAAGACAGAATTAAATTGTTGAAGTGATTTATTCGATTAACAAATAGTTAAACATTGTCTGGCCCAGTTTAAAAAATGACAAAATAGCAATCCTATGCAGCAACATGGCACAAATATTTTAATTAAATTATGATGAAATAATAAATTATAGGAAATTGCTTAGAATGCAATCATTATAAATGATGCAAAATACTTAAAATTACAAAATGAAAAGAAAAAAACATACAGAAATAAAATAAATTAATTAAAATAAACAAATTAAAATAAACAAATGATTCAAAATTAGCCTATGGTAGGAAACATGTAACAATGCCAAGGAACATGTAACAATTCATGAATAACAGGAAAGCATCACAAAAATTATCAATCAACAGTCACAACTGTGTGCTGGTGTGGAACTCATTATATATCACCTTCCTAAAGAAATAACAGTGGAATTATATTTTTTTTTTTAAATCACAACTGTGTCCTGCCTACCTGTGTTTATCAGCCAGTGGGCAACACCATCAAACCTGGGTATATCAGTCACAGCAGCTGACATTGAGGATGGCCTCCCTTGTCCTTTTGGTGCAGTACCAAATATTTTCAGGAGACTTTGGGCAACTACTTGCTGAAATCCAAGGAGATCATAGTCACAATTCATGACATCTCTGTGGAACAGCCAACTGTTGATCACAGCACTGTGTAGAGTCCAGGCATGTCATGCTTGAAGTTGCATCCACCTGGAACACCAGCTTGTTCAGCCAAACCCATCACTACACTGGGCCCATGACCTAACCCAGTCTCTGGAAGACAGAGCATATCCAGCTCCAGCAGCCATATCACCCTGTAGTCCAAGAGTGGTCTCCCACTGAAGCTAAGCAGGGCTGAGGCTGGTTAGTACCTGGATGGGAGGCCTCCTGAGAAAACCAGGAGTTGGTGCTGGAAGAGGTGTTAGTGAGGCCAGTAGGGGGTGCTCACCCTGTGGTCTGTGTGGGCCCTAACACCCCAGTGTAGTGATCGGGGACACTACTGGCAAAGAGGACCGTCCTTCGGGTGAGAATAACAGTGCTCAGAGAGTCACTCTGGGGTCATTAAAAATCCCAGAATGTCCTTCGAAAAACAGTAGGGGTTTAACCACGGCATCTTGGCCAAATTTGCCCCTTGGCCTCTGTCCATCATGGCCTTCTAATCATCCCCATATACTGACTGGCTTCATCACTGTCTCCTCTCCACCAGTAAGCTGGTGTGTGGTGGGCGTTCTGGTCCAATATGGCTGCCGTCGCATCATCCAAGTGGATGCTGCACATTGGTGGTGGTTGAGGAGATTCCCCCTTCCATATGTGAAGCGCTTTAAGTACCCAAGTGCTTTATAAATGTAACAAATTATTAATTATTATTATTATTATTAAGTAAATCCAAAACTTGACTTAAAGTCAGTCTGAAAGAGAGTTCATAAAAATAACACAGAATTACATATGGGGAACATAGACTCCCTGTGTTCTACCACCGGTCACTATTGTAACCGTCTTCATTTATCTGCAGTTTCACAACAGAATAAAGCATGTATTAATTTAATTTCAATGTGTATGTATAGGTAACCCTTTCATGATGATATGTGCAAAAAATGTATAAGCTATTCAAAAAGGAACTTAGTATTCTTACCTGTCCTTTCTGAGCTTTTATGTCATCCTTTCGTTAAGACGACAGTACCAAGAAATAAATGTGTGTGGTCACATAACCAAACAAACTAATCATGTTAGACCTGCCATAAACTCTTATAGACATCTTACATTTTCATTATATATGAATATGTACTTCATAATATGAGTTACTTTTTAATTTCACACTAAAATATGCAAAGAAAAATTGTGGTCACAATTGTGACCAGTGGGATTAAATGGGTTAATGTTGGAGGTTCTCATCTGCCCTTTTTCTGTCCTGCTTCAGGTGCAGCTTCAGCAGGGAGGGCTGGCTTGATGACGGAGCAGAGCTTTGAAGAAACGGAGAAGATCATCCAGTTTCAGCGACTGGAGATCCATAGACTCAAGCAGGAGATTCTCGGCCAGACATCCACATCCAGAATAAAACTACCGCCGCTTGCCAACTGAATGTACTTCTTGTTCTCCATGCCTGAATAAAGTGTATCAAATATATGTCATATGGGTGTTACTTTATGAAACGACGGAGAACACAAGAAAAACAGATTTAAATAAATGTTCCAGATATTTTCAACTTAGGGTTTGTCAATTGTACTCTATGAATTCCGTGAATGAACCTGTATGGATGAGGTTTATGAAGAATAATTTGAACAAATACACGCAGAGCAATTTCTAAATGATCATCCATCCGTAGAATAGCTTGTAATTTAAAAATGCAAAAAGACTGAAAACGTGTAATTTAAAAATGCATAGAAACTCATTTGTTATTACTAATTAAAATGTTTTTGAGTGAATATTTTTATATGATAAGCTTGAAAACACAATGGTAAAAGATGCTCATGTGACAACATTAACACGGTAAATTAAGCAACCCAGATTTTTATTGCAATAAAACATGTTTCATTTCAATACATCAGAAAATCACTGGCTACCTATAGCTTCCCTCATCCGACCTTAAGGCTTTGTCATTGTCCTTCATTGTCCTTACACTTTGTAAAAATAATTCTATTTAAAGGGTTAGTTCACCAAAAAATGAATATTTATCCCATCATTTATTCAACCTCAAGCCATCCTAGGTGCATATGACTTTGTTCTTTCAGCCAAACACAATTGGAGTTAGCCCTATATTAAAAAATATCCTGGCTTTTCCAAGCTTTATAATGGGAGTGAATAGTGAACTGAGTGACGGGAACTGATTTTGAAGCCTAAAAAGCACACCCATTCATCATAAAAGTAATCCATACGGCTCCAGGTGGTTAATAAAGGTCTTCTAAAGCAAAGTGATGCTTTTTTGTAAGAAAAATATTCAGATTTATGACTTTTATAAACTATAATCACCGGCTTCCGGTAACAGCCGTACCCGAGTCGACTTCTGACCCGACGCAGAAGCAAAGGTCCAAACCGCTCGTCTGTACATAAAATATTCATCCGAAACATAGACTTCTATATAAACTGAATCAATAATAAATTGTAAATGTGTTCAACATTCTTAAATACTAGTAATAAAGTGAGCAGGATATATACAAATTTAGGGCACGGCTTCTTCAGGCTTGTATACATGATATGCGGAGTCCTCCACAGCTCTACTCAGTATGAATTTCCTATATGATCCTATACAAATGAGGTTTATGAAGAATAACATGCCACACATGCTTTTCTGGATAATCAGCACATATAAACACTGAGAAGAGTGGCTCTATTGTTGCTGAGGCGAAGTAAACTTATGTCATGTGAATGACACCATCCTTACAGTCACAAAACATCCATTATGCTGCAAGCGTGACATCAGAGATTCACTTCGTGGGATGTCCCTCAAGTCGGCCTATTGTCTTTCCCACAATGCTTTGAAAGACATCCTTGCTTTTCAGTGTCAGTCAGCCTGCCTGCTAGGCGCACACATGTGTGAGTGTGAGCGCTTGTGTGTGCTCTCCATTTGCGGACATGCTGTTTAGTGTGTCGCTAAGAAGACAATGAGAAACCTCTTATTGTCTTGGTGGAATGTGGCAGAAGACAACGGGAGAAGTATGTCATTGCCCCGAGTGCTTGGCACCAATGTCCAGTCAGCTTGCACTGTGACACACCACAGAATGAGAGAGACAGGTAAACAAAATGACAAAGAAAGAGAGATGTGATAGTTACCAGTCCTGCGCTGCAGCCAAAGCAAATGAGGATGGTGTGTGTGTGTGTTTGTCAGAATTAAGCTTACTAAAATGTCACTTTCTGAAGCAGGAACATGAATGAAAGTCTTATGTTCAGGATACAAGAGGATCACATTTGGAGATTGTATGATGCTTATTCAAAAGTTTGAATCAAGGATTGGAAGCATGCACTGAGGAAAGGTGAGGAAAATCTCCATTAGTTACAATTATCTCTGTGGTTTATGATGATGGATTTTATCATTTCTTCCAGCGTGTTGAAAAACTATTTCAATAGTATACACTTCATTTAAGTAATGGAGGCATAGGTAAAGTTGTTTAAAAAACAGGTTGGGTTACACATACTGAAGCATTTATTTTGCATTTAACTGTTGTAACACAATTGTTTTAATAAGTAAAAAAATAGATTGAGTTGTTATAGAGACGTAAACTGGCAGTGTCTCTTCACAAGTTTGAGACATTTTAATGCTTTTTAAGGTTGTGTAGGAATAGAACCTTGATAATTTCAGATTGCAAATGTTCCAATAATTAATCATATATACTCACAAACTCATGAGCTTTGAAGGATAACTGAATCAGAGCGTTTACTGTATCTGTCTTTTTGAGTGTGTGTGTGTGTGTGTGTGTGTGTGTGTGTGTGTGTGTGTGTGTGTGTGTGTGTGTGTGTGCTTAAGGTTTGGAAAACTTAAAATACTGACTGGTTGTTTATAAATGCACATTTGCATTTAGAGTTTTTGTGTTTGTTAAAAAAAAAACATTAAAGTCCCCCTGCGGTGAACATCAAGATTTGAATGTTGTTTGTAGGTCTATGTGGTGGTTTTAATATACTTTAAGACAAACCGTGTGCAAATTGCATAAGTCAATACGTTGGTGTTTCTGACGTCACAAACTACCTTGTAACCAATCAATCGTCAATGAGTGTGTCTTATTTGCATATTCATAGAACCTCATATACTAAATGTGTCAAGGGTGTAGAATTACATTCAAGCTATTTTAAGGCATTTAATAACATTTAAATATGTAATTTTGGTGACCAAAATTTTAAATTAAAATTATTGACTACAGGGGGACTTTAAAACTTGTAAACCACAATAAAAAAATGTGTTTCTTCTAAAATATGTATTACACAAAATTAGAACTTGATGAGTGCATGCGGCAGTTGCCTCAGACATTAAAGGGAATAATTGTTTTACTGAAAAAAACTGGTGGAGAATTTACTTGAAATAAATTTCAGAAATAATTACAAAGAAATAGCAAATGATTAGTGCTCTCAAATCAACTAATCGCAATAATCACATCTTACATAAAAGTTTGTATATGTATATATATATATATATATACACACTGTATATATATCATTTTTATTATTATTATACATTTTATTTATAGTCACCTTACATTACATTCAAGGACACATTACAAACACAATAAAACAACCAACATTTTACAACATATCATTATTACAGATACAAGTATAAAAGCAATCACATAAAAGCCAGCCTAAAAACATTAGTCTTAAGGAGAGATTTAAAAAAAAAAGAAGACTTTCACTGTTTCGCACATCCTGTGGCAACAAGTTCCATAAATAACAAGATGCATAACTAAAGGCTTGGGACCCCATAAAAGTTGTGTGAGTTTGATGGAGAACAAGAGTGAGTGCAGAAGATGATGTTAAAGTATGAGTAGGAGTGTAGATGTGAAGAAGATCAGATAAGTATGAAGGGGCCAATTTTTTTAGTGCCTTTTAAGAAGAAAGAAATTAAAATCAATAAAATATTTAACCCTGAGCCAATGGAAGTGTTGTAGTATGGGAGCAATGTGTGATGTCTGGAGAGAAGCTTTGACGGCAGGCCATAAATAAGTGTTACAGTAATCAATACAGGAATTGACTAAAGCATGAACAAGAATCATAGTGCTCTTTACTGAGAGAGCCGGATAATATCGATAAATATTACGTATGTGGATATATTCCAAACGAATGACACTGTTTATATGGGATTCACCTTCAAATGATAAAGTGATGTCAAAGATGACACTCAAACTTTTAACCTGTTTAGAAACAAACACTGGAAAATTTTGGATTTGGCCAGATTGGTTTTTGAACCAACAAGTATTTCAGTTTTAAGTTTAAGAAGATTTGATGCGAAACACTCTTTAATCTCAGCAAAACAATCTGAGAGGATAAATGGGGGGAAAGTAGAGGTATAGGTTTGGAGGACAGTCAAAGTTGGGTGTCATCGGCATAACAGTGGAATTGAATACAAAATTTCCTAAAAATATTACCAAGGGGTAAAAGATAAATAATAAATAAAAGAGGACCCAAAACTGAGCCCTGGGGTACACCAGTATTGATGTACGAAGGCTTTGATCTAAACTGCTTGTACAAATTAAGTACAGCCTGTAAAATAAGATCAAAACCAAAAGATTGTGTGTGTGTGTGTGTGTGTGTGTGTGTGTGTGTGTGTGTGTGTGTGTGTGTGTGTGTGTGTGTGTGTGTGTGTGTGTGTGTGTGTGTGCGTGTGTGTGTTATATATTTACAAACCTTTATGTTAGATGTGATTATTTGCAATTAATCGATTTGACACAAATAATACATTGTTCTAAACATGAAATTCTGAAGTAGAAAAACTGAAGTACAATTTTCTTTTTAAGAATCTATTTTCAACTAATATATATAATAAAATAACGAATATACTTATAAATTAATAACAACCTAGATAAATAAATGCTGTAAACTTAACTTATGTTAATGCATTGAACCTTTATGTAAAGTGTTAATAACTGTAAAATGTGTCATGTCTGACCATACAGCGTGGAGACAGCATACCGCCAGACAACCCTTGAGATGGAGCTTCTCCCTCTGAGTCCTGGAGCACACCATCTGCATGCGGACCCTTTGTGGCTCCAGCGCCAAGCCGTGGAGGACCAGGTGGAGCTGTGGTGGTTCAAAAAGCCACACGTCTCTCTTGTGTGCTACTGCTTTTCAGTGGCCATGGTTCTGAGCCTGGGCTCGGCTGGCGTGGGGCTCCTCTCGACCGCCTCTTCCGCTGTTGGGCCTTCTGTACTGTGGCGTTTGGGCGTAGGATCTACTCTCTGTCTCCTGGCACTGGTGGTCCTCATGAAGCAGCTGCTCAGCTCTGCTGTGCAAGACATGGGCTGCATACACAGCCGCAGACGCATCGAGCAGCTGCGGAGTGGAGGAACGGCAGATCCCGTGCTGTTGCTCTTCACTGGCCTGGCGCTGGTGGTCTGTGGGACGACGCTTCTCAGTCTCACCAAGTCAGACATGCTGCTTTCTGGTGTGACCCTCCTGGCCAGTGGGGGCGCTGTGGTGCTTGGTGTGATGGCATATGGAGTGATAGTTTATGTGCAGGGGAAGAGAAATGCGAGAAGGCGAAGGCGACGAAGGGGGAGAGTGTTTACAGTGACGGGACAAAGGAACCGTCCATGGAGGGATTCAACATCTAGTCAGTCGAATTTGTTATGAGAGATAAATTGAGAATTCCTTCTGCCCCTGGTTCCTACATGATGATAAAACTTATTTCCACATATTGTTCTATTAATTTTTCACCTGCAAAATAAATGGCATTATGTATTCTCTGCAGTTTGTCTAGAAGACATCTTTGACAATCAAACACCTCCAAAGCAAATAGCATTGCCATTTCTTGCTTTATGTTGTATTTTCTGAGCGCCAGGCAATGGAACGCCCTTATAGTTGGAAGTCAAAGATAACAAGTAGGAATATCCCATATCGATATGGAAGAATTCTGAATGTGTATGTGCAGTAGATTACAATAAAGCATATGCCTTAGAATACTTTATCCCAAAATGCAATGCATTCAACTTCACCGTCCATCTGATGAATTCTGGCCTTCTTCTCGCACTATTTCGGTGGCAAAAAAGTAAGTGTACTATGCTGTTGTTTACATGAAGTGTGTCGTTCCACACAGCTGTCCACAGATAGCACCAAAACCAACAGTGTCAACAGTTATTTCTACACACGTTTCAGAGGAAATCAACCAGCTCATATTTGTTGAATGGCCAAAACAATAACAAGTACCCAGACAGCAACATAGTGTCGGCCCAGATCCGGCCCACATCTAGTACATGTGGATTCCACCCGCACCAGATGTGGGCCGGATCTCGGCCGGCACTATGTTGCTGTCTGGGTATGCACACTTTGCTTAATAAATCTATGAAATCTATATACAGCTCTATAAAATATAAGTGGTAGCCGACATGTGATGTAGTTTAGCTGTAAAGTAAATTGTGATGCGCTCTTCGTGATTATGTTAATTCACATAAACTAAATACATTCTAATCTAATTTTATGCTACGCAGTTATTGTGAAATCTATGTACATAAGCATCTTTGTTCTATTAAGTGTGGAAACGACAGAGGCTGCATCCTATTTATTTTGAATAAATTACTTCACTACCGCTAAAAATATATATATGTGATCTGGACGCATTACATTCGCCATGTTGTCATTATCATGTGACCTACCAGCGTCAGATACGTCGCTTCACTGCCATTCATAAATCCTCTCCCGTGGCCTCATGGGATGGTAAGGTGTATCATATGCACACTTCAGAATGTTGCCAGAAGTAGTAGGCTAGGTCTTCTTGGTACTTTTTGTCTACTCTTTTATTAAGTAGGCCTACTGTGAATTCAGACACTTTTGTCACATACTGTTTTCCCACAAATATATAGCAGAGAAGTATTGATTTCGGATGCAACCAGTGTCTTTTTTCATGTCTGAAGTAGCCTATTGAATACTTCATTGAAAAAAGTTTATTTTAATTTAATTTTTTATTTATTTTACTTTTTATTTATTTTACAAGACGTTAAGGCAGATATTCAAAAGAAATGCCACAATGTAAAATAAAGATTGAATGGTAAACAGTTATTATGGATGGATCAATTACATAAATTGGAGGTGTTCATGCTGTCATGTGAACTTTGTGATTTAAGAAAACAAATCTAAATGCTGCAACAAAAGAGAGAAAGAAATTAAAAGACTGAATGGATGGCAGGAATGGAATAACTGGATGACATTTGACAAAACGTGCAGAGCACACACTCATTGGAATACTATCCCAGAATGCAATGTGTTCGGCTTCCCCTTCCATTTCCAATCTGATGAATGGACCAAACTGCTAGTGTATTGGCACACTACTCATACTATTTCTGTGGCAAAATGCCTGTCCTATACTGAATTCATCCTCTGTCTTGACTTGAAGTGATGCTGTTATGTTTACTGTGCGTCTGCGTCTGTCATTCCACACAGTTGACTACAGATGGCGCAAAAAGCTAAAAGTCTAAACTAATGTCTACATATTTCTTTTCCAGACTAAGCTGTTCATTGAACCAACTCACATTTGTTGAATGACTAATGTTTTAAGTATGCACACTGTTAGGAGATCTTTATCAATTTTACAAAAATGTTCTGGCAAGCAGTTATATTAATTTAGAAATGCTTTTATTGTGAAATCTATGTACATACAAAGCATTGTAAGCATCTTTGTTCCATTGGGAATGACAATGTCTCTTTTTTTTCATTTGCTGAATTGAAGACACCACAAGTTACCTTTTTTTCTTCTTCTTCTTCTTTTTAAACGAGATTTTTAAAGGAAAATCTACACTTGAAAATAAAACAAACAGTGAAGAATGAGCTAAATAACTTAACAATTGTATGGCAAACAATTATTATGGGTGGATTAATTACATAAGTTTGAGGTGTTAAGATGTTGTTTGAACTGTGTGCGATCATAAGAAAACAAATCTTTGGGGATTCACCTGAATATGAATGGAATTTAAGTTAAGAAAAGTTAAGATTATTCAACAGCATTTGTGGCAAAACTTAATGTTTATTACCACTAAACATACATTTCTTTTCTTTTTTCTTTTTTAAAATGAGGCACTTACAGTGGAAGTGGATGTTGCCAATTTTGGAGGATTTAAAAGTAGAAATGGGAAGCTTATAATTTTTATAAAAGCACATATTCGTTCTTATTTTAAAACCTGTGTATCATATAACTGTAAAGCTGTTTAAACCATCATGTTTTTCAGTAATTTTCAGGGTTTCAGGTGTTATGTGTCGCGATGATGACAACCCGGTCTCATGAGATAACTTAACTCTCTATAACTAATTATGAAATCACAGCTAGAAAAAATTAAAGACTTTATATTTTACATATATTTAAGGCTTTTCCAAAATTAGTTTTCTACATCTGTCCATTAACTTTTTTTTTTTTTTAGGTTGCGGATGTGCCGTCATTTATTACTGACTTATTGGGTAAATTATTTTTGGCAAATTGTCTGAAACTTCACACACATTCAAATGCATTTTCACTATCTAAGAAGTAGTTTAATGCCCTTAGTTTCAAAAACATTAAAAAAGCCTTAATGATATTCAATCTTGTGCTACAATATTTCATTTGGAACTAACATGTGAAAATGTCAAAAACTTGACACAAATTCAGATGCAACTTTACTGCCTGTGTAAAGTATGAAACCATGTCTTAGAGTTTCAAAAAGCATTAACCCTTAAACGCATACCTCGGGTCTTTAGTGACCCGGGGCGTCATTTACTTTCCTCTTCATTCAGTTTTTAAAGTAAGACATCAACCTTCTTAGTATTCCTCAATCAATTCATTATAAACAATATAACAAGAAACAAAAAATAAAAAATAAAATTGTAAAAGAATAGGCTACCTGTTTTTCCATTCATTTTTTGTAAAAATTGCATAGGGTCGCTAATGACCCGAGGTGTGTAACAGTGTAAGTAGCCTATATTTTTTTCTGCACAACAATAATTGAATCTTCAATGACTGAATAAGTTTATTCCACAAGGTGTCAATGTCTGATACTCAATGATGAAGTGACATTTCACTCATAGTTACCACAGGCAGAAAACAAAAGAATAGGAAGTATCATCAGCAAAGTTTTTGGAGCATTTGCTTGTCAGTGTAGTGAGACCAATAGTGGCATCTTTCCTGACCTCTGGCTGTAGTATGGATCACATCTTCCAATCTGGCATAGGATAATGTAACAAAATGCCTGACTTTTACAGCAATCTATAACTTATATTCTTTATCTCTGCCATCACCCTCTCTGCTTCCATCCTCATTGATCCTCAACTTCTTCCTTTTTTACTTCCTCTCTGTTGTAAGGCTGGAAAAACTGGAAGATGTCGAGCCGTCTCATTTAACATTTTAACTCTCTCTTGCTAAATTATCATTTCCATCCGAGACGAAAACACACTCAAGTCCATCACCTCGGTATTGTCTTAATTTACATTTCTTTCCCTTCACCCCCTCTTCCCCCATCTCTTCTATCCACATGCTGAAACCATCTGAAATTCACCCAAAAATCTATATGGTTTAATGTGAACAACTATCATACAACACTAAACATTCAGTATCATTAGAAATGTCTCAGTGCGACTGGTACAAAGGCCACCAATCCACAAAGAGTGTTTATAATGCCAAATGCAATTGGGCTACATTGTAAAAAGCACAATTTTAATCCTACTTTTTATGGAATATTGCACTATTGGCCTATACATGTTTTATCTGTCCACAACATTTTTCACGTGTCCTCGTAATCTTAAATCAAAATAACTTCCGCTCCCTCTTGCAGTTCATCTCTTCTCTTCTCTGATGATGTGTTTACTGGCGTGAGGGCGGGACAACCTGTCAATCACATGACATCACAGCAATAGCAATCCACAACCATCCAATCAATTCCCCATGATCAAAATCACGTCCCACCCTACATTTTTTTTGTTTGATAAACCGTTTCACTCAGATATAAGTCAAAATATGGATAAAAAAAAGACTATTGTAACTTCCATTTCATGGAACTTTAATGTGGGCTTCTGCTGCTGCCCATTTACTTCTATTGTAACGGCCATACTTTTACTTCTATTAAACAAAAGGAGGGATGAACATCATGCCATACCATGTTGATTAAACTTAACTTGTACTGAGATCAGAATATTGCTTTAAGAAACTGACTGCTAGAATGCATATTCTTTGAAGAACAATTTATTTGAAATAGAAATGTGTAACAATATTATATCTTTACTGTTAATAAAAGCATACATTTAAAAAATGTCATAGTAATTCCAAACTTTATGGGGACATAGCAGTACACGGACAAAACCAGTTTATATAATTTCTGGAATGATCAGTTCATCATCACTGTCTTCAGCATCTTCCAGTTGGTTCTCCTCTTCCTCTTCTATCTCTCTCACACTTGCCTGGATGTAGTTGTCCTCGATGAAGCCATCATCATCCTCATCATCTGAACTTTCTCCAGTATGTCTCATTCTACCCCTCATGCCACGCACTGGGATTTCTCCCTCCAGCGCTCCGGCTTGGTTGATCTGGCTGGCTGTTTCTTCGTCCAGTAAAAAAGCGTGACTGTTTCCAGCCATCCGGCACCATCGGAAGAAACGGTATCTCACGGCCAGTGCTATGAGGAGTCCGATGGAAAGCACTGCTGTCAAAGCACCGAGCACAACAGGCCAGCTGGAGTTCCCTTCAGCGACTCCTGTTGTGTCTGACGAAAGAGGTTACAGTACATCAGGAATACAGAGTGTATATTGTTTTTGATGGCAGTGGCTTGTGTCTCTATGAATTCACAAAACCATACATTGAAACATATTGGAATATTTATTATTTCAGAGCTTGGTTCAGGTCAAGTTTCAGTCAAATAAAAGCTCTATGGACAGAATCCTTACCACACACTCACACATATTGAGTTTCCATTTTTTTATGAGGACTTTCCATAAACATAATGATTTTTATACTGTACAGACTATATATATATATATACAAACATAATTCACATTCAATGGAAGTTTAAGGTCCAATGCATTGCATGAGGTTAAACATTAATATAGCCACAAGACCTACTGTGATACATTTCCTTAATATTGTCTTTTCAATTCCTGTCATCAAAGCCATTAGTGTGTTCAACATGAATTACATTGGTAATGTGTAACCAAAGAATTAAGCTGCAGTATTACAAAGTATATATGGACCAAATAATATAATATAATATAATATAATATAATATAATATAATATAATATAATATAATATAATATAATGTAATGTAATGTAATGTAATGTAATGTAATATAATATAATATAATATAATATAATGTAATATAATATAATATAATAATTTATTGTCTGTGTGAAGTAAAAAACAAAACAAAAATCGATGTTTTGAACCCAGAACATTATTGTTTAATTATTACTGTGCTGATTTTAAGAGGTGTAACGTGTATGTGTTATTTAAAAAATAAACACTAATGCTCAATTTTGGTACTGTCATCAGCTTCAATTAGAGGTTAATTTGCTTTTTAAAATAAAATTTCACACAGTTTTTGCCATGCAAATAATCTGACAAGAATATATATATGATGCATGTTTTATGTTTGACAGGGCTAAACAGTGATTAAGGCATTAATTAGATAATGTTCGTTACCGTTTAATGATGATGAAGTTACTTGTTTTTCTTCAGAAGTCAGACATTCATGTGCAGACATTGCCATAACCAAATATGTCATTAGAACCATATTAACTCTGTGATGCATGATATTTCCCATGATGCCCTATCTAGAAGAAACAAAATAATTTTGATAATGATCATTTTTGTTGTTTCCATAAATCACCCTTAGTCTGTCATATCAATTTCCTGATATGGAATCACATGGTGAAACAGTCAAAGCATTACATTTAGTCTAAATTAGAAGTACAATAATAACTCATTTTGAGGCACAGAAAAGACAAGAACTTACTTGATAATATGTTATGTCATGTTACTGTAGCATTAATGCTTAAATACAAGAATGTGCACAAGTGCACTGCAATGCACAATAGTCATATGACCATCATGTGATCAATTGAAAAGAGAAATACATTATTATATAGTCAAAAACATATTGAAATAACAGTAAAATTAATAGAAATGTTTTATACATACCTGGTACAATATATTCAGCGTAACTGATTATTTTTGCATCATGTTGGAAAAGTGAGGAGTGAATCACAATGAAGGCATCTTGAGCAAAGGTTGAAAGAGGTGTAACTCAGCTAGGTTAATGGGTAATGTTTATTATCTGTTAACTCATTTCTATTTCCTTCTGTATTTGCTGATATCATCTGATCTACATTTGACATTTAAATACAGTACTGGCTTAAAACATAGTCTGTAATAGACTCTTATAGTTTGTAAAAAGTTAATAAAAATAGTTTTCCCTTGTGAAAAAAGAGTACAATTTACAAAGAGTACTTGTTATGCAAAAGAATATACTTAAGAGTGACCTAATAGTCTACAGAAACTTCCTTCTAAACTACAGGAGAACCTATATTGGTGCTAGAAGAGGTGTTAGTGAGATCAGAATGGAGCGCTACAGGTTCCAATGTCCCATGGAGATATATGCAAATGAACTGTCCTTAAGATAACATGTTAAGCTATCTGGCACACTGTTGTTCTAAATCCAAAACTTTAAAAAGAAAAAAAGTTTAGTTCATCTCATGCAATATTTATCAGTCACGGCCTCCTTTATCCTTCTGAGGGCTGTTCCATAAAACAAGATTAGAATACAAGACAGGCTTATTTTGGTTAGTCAGACTTATTGTTGGTGGATTCTGTTTCATATAGCAAACTTAAAATAGTTCAAACTCAGTTACTCTGGCAACTTATGCTGGGAAACTAGCCTTGTCCAGGGCAGGCTAACTGTCAGGCTAAGCCTGAGTTGTTACACAGATCCTCTAACACTGACCGACAGGAACACAATGATATTACCACTGGCACTCTCATACCATTATTTGACTTTATTAACCACTATCAGTCCAAAAATAAATATACAGTATACAGAAAATCAACATTGATAATGATACACATGATACAAGGATAAATGAGACAATATAGACCTACAAAAGTGTTAAATTATATTGTATATGAAATGTTTATGTTAACGTTTTTATATATTTTTTTTTTCTTTTACATAACAATTGATATTATACAATAGAATTTATATATACAGTGGGGAGAACAAGTATTTGATACACTGCCGTTTTTGCAGGTTTTCCCACTTACAAAGCATGCAGAGGTCTGTAATTTTTTATCATAGGAACTCTTCAACTGTGAGTGGCGGAATCTAAAACAAAAATCCAGAAAATCACATTGAATGATTTTTAAGTAATTAATTTGCATTTTATTGCATGACAGAAGTATTTGATACATCAGAATAGCAGAACTTAATATTTGGTAAAGAAACTTTTGTTTGCAATTACAGAGATCATACATTTCCTGTAGTTCTTGACCAGGTTTGCACACACTGCAGCAGGGATTTTGGCACACTCCTCCATACAGACCTTCTCCAGATCCTTCAGGTTTCGGGGCTGTCGCTGGGCAATACGGACTTTCAGCTCCCTCCAAAGATTTTCTATTGGGTTCAGGTCTGGAGACTGGCTAGGCCACTCCAGGACCTTGAGATGCTTCTTACGGAGCCACTCCTTAGTTGCCCTGGCTAAGTGTTTCGGGTCGTTGTCATGCTGGAAGACCCAGCCACGACCCATCTTCAATGCTCTTACTGAGGGAAGGAGGTTGTTGGCCAAGATATCGCGATACATGGCCCCATCCATCCTCCCCTCAATACGGTGCAGTGGTCCTGTCCCCTTTGGTTTTGGTTTTGGTCTAAACTCCACTCGCCGTGTTTGGAGGAAGAAGAAGAATGAGTACAACCCCAAGAACACCATCCCAACCGTGAAGCATGGAGGTGGAAACATCATTCTTTGGGCTCTATTTTTGTCTCATCAGACCACATGACCTTCTCCCATTCCTCCTCTGGATCATCCAGATGGTCATTGGCAAACTTCAGATGGGCCTGGACATGCGCTGGCTTGAGCAGGGGGACCTTGCGTGCGCTGCAGGATTTTAATCCATGATGGCGTAGTGTGTTACTAATGGTTTTCTTTGAGACTGTGGTCCCAGCTCTCTTCAGGTCATTGACCAGGTTCTGCTGTGTAGTTCTGGGCTGATCCCTCACCTTCCTCATGATCATTGATGCCCCACGAGGTGAGATCTTGCATGGTGCCCCAGACTGAGGGAGATTGACCGTCATCTTGAACTTCTTCCATTTTCTAATAATTGCGCCAACAGTTGTGGCCTTCTCACCAAGCTGCTTGCCTATTGTCCTGTAGCCTACCCCAGCCATGTGCAGGTCTACAATTTTATTCCTGATGTCCTTACACAGCTCTCTGGTCTTGGCCATTGTGGAGAGGTTGTTGGAGTCTGTTTGATTGAGGTTGTGGACAGGTGTCTTTTATACAGGTAACGAGTTCAAACAGGTGCAGTTAATACAGGTAATGAGTGGAGAACAGGAGGGCTTCTTAAAGAAATAACTAACAGGTCTGTGAGAGCCGGAATTCTTACTGGTTGGTAGGTGATCAAATACTTATGTCATGCAATAAAATGCAAATTAATTATTTAAAAATCATACAATGTGATTTTCTGGATTTGTGTTTTAGATTCCGTCTCTCACAGTTGAAGAATACCTATGATAAAAATGACAGACCTCTACATGCTTTGTAAGTGGGAAAACCTGCAAAATCGGCAGTGTATCAAATACTTGTTCTCCCCACTGTATATATATATCCTACAGGTTTTCTTTTCATGGCTGAATGTTTTGTGCCCAAGATTGAATTGTTAATTGTTTTCAAGATTTATGAATACATTTCTCTCTGGTTTTGTTTGGCAGCTGTAGTACATTTTTATGGTTATTAGAAGAACATTACGATCTTAAGAAAAAGCTTTTAAAAGCCGAAGTTACAATCACAAAATTTAAAATAGATAATTACAAAAGCACTGGTAAGATGAATCTGAGCTTTGTAATTGGCCTACAGTATATTAGCCTGCATTTGATTAACCCCATTACAATAGTCCCTTTACAGTTATTCATATTATAAAAATACACTTACTTGTAGGTTTAAAATTCTAAATAAGGCACATCTAATGTCCAACAACAAATATTTTAGCATATATATATTTTATGTACTCTATTATGTCTTTCAATTCAAACACTTTTAACACAATTATACAAATGGACAGTTTTAAAAACATAATATTTCCCCCCAATAAATATTCCTTATTTTTCCTTCTACTTTTTTTTCCTTTTGTGATCACCTACCCACACATCAATAACACATTTCTAGAACAATAACCAATAAGTACATAGACACTTTTACATATGAAAAAAGGAAAAAAGACAAAAATATATAAATAAATACAAATTAAACATTCATATATTTATATCAAAGTCTTATAATGACACTTATGATAATTCCTAATAAGTTATTCAAGTAATATTATTTAAATATCAAATAATACCAATATTAAATAAGTAAATAAATAAAAGAACAAATAATTAAAAGGGAGGGAGGGTTATATAAAAAAAGTAATTAATGTAGGCTAATATTTATTCCTTTATTTTATGGAATATTCTTTGATTTTAGAGTTGCCCATATCTTTTCTAAATGTATACTTTTGCTCTTAATTTCACGTTATCCTCTCTATAGTGTACTTTAGAAACTAAATCTAACCAATCATTTAAAACTGGGGATTCTTGCTTTAGAGAAAAAAGAAAAAAAAAAAGAAAAAAAAGTGCTTTAAAAGCTGTAGTTATCAGCATTCTAAATACGTATAAGTCATCTTTATTAAGTAACATAGGTCCTATACCCCAAACTATATTTATCTATCTATAACTATATCTATCTTTATTATATTTGGTTTCTTAAAAATGTCTTCCCTGAATTACTTCTGTTCAATCTTTTATTCTTAGTATAAAATATAGGCTATGAGTGTAATGAGCTATAAGTTCACTGCAACTTATCCAACATCCTACAGATAAAATATTATAGTTAGAAGATAATACTAATTCATTTTCAGAGCAAAATGTATATTTTAGTCAGAATTATTGCGCTCCTGTTTGGCGCGCATGCGCGCAGCAGCGCTCGTTCAACGTGAAGTTTAGCAGCAAAATGGAAATATTGGCACGATGGAAAATATACCTGTGAAATTTAAGTTTTGCACTGAGGAAAACACCATTTCTCAAACGCATAAAACAGCACAAAATACTATGCTGTATGATGAATGGTGGATCGATTTGATCCATGATCGACCTCTAGGGCTGCTTTAGAAACGGGTGCACATTCAATTATCCAGCCTTTAAACCTCGATCAAATTAGTTGGATTGCGTGAACATTAATTACCTTTTATGAAACCTCTTTAGCCCCAATTTATTTGTTATAGGTTCATTCAAGTCAGGCGTTGGAGCTTAATCCCCGCTTTTCTTAGCGTCTCCTCTCCACTGAAAATTTATTTGGAGTGAGTAGGCCTACAAGATAAGACATGACTATAGAAAAAAGAAAAGAAAAGAAAAGAAAAGAAAAGAAAAGAAACTTGACTGAAAATAGAGATGTAGGCCTATTCACCTTGGCTGCATGTTGTCTTGTGTATTCATGCATAGCTATGTCATATGACAGAACATTACATTTAGCTTGTTTTACTAAAACACATAATTTTCAGTAAAAAAAAAAAAGTAATAAGTGTAGGTCAGCATTTATCATTATTATTGTGCGTAAGTGTTGGGGTGGGCTTGAAATGCAATTCATTCTGGGGTAATCTGCATTTTTAAGTAGTGATAGGTCTATTTAAATTTTTTGAGTATCTTCTCCAGATTATACTTTGAGTATCTTCTCCAAGGCGAGATCTTCAAGCTGCCCGATATCTTCTTTGTGCAGACATTGCAGATACAAACATTGCAAACGCTGAGGGAAACCTTTAGGGTTGTCGAGTTACTGATGCTATGAGGTGTGTTAGTGCACCTGTCATTCACATCTTTTTTATTGCAGAATTTATAATTACATACAAGATCAGAGCAAGATCATAATCCCAAACAACAATAATGAATCCCGAACAATCCCATCCCATCCCAAACAATCATAATAAAAATATTATAAAAAAACATATATAACATATATATCACATAAAAAATAAATATATCATGGTTTTGCGTACATCAGTATGAGTATGAGAAAAAAAAGCACAATGACAAGGATAAATATCTTTGAATAATTCGTCATAATGCATAAAAAAGTGATTTTTGTTTTGTTTGTTAAGCTATAAGTCTGAGGGATGAAACAAGAGAGTTAAATTCAACAAGAAAATGAGGAAAACATGAAGCAGATTTAAGCCACTTGCTTGTGGATGAACATTTTTTCATATAAATTAAAGAAATTAACAACATAATTCAAGAGAATGATTTTGGGTTTTCGTAATAAAAAATAATAGCCCTATCTATAAGGATAATACTGTGGGTCACATTAGAAGGGTTGAAAATATAAGAACTTCAACCCAAAACTTATTGGTTAGGCTATACTACAATCACAAAATAAATGAGCACTTGTTTCTTTAACAAGACCACAAAATGAGCAAGTTTCATCAATATCAAGATATTTACAGATAGACTAAATTAATTAAAGCTGTCATTCATATCTTTTAAAGGCCCCCTGAAATCAAAATGTAAGTTTTTTAGCTCTTTGGATGAATATTTTAGCCTTAATGTTATAAACAAGCTAATAAGCTGGTGTGTTCCAAAACAATGACAAAATTTGGGGAATTTATATAGAAGCCTACCTTACTACTATTAATTTGAGGCATTTATTAACAACCCTTCTGTACATTTCCCCTGAATCAAGATCAGGTGGTGAGATTGCCATTAATCACCCTAGCATGTCTTAGATAATGCAGACTGAGATAAAGGCGTTAGACTGGCCATCATCCACTGGAGGGTGAAAAAGCACACTGACAAACACACACCTGCCAACACTGGTAGAGCCTCAGCGACCCGTGTCCACGTTGGCCAACTCTTTCTAAACCCCCTCACTGTTTGACATCTACATTGAGTCATGTCAGTTGCTTCATCTTTATGTTTTGTCCTGTTTTATTTTTTCTTCTTTCACACATACATGAAGAAATCCCCTTTCCAATTGTTCAGAGATCTTTAATCCATCTTCAGATCGGCTTAATGCACTGCGGCTCTAATAGGATCGCTGGTATTAACCTCTGGGACAATACCGCCAGCTGTCCCAGAGCCCCCTATTGGCCATTCTGAAGTACAGGGTAAGGGGGTGTGGTGGGGCAGAACGAAGAGAGAGAGAGACAGAAGGAGAGTGTGTTAGTGACCGGAAAGGGTGATGGGCTTTAGTAGTGACCAGCGGTGGATTGACAAGTGCTTTTTCTTGGAGGGACCTTCATTATCACCCTTTCTACAAGCTGCTCTACCTTCCTACTGCTGCTTTCTCTGCATGTTTCTTTTTGCCCCCTCGGAAGGTTTGTGCATTCGGGTGTAAAAGGGTGTTTGTATGGCTGATTGATTGGGAAGTGGACAGGTCACCATGGCGTTGGGCGCGGTGTGGAACCGCGTTAAAAATGTGTGCCAACAGAACGGCCTCCTCATCTTGTCAGTCTTGGCCGTGGTTATCGGATGCCTGCTGGGATTCTTCCTGCGCTCCAAACACCTCTCTGAGCAGGTTAGTTTTGGTTTCCCCTACCTGGTGTAACCCTTACCAAAAACAGTTTCCCTGTCTTCCCTGAAACGACCCAACTTTCCTGCCAGTGCCATCTGACACACACTCTGAAAAAATAAAGATTCTTTATTGGCATCAATGATTCCCTAAAGCAACTTTAACCTTTTCATTGCAAAAGGTCCTTTATAGTGGAAAAGGTTCTTCACACTTAGATTAAAAAAAAAAAAAGTAAAAAAAATTTAAGAACTGATTTCTGATTTTTTTCTTTGGAGAACCAAAACGGTTCCCTCAATGGCGCATCTGAAGAAAGAGAGAGAGAGAGAGAGAGAGAGAGAGAGTAAACTTTATCCTCATTAGTTAATGGCAAAGATGAATTGTATAGCTGAAGAATGACAGCAGTTGGAGATCCAGGTAGCAAGTATTCTCTTTGACATGATGCCGGTCTGGATTTATTAAATTAAGATGCAAATCATAAAAGTACTTGCATGTTTTTAAGCTCTGAATTATAATTTTAATATAAACGTGTTTATTCCCCAAAATTGCTTCACTGCTTATTCATAAAAAATAAAAAATAACTTTTGTCCACCAAATCAGTCATGTGGTGCAACCAACATGCAGAAAATAATATCATTACTGTGTGTCAAGGTCAATACCTCTCTTAAAAAATCATATCATTTGACCTTTTCCAGTTCCAGTTGTAAAATGTCATGTGGTGCAACATCCCAACAACTTGGTATTTGTGAAATAATAATACATTGAAAATATATCCAGTATATATTTAAAAACATTTGTATTCAAGGTGTACAGGTGTACTTTTTTTAATACATTTTTGTTTACTTGATGGTTACACCATACTATGTTTAAATGGCAACTTTTGTTGAAAATGCTAAAAAAAAGTTTTTCACAACCAAATAAAACCAACATAAATACAAAGAGCGCATTACTAAGAACTTGGCAAATGTGTTTTAAACTAAGCTTTAAAAAAGATTTTCCTTTGCTTTATCATGGACACTCACTATTTGTCATTGATCACCGTCTCAATCCTTGCATATAGCTGTGAGGAGTGAAATCTTCATCTTTGATACATTTTGAGACCCCTAAGAGATCTTAAACTTGACCTAAATAAAATGATAAATTTTCTATAAAATTGTACAATATTCTGTCTAGTATAGTCTTTTCATTTCATTAGCCGATTCATTGGTTAAGTGAGATGTGTGTTCCCTCAAAGCTCTGTCATTATGACACGAGTAAACCAGACATCTAGTTGTCCTGAGGGATTACCAGTCAATCAACTGAACTGTTGAAGCACTATTGCATTGAGGATCTGAAGTTGAAAATCTCATCACATCTTCTCATTCATCTCGAGTTGAACATTTCTCGCTAGTCCTATAATGAGGTTAATGAACTATGGTTACCTCATGATCTATAGAACATACAGTCTTCTTGAAAAAGATGAAGCTGGAGTTTTAGCTATAGTTACTTTTAATGAAGGAATATTCAGATCTTTTCTTTGTTGAGGGTACATTTGCAGTATGTTATTAAGTGTATTGAGTCACTTACGGTACATTCAAGCTAGTGCATCCAGTGTTTTCCAAAGGAAGTACAGACGTTGAACAAGCTAGCTTTAGGCTGAGATGAGAGACTGGTTAAATAACCTCTTAACTTAACCAATCAATTATCCACAGTAAAAAATTTTTTTTTTAAAGCCAACCAGACACATTTGATTTTGGCAACTGATTGTTTAATAGTTGCAGTGTTCGATCAGCCATTACACAAATGTTTAACAATGAGCCTCGTTTAGATTACGCCACATGGCAGCTTTTACATACTTTGCATGGCCCAGGCCAGGAATGCCAGTGGCAGAAGTAACGGCTCCATGCCAGCTGTTTTTAGGTTAGCATTAGCAAGTAGCACAGGAATGCCAGAGATTCACAGCCATTTGTCAGCATTGATCCTGATGCTGCTTGGACAACGGCCCTGATCTAAGCTTCACATGTCCCTGCCCCCTCCTTAATGCAGGCCTTTAAGCGCTTTAACACCAGCATCATGTCTCTCAGCTCCCTTCAACACAATATGGTCTTCAATAAGTCTTTCTCTTGCTTAAGGGCTCTTCTTAAGCAACTTTACTTCCTTGGGCAGCAGTTTTTTTATTTTTAAATAGTGCTGTCTCAAAGACATGACTATTATTGGACAATAAACATTAATATTATAAGAGCAATGTATTTTCAAGAACTAAACGATGAAAGGAAAGACTATAACATCTGAACAGGCAAACGCAAAGTTTCTCTGGGAAATGCAAAACTTTTGTGAGAGAACGCAAAACCATTTAAATATCATGTTTCCTCCCATCTCATATTGTTTATCATCACCACGTCCCTTTAGGGGCTCCGTGTCAACAGAGTATTTGATTGGATATCATTGCACAGCATCTCAAATGTTGGTTTGATCTTTCTGAAATGCTTGAGCTCAATGGTTGGAATGACCTTTCAGAAGTTTCTCACATGATTGCGTTCCCAAACACCAGCATCTGAACACAAGATAACATGATGTTTATTTCGTTTGGAAAAAAAGAGCCACAGTGTTTTCCCAGGTTGCAGCATTTTTATTACAGATATACAGATAAAGTCAAGGATTGGAGAATATTTCTCGCTCCACTCTGAGGGACTCAACTCTGTACAGTGAATCAAAGCAGATGTTCTGTTTTTTTTCTAAAGGAGGTGAAGTACTTCCAGTTCCCTGGGGAGTTGCTGATGCGGATGTTGAAGATGCTCATCCTGCCACTAGTGGTCTCTAGGTAAGAGTTCCTTTTTCCAAGATTTTTAACATGAATAACTTAGCTGTCCATCACTACGAATCTGATACAATCAAGTGAGATAAGAGTCTGTATGTATCCTGTTTCTGAAATGAGATAGCATGAAGTTTGTCTTTAGAATTAGTTTATAATGGTAAACTTTTGTCAGAGATAATATAAGCCAAACCCAGTCCTATAACCATGTCACATGTCAACAACCATATTTACCAAGTGTCAAAAGCCAATAGTGTTACCAGTGTTTCCAATAATAATAATACCAATACCGATACTTCAATTAAATAAATAGAACATTTCTAAGGATAAAATGGACAATTATAGCCATTTAAAATTATAGTTGAAAGCCATAATTTTAACATTTAATATACTTAAACAGGCACTTATCACATTAACAAATAATAATTTCAATAGACTAACAGATCCATTATAATGAATGTTCATTGTTAAGAGCTTCGGATGCATATTAATCTGAATGCTAAAAAAAGAATAAAAACCACTAGCGATTTTCACTTACACTTAGGATCTATATGAGGATACATATACATTAGTATAAAAAGTATCAAATCAGAATCAATCTTCCCATTGTATTTACATATGGCAGACGCTTATCCAAAATAACTTGCACTGCAGTACATTGCATTCAAGATATACATTTTTTAACTTCATATATTCCCTGGGAATTGAACCCATGACCTTGGAGTTGCAAATACCATGTTCTACCGTTTAAGCTGCAGGAATTTTTTCAAATGTTATTTTTTTATGTGGAACACACAAAAAAGCAATTTTTGCAGAATGTCTGATTTGTTCCATACAATGTAAGAGCAGCATAAATTACGGTATATTCCAATTCCCCTGAATCCAAACAGCATTGGTGGATACAGAGCAAAATGTAAATGATTATGCACATATGCCCTTTCAAATATGCACTCCTAAAAATAAAGGTTCTAAAAGGGGGTTTCCGATGCAATGCCACAGAAGAACCATTTTTTGTTCCCCAAAGAACCCTTAGTGAACAGTTCTTGAAATAACAATTTTTTTTCTTTGTGTGAAGAAAATGTTTTCTAATCCAATGAACCATTTGTGCAATGGATGTTTGAGGTTAATGGAACCATCAATACCAATAAATAACCATTCTTTTTAAGAGTGTGGCACCTCTAGACACATAATGTCACGTTTGATGTCATTGTTTCTTAAGTATCTTGTGATGGTATGTTTTTCCGCAATTTCATCTAAAGGTTTTATATATATATAGCAGCCAAAACACGCATAGCCCATAAAGTGAGTTGTTGATGTCAGTATGTTTAATGGACAATATTACACAATTTTGATTATGTAAACCAACAACATTACAATTTAGCAGAGGCTACAATTAACAGAAACTTAGTATAGTTCACCAAAAAATTCAAATTCTGTCATTAATCACTCACCCTCATGTTGTTCCAAACCTGTAAGACTTTCGTTCATCTTCGGAACACAAATGAAGATATTTTTTATGAAATTTGAGAGCTTTCTACCCCTGGGACTAAACCACTCAATTCATATGGATTAGTTTTACGATCTCTTTATGAACTTTTTGAAGCATCAAAGAGTCAGTTGCGTAGTTGTCAATGGAGTGACAGAAATCTCTCGGATTTAATAAAAAAGATCTGTGTTTTCCGAAGATTAATGAAAATCTTATGGGTTTGGAATGACATGAGGATAAGTAAATGATGACAGAATTTTCATTTTTGGGTGAACTATCCCTTTAACTTGAACTTTACCCTGTCCATAGTGCAATCATCCACATCTTTCATACATCAGCATCAGAGTACAGTGCATATACATAATGTTTGGAGAGGCTGAGTTTTAATATTAAAATCCTCTTATTTCAGTGTGGAAAGTGTCAAGCAGGTCAACTTTATAATGCAACTGGACTGTGCACATTTGTTTTAAACACTTACTTTATGTTCTTACTCCATCCATGCATTAAATGCACATGCTTGAAAGAGAGCAGTTTTCTAGCATATTTGCTTTAACTTCTCAGGTAATGTCAATGGCATGTGACCCTGTTCAGATGCAGTCAAAATTACAACAATGGTTACATATAAATATATTTCAATAGTTTTATCAAAACAATCCTTGGGACAATTCAGTTGCCAATGGATATTTGTAGGGACCAATATCCCTACTAAAGTCAACGCGCTTGCATAGAATTTAGTCACATGGAGCACTTTATGATAGTTTAACTTATTTTGACAGTATACATCACTTTCATTGTACCTCAGACATTCTGCAAAAAATATGTTGTGTTCCATAGGAGAAAGAAATTCATAGAGTTTTTGAATAACATGAGAGTGAGTAAATGATGACTGAAAATTCATTTTTGGGAGAACTAACCCCCTAAAACATGAAATAAGTGAACGGTGGGTCAACTGCCAGTATAGGTAAGGATTTAACAACAACAGTCCACATGCTGCCTGTGAAAGATATAACTTGCAACCCCAAAGATGGAATAAAACTATTCAAACCAAATGATCACATGCTGAACGTGCAACTTCTGGTGAAGCAAAGACTTGAGAGGAAGTTGATCCTCATTCCACACACACACTTCTGTCTGGGTCAGTGTTCCAGATGCCGAGTGCGCACACACACACGCACACACACACACACACTCCAGGGAGTCATTACGTGAGGGTCAGGGTTGTTAATTACCTCTAATCTGAGGAAGCTAAGGACCAACTGCACATGTACAGTAGCCAAGACCCAGGCACTTCCAAATGCAAAATGGCCAATGACTATTTATAAACAAGTTAACGTTGACCTAAATGCTAGAGCTTGAACTGTAGTAAGCGGCAAACCGAAGTAAGAATGAAAAGCAGAACAAGATATGTGACCCTGGGTGTATTTGTGGCAATAGCCAACAAAATATTGTATGGGTCAAAATTATAGATTTTTCTTTTATGCCAAAAATCATTAGGATAATAAGCAAAGATCACTTTCCATGAAGATATTTTGTAAAATATATAAAACATTTATTTTTGTGAGTGAATGCAGCACAATCACGAACATAAATGGACAACTTTAAAGGCGATTTTCTCAATGTTTAGATTTTTTTTGCACCCTCAGATTCCAGATTTTTCAAATAGTTGTATCTCGGCCAAATATTCTCCTATCCTAACAAACCATATTTATTATTTGCAGTTTATTTATTCAGCTTTCATTTTATGTTTAAATCTCAATTTAAAAAAATTGACCCATGTGACTGGTTTTGTGGTCCAGGGTCACATATTTGTAAAAGAACTGGTTCTCTTCACAGCATTGCAGATTCAAGATGCAGTTCAAGGGGTCTGCCAATGTCATGGCTGGTTTAAAATGAATGAAACTGACATATTAATCAAATGGTATGCTAGGGCTTAGGCCCAAAGCAGGGTCTGCGTACTGTCCTCGTTTCAACGCCATCTGCCTACAGGCAAGAGCGGAAACCAGATTATCTGATGAGCGCACTACAATCAAAGGCAACCGTGCACTTTCTCATTATCCCTGTGTGCATTTCAATACGAAGCTGATCTTTGATCAATGTCTATGCAGACACGCAACCGTAGGGACGCGGGACAGTTTCAAAAGGTCACCCTGGGAATATGGCATGCACGTTGTTGTTCTGAATGAAGTTTATAGGATATGACGGGATGTAGCTCAATGGTCTACTATAGGCAATTACAGGATAGATGCTTTAAATGTAGGCATATTGCCTTTGATAACATGGCACTTTCTGAGTCCCAATCAAGTCCAAATCTCAGTTTCCTGTCGTTCGGAGTTTACATTTAAATACATAGACTTAATGCAGGACAGATAATCCTCTCAAAAAAAAAGTCTGCTTTAAGACATCTTTTCAATTTTCATGTTGGATGCTGTTGTCATTGCGCAATGATTGCATCTATATGGAGAAAATCAATCGACCTTTTGCAAGATTAAGGCATGTCTTTTTTTCAGCTCAGCTGACTCTCATATGGTGGCAGATTGATGAGATCTTTGAGATTTTTGAGATTGATGAAAAGGTTTTAGTGATATCTGTGCATCATTAAATGTGAACGAATGTTTGACTATTCTTTTTAAGTCTTTACTGAAAATAATGTCAGATTCCGTTAGAATAAAATCAAATGTTTACAATTTATTATGTCAGGTAAAATTATGATGCCATACATAATCAGTTCAAAGATAATCAATACAAAACATCAAATGCTCTGGGATAAAGAGAGAAGATTCGCACTTCGCATCACGGGCTGATCTGGGTTACAGGATTGCACTGATCCTCTCGTTGCATTTCTTTATATAGACAGACCAAGGCAGAAACCTCTTTTCAAATGCAATCATGAGTTCACAGTGGGAATTTACATTAATCACCGTCCCAGACTTACTGGAGGCAGAAGTTGATTTACATGGTAACATTTGCTAACAATGGGAATTTATCTCTAAACTCTTTAAAACTTTATTACCTTTTGTTTTACTTCTTTGGGAATGAGACCTTTGTACCAGTCGCACTGAGACATTTCAAATGATACCAAACGTGTAATACTGTATGATAATTATTCACATTAAACCATACACATTTTTGGGTGAATTTCAGGTTATCTCAGCATGATAGAAAGAGGGAACGGGGAAATGGGGGGTCAAGGGAAAAAGATGTAGATTAGGATTGCTTAGGTGAGACTTGCGTCTCGAATGATGGTGCTAGTTTCACAAGAGAGAAAGAAAGGACCAGAAAGGTCCTTTGTCTTCTCAGGGAGTGGTCGTTCCTCAAGTAGACTGCCTGGCATTTATCTAATTTCTCAAGTCTTACTGTGGTGTGTGCTTTTATTCTTTTTCTTTTAATTTTAAAATATATTCTCATCAGTGGCATATGGGGACGAGGAGACAAGATGCTCCCTTTGTGTGTGTTGTTTTTTGATGTCCAATTTAAAGCCACGTTCCAGCAATATTTGATGATTGAATGGTTTTCAGGTTAAATGTCCCTTAAAATAAGCAATTTAATTTACACTCTGAACAAGAAACCAATATTGTAATATTTGTTGTATGTTTATGTTAACTTAAAATTAAGGAGCACCAATGCTTTTTTATGCTTTAATTGCCATTAAGGCTTCAAAAATTATATCTACAATAATAATAATCATGAATATTTTGTTTATCTTTAATTTTTACCACAAACTGTTGCTTGGCCACTGTAATGAATTGTCAACAGTTTATTGATCATAAGATCCATCGTTACCGTTGGTGACAGTTAGGTGCAGCTTTTATGTATTTGCTAACAAATGTTTAATTCAGTTTTTTTTCATGTAATCAACAAGTTAATTTTAAATAATTTGTGATCAGTGATGATTATTGAGTCATTTGCTTCAGTAAATAGTGATTTACACATCAATATCATGATTACTTGTCTGTTTATTTTATTTTTGTAAAACATTTTTTTAAACATCTATTTACTAAAACATCTATATATTTTTGTATTAAATGTATAACTTGTTATAATATAAATATAATTTTTTTTATATAATTAATTTAAAATAATTAAAATAACTAAAACTGAAACTGCCATAAAAATCATTAAAAACTATATTTATGTCATGACAACTCTTGGAGTGTTTGACAATGCTGATATGTTTGGTCTTGGCATAATAGATCAGTACAGGACTTGCTCATGCCAAAAAACACACGACACGATGCTGTGAGCAAGACATGCTGCTGCTGTACAATATAGCGTACATGATTTACCCGTAGCAGATCTATACAGGTGGAGCTGGGGAAGGTGGAGGGTTTCTAAAAGCTCACTGCACTGCTAGGGCAATGCTAACCAAGTATTTGAAGGTTGAGCAGCAAGCTCATTGGCTACTGATACAGCAGGAACCAATCAGCACCCTATGAAGAATGATGTGATTGCAAGCAGATTGAGTTAAGGCTAGAGTTTCATGACAGAACTTTGTATAGACATAATTAAAAAAAATTAAACATTACTAAAATGACAAAAACAGTAAAAAATAAAACCTGATTCAAAATATTAATAAAAACTATAATAGTATCTCAAAGATACTAAAATAACACTGGATCTGGGAACATTTTCATGGGATTCACCCACTTGGTTTTGTGCGAGTGTTTCTGCTATATGTCTGTGAACATTTCCAACAGGTATTTTGCTTCGTCCCACCTAAGAAATATTGCACCCATGTGACTTCAGTGGGGTCAGGCCTAGGCATAGAGACTTTATCTGGACTTTCCCATCTCCAGGCAGGATTAGGGTAATGCTCTTGTCAAACAGAGATGCTTCACAGAAAGCTCCAGATGGTCTGGAAGTCCTGCTGCCCGCCTATAGCAGGAACACATGCAGGCTCAGACAACAAGGGGCTTAAGGCGCATGTACATACACAAATGACGTATATGAGTGTTTGCTTGTGCACAACCAACAGTCTGTATACTAAACTATAAAAGGAAATGGCTATTATAGACACTGCACAACACTGTAGAGTGATTAAAGTTCAAATACTGATATTGATTTTCAATACAAGACATAACCAATACACATAAATGTAAATGTTAAAATGGTAACAACACATTTTAAAGAGAGGCTGGCAATAGCGAGCTAGCTTTGCAAGCATAAGATCCCACCCTCCCTTCAGATCCTCTCCAAAGCCACGCCTCCTTCAAAACACATGAATGCGCACAGCAGAGTCGTTTAATTACCTCATGTATCAAAGCACATAACATTACAATAATAATGAACATAAACAACTTAAAGAGATTCAAACCAAATTCATTCATTCAAGCAGATTCATTTCGCCATTGATATTATTGCCATTGAAACGCATTAATTTGAGTCACAAGCCACTGCTGGTATAATGTCACAGGTTTCCATCTCTTCCAAATTACAGTAGTTAGGCTGTGAACGCAGCATAAGCTGGTTGTTTTGGATCAGGCGGAACTGTAAAAAGTGGCTGTTGTTTCGGTTGCAGTGCTCTGTGACTGACGGCTGTCTAACTCTGCATAGCATGAAACACGCTGATGACGTGTGATGTCTGCTCGAGCAGGTGCAATGATTCAACAAACATTTTATGATCCTACACCTTCCACAGACTATATATATATATATATATATATATATATATATATATATATATATATATATATATATATATATATATATATATGTATATATATACACATATAAATAAATTTAGACCACTTAACTTAGTGATTGTTATCAGGATGTGAAGAGACTTTCAACCAGCAAAACAAACAAAAAAGTCTAGAACAAATCACCTACCCTTCCTTTAACATGATTTTAGTGTAAAGAAAATCACTTGCTAATATTTTTTTGTGTAAAGTTCCAATTTTACAATTTCACAGCCATGACAACATAACACCTAAAACATTAAAACAACTGAAAATCTCAACAGTTTTACAGAATTTTCCTCCCAACGAGAGGCCATTGTTGGAAGCTCCACAACTCGGGAGGATGCCAGATTGACCCCTCTGCTTGGAAAAGGAGGTCCCTTTTAAGCGGGATTGGCCATGGTGCTGCAGACAGCAGCTGAACCATTCCCAGGAACTATGGCTGGTTCTGCCAGAGTGGTGCCACGAGTAAGACTGAGCATCTGTCCTCCCTGATTCGGCTAATAACCTGAGGGAGTAGTACAAACGGAGGGAAGGCATTAAGGCACAGAGAGGGCCACCTGCGGGCTAATGCATCA
This sequence comes from Leuciscus leuciscus, assembly GCF_965113295.1. Taxonomy (NCBI): domain Eukaryota; kingdom Metazoa; phylum Chordata; class Actinopteri; order Cypriniformes; family Leuciscidae; genus Leuciscus; species Leuciscus leuciscus. Next base: position 18,801,560 of record NC_138730.1, on the reverse strand, counting down.
TTTTCCCTCTAAAAGAATATCGGCAGCGAGTGTTCAATGCAAAGAGATCCACTTCAGCCAGGAAGAAAATGCTCCAAAGTATCTGGGACAGAATATCTGCTCCTGTGTTCATGGACCCTGACACATGTATTGCTCTTACTGATTGCCCTGTGCCCACAGGAGGAGGTGGTCTGTTCAGCAGACAGGACTTGAGAACCCCCTGGTGATTTCTTTAGGCTACCACTGTCATGTTTTTCTAGACGGCTGAGGAGCAGAGATCTGTGCGCGGACAGTTCCTCCTTCTATTGGGCTAAAAGCAACCAATCGACGAGGTAATTCAGGACACAAACCCCTTTTTGCCTCAGAGGGGAGAGGGCTGCATCCACACATTTCATAAAAGTCAGAACAGTCCGAATGGTAGGACTGTATATTGGTAAGCCACCCCCTCGAACGTGAATCTCAAGAACAGTCTGTGATGCGGAGCTATCTGGATATCAAAGTATGCGTCTTTCAGTTGTTTCAAAGTTAACATTCTGAACGGCCGTCCTATCAGAGCACGGTTCAGACATCACAAGTCGAGGACTGCCTTGAGGCGGCCTTCCTTCTTGGGGACGAGGAGGAAGTAGCAGCTGTAAAAGCCTGAATCGGTGTAGGCTCTACTGCACCCTTTTCTAGCAGAACCTGTACTTTGTCTCAGAGGACGTGAGCGTCGGCGTCCAAGACCGAAGTGTGAGTCACACCCCTGAAGCGGGGGTCTGAGAGCGAATTGGAGCGAGCCACCCTTAAAGCGACCATGTGTTCACCTCCCAACCCCCTATTCAGAATCAGTGATGGCAACATTGATTTTAAGCTTTGCCTGTTTCTTTCAGCTATCTCTGGAGGTACATGATCCAATATATCTTTTTTGTGTCATCTTTGTACTTGATGTTTGAACAATGACTGTTCCCCAAAACCTGAAAGACTGAGCCCTGGTTGAGCCCATCAGAGTGAGTTGGGTTGTTTTCTGAACTTTCTGAAAACAAACTAAGATTGTCATTAAGAGACAGTGATGTTGGTATAACAAACAAAATGAATAACAGAAAAATAATGTAAATAAATATATTTTATTTTAACACAAATATCCAATAAATATTTAAACAATGCTTTGTATGTCTTTTTGGTTGCTCTTCTTTCTTTTCTTCATGTTAATTATTTTCTTCATGTTAATTATTTTACTCAATGTCAGACTGACATCTGATGGTCTTTTTTGTGTAAATAAATACAGTATTTCAGCATGATCAATTAAAAAAATGAAATCAATTAGCTACTGCAATATTTTGGGTGTGGGTATTTTAGATGTATGGCATTTGGAAGAATTTGCAAATAGTTTTTTTTCAAATCATCTCTGCATTCAGCTGAAGAGTCATTTTATGTATTCCTTAAAAATTGTTTTTCTCTCCTCAGTTTGATGTCTGGCTTGGCAGCACTGGATGCTAAATGTTCCAGTCGACTGGGCATCATGACAATTTCCTATTATCTGTGGACGACCTTTGTGGCTGTGGTGGTGGGCATCGTCATGGTCATCATCATCCACCCGGGTGGAGCTGCCCAGAAGGAGGACTCGGAGGACAGCGGGAAGCCCATCATGAGCTCTGCTGATGCGCTACTGGACCTTATCCGGTAAGCCTGTGCTATTGTGTATCTATGTATCAACACTAAAAAACAACAACAACCACATTATGGTATTTTCCATCAAATCTATGATTAAGTAGAGGAAACCAGTTTGAGAAGTTTATTTTTCCTAGCTTTTGTAAAGTAACCTGTATATATGACTCTGGGTCAATACGAATTAGCTCAAGGATATAGGGAATTTGGAATTATTAATAATCATAACTCATGGTCATAATTCATAAATCGCAAATACATTTACTTGATCAATTATCGAGATTACCTTGTTCTGTAACTGGTCTAGTCATCAGTCATTCGTCCAGCGAATACATGTAAGATTATCACAGTCAAGAAGGGGTATCCCGTTTACAAACTCCAAGAAAATGTATCTTCTGGCCGTGAACATAAAACTTTCTGGGTTTATGAATCAACACTACATAAAGCAGTCTATAATATCGAGCGTGTAGCTTAATTAGATCTATTGCATTTTCATTGACTTTATAAAGAAGGATTTTCAAATACAGAGACAGTCAAAGTATGAATGGGTTTTAATAAATGTCAAGAGTTATTACATAAGCTACAACTATAAACATGCAAACAATAAAACAAACAAACAAGAACATAAGAAATAACGTGATCAGAGTGAATGAAATGAAAGAGAGAAAATAAGGAGAGAAAGAGAAAGTAGCTGGTAATTATTACAGACAGAAACCTAATTTCAAAAGACACCTGGAATCAGCTTTTAGAATGATCATTAGCCTACTTGCAAGTTGTTTCTCTGTTCGATGCTGAGAGGCAGGAAGCGCGGACGGTGTCCTGTGGGTGCTGCGTCTTCTGGTGTCGCGGGAAGCTTAAAAGGCTCACTGAATGTAACGTTTACCGGAAAATAAGATCATTTCCCTTGTGGAGGGGAAAGGCGAGTATGAACTTACATTTTTTTTAAAAGTGGGTCAGAGTTGAGAGAGAGATCAGAGGAGAGGGTCTCTACTTTTAAAAGACATCTGCTTACGCCCTCTTTTTGGGACAACAGCAAATCGGATCTGCTGATCTGAAGCGGGAAAGAAGTTTCTTTGTGAAGAAACGCCTACTTTGACTCAAACATGTGAGAGATCGAATTTAACATTCATATCTAGAAAATATGGTATTTCCTAGAATAAATGCATATTATTGTACTTTGCAGTCAGGATTCGACTCCGACATGTTTTTCCCATTACATTGACACCTCGAATGACGTTTTTGCATGACAGAAATACAGGGTTACATAATTTCCTCATAATCACTAGCATAGTGATTTTGATTAACATAATAACGTTGCATAGATACCTCAGACATTATCTGGCCAATTATACACATAAAAATACATATCAAAAACATTCGTAATGGCTATTAGATTTGGGTTCTTTGTAGGACTTTAATCTCAGAGTCTGTGTCTGATAGGAAAGTCTTTTTGTGTGTGTGTGTGTGTGTGTGTGTGTGTGTGTGTGTGTGTGTGTGGCGTAAAAGTCACGCGGTGCTGCGGGAGGTTTCAGCACTAGGGAATTGACCCTAAGGCGGTTATTAGCAAATCATGATTCGCTAATTCAGAACATCTGAGTTACATACAAAGGACGTTTGTATGTGTGTGTGGTGACTTCTCAGTCTTGAATGTCACATAGAGTTTTGTTATCTCTTTGGTGCAGAGAGGAAGGGGGTTTGGAATGCAGAACGTTCTGTCTAGGGTGCTATAAAATGTTGGAGGAGCCGTAAAAGTTGCCGACTAGCTGGAGCTGATGTGTGATTTGTATTTGTTTGAAGCTCACCGCGTGGTGCGGTTTGTTGATTTTGAGGAGGGGGTCTGTTTGATAACCTCATGATTCACTTGATGCAGAACCCATCTGGCAGGATGTCATTGTCATTGTTGCTACACTTTCATATGAGTCAATTTACCTTTACCTAATCAGGTTTTAGAAACATCCATTCATCACATCAGCCTATTGTATTTGCTGAATATGCTAAGGTTATTATTGCATAGGCTTCAGTTAACTATCTAGAGAGAAATATGCTGTAACTTCTCTCATGTTTTCAGTGATAGAATATAAAGGGTTCCAGACGCATTCTCACCTGCTGAGGCTTTGAACTGTCTGTTAAACCTAATGAGTAAAGCTCACGATAAGCCAGTTAGTGTTTGCTTGAGTAAATGAGCATGAAGTTTGCCCCAGTGACATTGTGTCAGTGTTCCAGTTGGTCAGTGGAACAGTTAGTCAGGAACTTTTCACAAACAGGTACTGTGTCAGAAAGGACTACAGAAAACTATAGATGCGTAGCCTGGAAATCTAGACCTAAATCTAAAAGATTAATGGTCTGGCATCCACTAATGAAAATCGTCCAGCTCGAGGGGCGGCACCAAGCATGCATTTGAAAATCTCACTGCACGCAATTGGATAACACTACGACCAATCACAACAAGCCCCATATGCTTAGCTACCAGCAGAGCTAACTGGTAGATTAGACTCTTACCGTATCCGGTCGGCAAAATGGAAAAAACGCCCTTCTTGCAAAGGAATGATTTGAGCGCTGTCTTCTGTTCCTCTTTTAGATAAAAAGCCAAGTCTAACTCGTTCATTGTAGCGGCCAAAGCCGTTTCAAACAACTGGTGTTCATCCATAGCCATCTTGTAATGTTTACTAATGACTTCGACGTCACAGCGATGTGGTCATCTGTTTAGCTTGCCTCTGGCCCGCCTATATCAGATAACCCGATGTGATTGGTGCAGCTCAGATCGAGGGGCATATTTAATGAGCATCATTACTCGACGCCAGAGTAAACTCGCTGAGCAAATTCAACTTGTGCTCTCGCGAGAACTCTGGATTTCCAGGGAAATAGATATGGGGTGCTTCTCAATATCCCTCTTCGTCTCCTCGCTCCTCCGTCCTCTGTCCTATGACCTGAGAACCGATCGAGCTCAGCCATCTTGAAAGACATCTCAATTCTCTAACTGCAGTGAGGAGGCTTCCTGAGGAGTCATAAGCGAGGATACATGGGTGTATCCTTTGCGGAAGAGTTTTATTGACTAAACGTGACGCGTATAAATTCTACTCTAAATTCTACTTATACTTTACCTTTGCAGTTTATATAAACCACACATCTCACAAATTTCAACAGGGTATCTTGCTTTTTATTTATTATGAATTTCTTAAATAACCAAACTTTAACAACATAAGGGCAGATCCTTTGAGCGCAGCTGATGACGCTATGGAGTGATGCTTGAGTGATCAAGTATTCCAATGTATAAAAAAGCTTTCCTTCGATTCCTCCGTCCTCATTTTCTTTCCTTACAGCCCTCGCATCCTACAGGGGGTGGAGCTGAGACGCGAGGAAAGGAAATGAGGATGCACAAATAAGAATTGAGAAGCATCCAAGGATTAACATTCCTTCACCATATCATTCCTTGTCTATTAAGGTTATGTAGTCCTCATAGGTCAGGAAGGGAAAGGCAGCCCGAGATCTTGACATTCCTTCCACCAGATTGATTGGCATTCCTTCAACTATGCTTGATTATTGTAGTTAGTTATTTAGTTGGCTTGTTTGTTTGTTGGATGGTTAGTTAGTTTGTTTGATGTTGAATAGTTAGTTAGTTAGTTGAAACGGAGTTCTCAATAGGGGAAAGATCCTGACATTCCTTCCACCAGATAAGCTAATTAGTTAGTTAGTTAGTTGTTTGGAGGGTAGTCAGTCAGTTAGTTAGTTATTTCATTCATATGTAGTCCTCAAAAGGGCAAAGAGCCCCACACCTTGACATTACTTTCACCAGATAGATTGACATTCTTTCCACCATGCTTGAGGTTAGTGCTAGGGTTAGGGTTTGGTTTAGGGTGAGTTGGATGTAATTATGCACAATATATTACTATTATAATGTAACATTAGGTAACACGGACACCCTAAAATAAAAGGTTACTGATTTCCATATCCCCTAAAACACATCCTCACTCATTTCATTCGCCATCACAAACTTTCACCACATTCGTTAGAAATGAGTCAGTGAGTCCCCATTCTCAGGAGGGGAAAGACAGCCCTAGATTTTCACATTCCTACCGCCATGCTTGACTGTAGGTTAGTTGCACATAAACCTAGCTATACATAAACGCAATTGCACCTTCACATGTTCTATGTTGATTTCAAGGCATAATTAATTTCTTTCAGCCTGAATGTCTGTGGAGATGTTAGTGGCTGTGATGTTGAGGGATCAGGATAGCTTAGACATGGCTCAGTTTAGGGTTGGCTGAGGACTAAGGAATGGAGAATTTCTCACCCACCTGTCACCTGTGCTGCGTGACAGAGCATGACCCTGTGTCATTGGAGTGTGTGCTGAAGACTGAAGCCTAAACTGATTACTGATCTGAGCCTGAGACCATATGGCCCTTATTGAGGTGATAAAAGAGGAGGAAACTATTTACATTCAGCCACAAGATTAGCTCAGTTTATTAATGGCGCATTTCACGACGAAAGTCTTAGTCAGGTAGACTAAGAGATGTACCAAATTAGCACGTGATGTTTGTGACCTCCACTGGGAGGCTATTTGGATCATCGTTTTCTGGGTCCCTCTGTGCTAACTAGACAGTGTGTTGGTAAAACTTGGATTAGGATTAGTTGGCTGTGTGTCACAATGTGCACTCATTTGCAACGCTCTTAATGCGTTTTGTTGGTGATGGGAAGAACATACGCTTACACCTTTCTAATTGTACTTGTTTGGATTTACCTTAACCTAAAAATTAAATATAAAAACAGCATTTTATAATTCCAATGACAATGTTGGACAATGTTGGACGTTTTTGAGGAGACTTGTCATTTACTCTTCTTATTCGTCTGTTGTGCAATGTGCAAAAAAATACCATGACTGGTCAACAGCAATGTTATGTTTTGGAACGTTGGTCCCATGGCTAACTTAATTAGCTTAATCAGCAAAACTTCCTCTTCATCCAGCTTCATCCAGCTTAGTTTTGCTTGTCTACCAGATAAATCAGCACCAAATCAGTAATCATATTAAACCACCAGTTTGGTAATTTCAGCAGGTTAGAAAAATTCAGAATACCAATGAATTATCTGTGTAACCAACATTAGTATTCATTATTATGTTCATAAAAAACTTTCTTTCCTCCATCAGCAACATGTTCCCAGCCAACTTGGTCCAAGCAACTTTTCAACAAGTGAGTTTTTATGTTTTTCCATTAGTTGTATGCCCTGTTCCTGCAACGCTTGGAGCACAGGAGCATGACACCAAACATCTGTATTTTTGCCTCCAAAATATATCTATTATTCATAACCATTTTAGGTACGCGTTTTATGCGTATTGTTAGTGGCTGATGTTAAATTTGTGTTCATATCAGTCAGTATTTTGCAGCTCATTTTGCCCATTTAGAATACATCTACTGCTCAATTCAAGTTATTCTAATAATTTAAGAACACTTAAATATAATCTTTATTGTTCTCAAAATGAATATCCATTTTTCATACTGTAAATTATAATGTTGTGATGACTGAATTTACTTTTGAAACTAAGAGTTTTATTTAATCTTAACAAATTAGTTAAGAATTGTAATTTCAGCTACAAAATGGAAAATAATTATCAGCGTATCGTATGATTTTAATATATGTGCATGCGTGTGCGTGATGTTTAAAATAACCCTGTACTTTTGGTATTGTATACCGTGACTTTTGCTGTAAATTTGTTTTATATGCCATCTTAATTATGAATTATATTTGAATTGCAGTATCGCACAAAAAGCATCCCTATCATGAAGCCTAGATCCACCATCAGTCAGGACGTGCAAGAGACCACCACCAGACGGAACTTCATTTATGGAATCCAGGATGACAATGGCACAGACATCCAGAACTTCTCCCTTGAACTGACGCCTCCTCCCGATGTGGTCTTCCGAACGCTTCCTGGCACCAGTGAAGGCATGAACGTCCTCGGTATCGTGATCTTCTCATCTACTATGGGTGAGTTGTAGCATCAGCATCTGGAATTTCACAGCTTAATCCAGTCTGTTTAATAAATACTCAAGTATTCTTGTCATTTAGGTATCATGCTTGGAAGAATGGGACCAAATGGCAGCGCTCTCGTCAACTTCTGCCAGAGTCTGAATGAAGCTGTGCTGAAAATTGTGGCCATTGTTATATGGTAATGACAAGCATGATCCCAAAACTTATGCATGAATGTAAACCAAATTACTAGAACCGCTACATTGAGAGTTATGTTGTTTGGTTCATGCTCACCAAGTTGTGCCTGAAAATTAGATTTTTTTTATTGATTTATTTTTTATTTTTGAGAAATGTATGAAGCATTTTGTTTATTTATTTATTATTATAAAGTGAAAAGCAGTAATTTGTTTAATTTTATTTGTTTTTCAAGTTGGGCATTTGAATATTTATACAAGACCACAAACATGTCAAAAAAGATAATTGGACGCAATTTTTAGGCTCCCCACTGTAAACACTTTAAAGTGCAGATTCACTTTGAATGAAAATTGTGCCTAATTGCGTTTTTTGACATGCATTAACTGCACTGGTTTAGTGCCCAATTCACTACAGGAAATGTAATGTACAGATAAATGGAATCATTTCAGTCTCATTTACCTGAAATTATGATATTCTTGTTCAAAATATCCTTTATTTCAAACACGGCTGTTGCCATGATCACTAGACCGACTTAAGCATTTCTTTAATACAACCTAGACTACATTTATTTGGTGGTTAAAGTGTGATGCAAAATGCACCAGGCAATTTTTGTGAATGAAGAGCATTCTATAATGAGTTAATTTACATAGAAAGGAGGGATGTTAGTGCGAAAGGAATGACTTCATTTAAAGAGGCAATTGTATCCCCTTTTACAAAGTCTTGGTTTTGTTTTTTAGGTCTACTAGAACAGGTTTTCGTGTTTAAATGTTCAAAAGCCACATTATTTTTCACATATTTGACATTGTTTCAGCACCTCTCTTCCCAGTCTGTCAGTAACGCTCTGTTTAGTTCCTGTCTCTATGAAGCCCCTCCTTCTGAAAAGCACAGTGTGCTCTGATTGGTCGGCTTGATCAGTGTGTTGTGATTGAATTTAGTGAACTCTCCCCTAAGAATGCTGTGTTTCTGATGCAACACTGCAGGTACTTCCCATTTGGGATTGTGTTTCTGGTGGCTGGAAAGATCTTGGAAATGGACGACCCCTCGGCTATGGGGAAGAAACTGGGCTTCTACGCCATCACTGTGGTCATGGGGCTTGTGCTTCATGGCCTGTTCATCCTGCCTTCCATGTATTTCTTCATTACGAAAAAGAGCCCCATCGTCTACATCCGAGGGATTTTACAGGCCCTTCTCATCTCATTAGCTACTTCATCCAGGTAAGAGTACTTTTATGCATATTCTTCTTTTTTTTAGCTAGGCCCTGCTAGATTATAATAAACGAAACCGTATTTGAACAGATTTTAAAACACTAGGCATCCTACACTTGTCAGCTTTGTTACTAGATAGTGAAAAACTAGGCAGCATCATACACTAAATGACTGAGAATCACACACTACCAGACTTTCAAGTGCCAACACTTGCACAAACTCATGCAGAAACATGCACCACATTGCTAGGAGACACATGACAAAGGAAAACAATGTGTTCTAAAATCAGCTTAAAGTATCAAAGGTATTTGAAATTCTCAAACTGCAGAGAATTTTGCTCAATCTGAAATGTACAAACTACAAATCTGGGCAAAGGTTCTAGTGTATTCCAGCCTTGAAAATAGCACAAATGTTAACCACAAACTTTGATGCTCTTGCGTTCTACTACAGCTCTGCCACACTGCCTATCACCTTTAAGTGCCTGCTGGAGAACAACCACATCGACCGACGCATCATCCGCTTCGTACTTCCGGTGGGTGCTACGATCAACATGGACGGCACTGCCCTATATGAGGCCGTGGCCGCCATCTTTATCGCTCAAGTCAACAACTACGAGCTGGACTTCGGCCAGATCATCACCATCAGGTAGGGTGCAATGGGGTATGATGAGGTAGATGCTCCCTTAATTTTCCTTTAGACCATACATGTCACTAAATCTCATCTCAACCCATTTATTGAATGGTTATGCTCCTATTAATCTTGACTTTTCATCTGAATGTCTACATTTGGAGCGTTATTCTATCTGAGCAGTTATCATCATTATTTAGACATTAATAATTCCGTAATTCGAACATCATAATCTATAAGCCCAATTTATTCATAAATGATTATTATGTCACTTATTGAATTCATATATTAAGTATTTATTAATTAATTAATTCATATATGAATGTATATTATTTTTTATACACTACCAGCCAATAGTTTTGAATAATTGAAAAGTCTTGAATAAAGAAGTCTTTTATACTCACCAAAGATGCATTTATTTGATAAAAAATATAGTAAAAGTAATAATGCATGCGACATATTATTACAATTTCAAAGAACAGTTTTCTATTTGTATATTATTTCAAATGTAATTTATTCCTGTGATGGTAAAGCTGAATTTTTAGCATCATTACTCCAGTCTTCAGTGTCACATGATCCTTCAGAAATCATTACAGTATGCTGATTTGCTGCTCAAGAAACTATTATTTATTATTAGTATTATCAATGGTAAAAATAGTTGTACTTGCTTAATATTTTTATGTAAATCATGATACATAACAACTCAAAAGTTTGGGGAAAGTAGGATATTATTAAAAAAGGGGGAAAAAAATAAATACTTTTATTCCACGAAAACGCAAAATAAGAACTGTTCTTTTATTCATCAAAGAATCCCGAGAAAAAATTCCAGAATATATTAATATTAAGCAGCATAAACATCATATTCGATTTCTGAAGGATCATGTGACACTGAAAATGATGTAATGATGCTGAAAGTAATGAAGAGTAATGATGCTGAAAATTAAGCTTTGATCACAAGAATAAAATTACATTTTACAATATATTCACATTAGAAAAGTTATTTGACATTGAAATAATTTTTCACAATATTACTTTTTACTGTATTTTTAATCAAATGCATAAGAGACTTCTTTCCAAAGTAATACTATATTATATTATAATATGAATGTAATTATTATATAGTGTAATACAGATGTATCTTGCTATATTTGATTTATCCGTCATTATTCAACTTAAATACTTATTCCATTTAAAACAAAAAAAATTACATTCAAGGAAAATTTGATAGAGCATTTAACATAAATGAAAAATCATTATGATGGATTAAAATATATTCTATTTATCCAGCAAAAATCAGATAACAGATGTCATAATTCCCCAGTATAGTGAAATTACCAAGTTAATTCATCAGATTAATAGATCAGATATCAGTAAGTTCTTCCTCAAGGATAATATTTCTCTGCTTCTTACTTCAGCATCACTGCTACAGCGGCCAGTATCGGTGCTGCCGGCATCCCACAGGCCGGCCTGGTAACCATGGTGATAGTGTTAACCTCAGTGGGACTTCCTACAGATGACATCACTCTAATCATCGCTGTGGATTGGGCCCTGTAAGAAATCAGACACACAGGAATTTCTCTCTCTCATACATTTCCACTATAAATGCAGAGTTTCCTCACAATCTTGTGTATCTGTTAGGGATCGGTTCAGGACGATGGTGAACGTGATGGGGGATGCTCTGGCCACAGGAATCATGGCACACATATGCAGAAAAGACTTTGTGAAGGAGGGCGAGGAGGTGAGAATAGGTTTATTTATAGGTTCTTATAAACAATAAAGGCCCCGATAACTCACGGTAAAGTTATTTTTCGTTCTTCACTTGGTGGTAAAAAGAAGTTCAAAATACCTTTGCAGTGATCTAACGAACATCCCAACGCCGACCACAACGCTGAGACGCGGTTTAGATGAATATGTACTGCGTGCTTTCCTTTCAATAACAAAATAAACACACAACGAAAATGACTGAGGTGAGAAAACAGCAGTTAAGAAAGCATCTGATCATAGCGATGTTTGCACCAGCTCTGCAATTCATCACTCCAGTCACGTCATGCTTATTTATATACCACTTTACACCAGCAGTGGTCTCCAACACTGCTCCTGAACAGCTTCCTTACTGAAGATTCAGTGCTTCAACACACCTACCTGAAAGTTTAAAGTAACCCTGAACACCTTGATTACCTGGTTCCAGTGTGTTTGAACTCTTCAGGATTGGAGCAGGGTTGGAGACCCCTAACTTTGAAACGAGCAGCTTACAGGCTCCCTGAAATCAAAATTTAAGTTTTTTTTAGCTTTTAGTATGAACACAGTATGTTAGCCTTAAGGTTATGAATTGAAAAATTTGCATTTAGGAGATACAAGCATTCAAAACTTACAGTCTCCGACTTCCGCTGAAATGGATCACATTTTTATGACATCACCGCGGACTCACATCTTCTGTCCAATCAAATGCTCTCTAGAATCTAAAGCGTCCCGCCCTGTAATGATACTTGGCTCAAACTGATAGGATCTTACTCCAAAGACGGCTGGTTCATTTTCGTCCTCGTAATCGGTAGACGATTCTGCTAAGTCCGTTGGTGCAGGAGAATGTGACGGAGAAAAATCCTCTACTGTTGAATACAGCGTATCATCGGCGCTCGAATTCGCCTCCATGGTGCTGTCAAATACGACTCGCAGTCTGTGAAGGAAACTAAACGCTATTGGCTATTTGAAAAGGGGGAGGGGCCATTCAATATGTCCCGCCTTAGCCTCCTGTTTCAATAGAAATTAGGTCAACGCATCATACAAAGCTGCGCTTCAGTGGGCCTTTAAGAGTATTAAACATGAATGGTTCCAGTTCTGTTTCCACTTGAGCCGGATTCAGAACGGCACAATTACAAACCGTTCCCGGCTCAGAATTCTCAGCACAGTTGGTTCTGGACCGTGACGGTAGAATCCGTGTAGTGACGTCTTTGTCTGTTTGTCTGGCTACAAGATTTTCTGTTGCTGGCTAGGCGCACTATTTGAGCAACATAAACACGAATTAATAATAAAATTAAAAGAAATATCTGACCATCCTCAATAATGTGGTCACTATTTAAATCTCCTGCGTTACCAAGGAAATGACTGACGCATTTGTATTACATTCCAAAGAGTGGCCGTTATCAACCCCACAGTGGAAAAATAAACCATATCCGTATCGGCTGGGCTGGATCGGCACGGAATGGAACGGTTAAGCAAAGAGAACCGTTTGGCCCGACGGTGGAAAAGCGGCTAAAGCTTCCCCGCCATTTATGAGTTTTTCCGGCAATCCGTGTTTTCATTGTTATACGGTAGGGAGCGCTGTTACGCATCTTCAGAAATAGTACAGCATCTCCGGATCCAAAAACCTGTGAAGAAGATGATCTGCGTAAAGCAGGGCTGTGTTCGAAATCGCATACTGTCTTGAGTAGGTACTTATTTTGAATAAGTAATTACTTCACGGCCGCTAAAGAAGTACGTCCTATATAGTATGAATGTGTGTAGTATGAACGTAATCCAGACGTACTACATTCGCCATGTTGTCATTATCATGTGACCTACCAGCGTCAGATACGTCTCTTCACCGACATTCATAAATCCTCTCCAGTGGCCTCATGGGATAGGAAAGTGTCCATCGTAAGCACACTTCAGAATCTAGCCGGAAGTAGTAGGTCTTCCGGGGACTTTTTGCTTACTCTTTTATGAGTCCTGTGAATTCGGACATACTACTTTTGTCACATACTTTTTTTTTGCCTACTATATAGTAGGGAAGTATGCAATTTCGGATGCAGCCCAGAAGGAGCTGATAGAAGTCGTTTACGCACAGATAAGCTAATGTGTTCACTCGATCAGTGTTTTGATCATCGATCCGACACATTTTGTTCGAAATGTTTTTTTATGAAACTTACGCACATTTAAGTGTTGATAAAAAATAATGAATGAAACTAGAATAAAATGTCTTTAAAAAGCAGAGGCTTTCTTTTTTGACATATTGGCCGATTTACTTTTAAATACAAACAAAATATTCTGAAAGCCATGAAAGTTTTGTGAACATGATAAAAAAAATGCTGGTGCTGACTGGCAACTTAAGGTTTTATTAACTAAGGTTAATAAAGCAGCTCTCCAGTGTATTCATGATTTCACTCATCTGACCTTGACGAAACGAACAGGAAAAGAGCCACACTATCTATTACGTAATCGTGACGGCCAATGATAACACTGTTTACCAGCTAGAGCAAACTTTGGCAGACAGTTTCTAATTACCAAAAACAAACTCCAAACGAATTTCGTTTTGACCTGAATTTGTTCAGAATGATGTTCTTCAATTTCACTTGAAGTATACTGGGGCCTCCCAATGCATCCAATGCCCATTTCACTCAGCAGTAGCTATAGAAAGACGACTTTGTCTTCTCTTTACAGATTCCTCTCATCTGTGAGACCAGGCCTATGATCAGCATCCAGCAGATGATGTCCTATCAGAAAAACGGCTGCTTCCAGCCCCCTCCTATAGGCCCCATGAGGAAACCCGAGCACCTGTCGCCTGACGTGGCCCGTCTAGTGCAGCTGGAAGAGGGCATCAGGCCAGCCGACAAGAAGTCCCCTCACCTGTCTCCACAACATTATAAAAAAGACCATAAAGACAAAGAACATTGTACCATTGACATGAACGGTCTGGAGACCAATGTCTAGACTCCGTCAGAGACCAAAACAGAGCTGCAAGATGCCAGCCGTTCGCTTTCTCTACCTTTGGATTTTGAGAACATGTGCGAATGTCTTTGTAGGGAAGCTGAAGCGATCAGGGCCGTGAACCTTTGGACCTTCTTAGGGGATTTTCTGAACCCTGTTGACCTCCAGATGGCTGAGCTCCTCGTTGAAGCGTGTGGAGAAAGATCGGTATGAGTGCTGTTGTTGTGTCCTTTCCAGTTGATCTACTGGAGAGAAGAACAACATTCTTCATGGACAGCTTGGATATGTGTTGTTTATATTATACGTCATTTGCTGCTGAGATTGTTTTTCATCTTTTTTTTATTATTTAAAAAAAAAAAAATATTTCTCTGTTTAAATCCTCTCTTTCACTAACAGGGAGAGAAATAAACTGTCCCCTGAAGAAGATCTAACCACCAGTGATCACATACAGTGGCCCCAAGAAGTTTTTGGACACTTGTATTAGCTAAAAGTATTTGATTTAATTTCAAGGTCAGAATGTCAATGCATCAGATCAGAGGTTTTCAGCCATTACCTCCACCCAGACCTACAGCCAACCCAGAAACCGTTTAATAACTAAACATTATTATCTTATATAGGGCTTAACTTTCTAAATACATTTACAAATATGTCTAAAAATCATCATCATCATCAAAAAAAACAAAAAAAACAGTTGGTTAAAAGTTAGTTCAGAGAAGATGTTTATAAGCTAGTAAGAAATGCTCCAGCATCATTTGGTTTGATATTTTGTTATCTAATGCGATGACATTTATTGATTATCTACACAAATTACATGTGAATTAAGTGTCCAAATATTTTTGGGGATACTGCAAATGAGCGAGGTTCGCAATATACGCTACCGTTTCAAAAAGAAAAGTAAAAAAAAAATTATTTCACTAAGCAAGCATGCATTAAATTGATACATTAAAGTGGCAGTGCATTTATGTTCCAAAATATTTCTATTTCTTCATCAAAGAAACCTGAAAAATATGTATAACTTACAATTTCCTCAAAAATATTAAGCAGCACAACTGTTTTCAACATTGATAATAAGAAATGTTGTTAAGAAATGTTTCTTGAGCAGCAAATCATGTGACACTGAAAATGTGTCACGTGTCATATATATATATACACACACAGCACCCATTTGAAAGGGTGGTGTGTGTGTGTGTGTGTGTGTGTGTGTGTGTGTGTGTGTGTACATATGTATATAAAAAGTAATTTAATAAACAACATTTTCTATTATGCAAATGCTTCCAGACCTGCAGCTCTTCAGACAGCAACATAGTGTCGGCCCAGATCCGGCACACATGGATTCCACACGTACCAGATGTGGGCCGGTTCTGGGCCGACACTATGTTGCTGTCTGGCCATCTTTTGGGTCAATCGCTACTAAAATGAAACCAAGAGAGAAACAAGGGGAAGGGCTTCTTTTGCAAACCTCTCTGAAATTTGTCAGAAGTGGGATTTATGGACTGACACGTACATGCCACACATTCCCAAAGCCTTACAGAACTTGTATGGATTCTTTGTATGAAAAATGTCAAATGTATTAATTGTGATTTAAATGCAATTCCATAAAATCATGACTCACTTGGTACGCCTGATGAAAGCAATGCATGTCCTCTCATTCCATAGTGTTCAAAGACGAGACGTTTATGTAGATGCACATATCCAGTGGGTTCAATTTTAGGAAATGGAGTATAAAAGTAACTAAAATTCACCAATACTTTCCTGCATGAAAATTGTTCAGAATAGAAAGTAGTAGCCCAACAGGAGGAAATGATCTACAACAACCAGTTAATCACTGGTTGATTAACTGGTTGTAAGATCCAGATAGTGGAGCAGAACAGCAGCATGTGGATGTGTAATGAGGAACGATTGCAGAGATGAGCAGAAGCTGGAGGGAAAGAGGTTTGTGTGGCCACATGGACGAGCTGAAACCCTGCAGGAAACAGAGCTGCCATTGGGCCGTTACATTGCAGGACGCACAAACTGGGTAATGGGTAATCTGTAAATAAAGGGTAATGCTTCTTGTTCCACCATGGAGATTTTCATGCTCAGAGACTCAGACTGTGTTCGATTTACTGATGAGCTTAACTAATCCGCTTTACTCGGGTTTAAGACCAGTAAAGAACAGAATAGTAAACATATTACCATCCACATACTTTGAAATTAACAAATTTGCAATTACATCTTCAAAATCGTGGGTGAAGAAGTGACAAAACTAGAGGAAAAGGGAAAAAAACACCTATAGTTCCTTCTAAACAAATGGTGGTCATGTTGTGTACGGTCAGTGCAGTTTGCTAATGAGCGTTTCATTGAGAACGGAGGGTAGAGTTGATGCAGTCAAGACTGTAATGTAGAAATAAACATGCGAACGGTAGCCCACATCTCGTGCCATTTGCAGATGAAGGATGAATCCATAAGGGGGTCAAAGTTTTAGGCAAGCAGTTGGAGGTCAAACTGTTTTGAGAAGAAAGTTCAGCAGGTGAGTAATGAATCTTCTTCAACTTATGGAAAATAAAGTGCACTTGTAAGCAAATGAACACTGCTTGCCATCCAAGAATGATCTGGATGAATGAAACTGGCCACGTTTTAGCTGTGGCAAGTGACAATGAAAAGCTATTACTCGAGCAACGCAGCGATAGATAGTTAATGGATGGACCTGTATTGTATTACATTTTTGTATATTATAAACATAATAAAATGACAGCATGTTTTGAAGTAAATTTAATATTTATTAGAAATGTGTCTTTTTACAAACTTGATTAATATACAATTATACAAAATGCTTTAAAATTGATAAATATACCCAATATACCTTTGCAGTATCAAGGTCTGTTACTCTCTACTTGTATTTTAACTGAATTGACACTGCAAAGTAGATATGAAGGTCCCAAATAAGTCTTTGCAGAATTCCACCTATTAAACTGATATTAGTCAATTAGATGCACATTATAATGCAAGCGATGCTATAAATTATAAAGAGGTAAATCTGCAAGATTCAAATAGTTCTTGTTAGTTCTACCCGAGTTGTACTTTCATCACTCTTGTGGTTGCCAAAGATTATTATGATTTACAACAGCAACATTATCAGTCTTCATCCAAATAAGCTTTACTCATTGTACGGGATCATTTTTGACATGCTTTGCTTATGTCTTTCTGATATGTTACTAACATACAGTATGCTTTCTTGCAGTTACGTTTATGCAATGACCAACAGACTCATTGTTATAGTAGAACATTACACAAAAAAACAATTTTAGCAAACATTATTTTTTAGAAATTAACTATTCTAGCACCTCTCCACACATTTAGATGAATTTGTGCCACTTTTCCAGTTCAAGAGACGTGATTTCACAGTTTGGCTTTTCCAGCTGTCAGCTGAAGGTTTTGAAGTTTCATGGCCATTCCCATATTTCCAGTTATCTTTAGTTTTCCTTGGAAAAATGCCTTTAAATAAAGAGTACAAGATTAACAAATTAGGGTTATTGTACTGCTAAAACTAAAACCATAACAACCAAAACATTTTTGTTACATGAAATAAACGTTAACTTAAAGGTTATACCTAATTTCGATTGTCCACTTCAGACACTCTACAAACTTTAAGTAACTTTGCAACTACATGTCAACTGACTCTCATTAGAGTATTAGACTGCTAGGGTTCGGGTTAGGAGAATAAGTTGTGGATTGGTATGGGTGTGTAAATGTATGTTTTTTTTCTTCAGATCTTCTGATCTATTGGACGAATGAACGCGAACGGAGACACTGTAAAAACAGACGGAGTTCACTATTCCAGAAATCAGGAATAGTGAGAGAACATTGTGCTTGGTACGTTTTTCATCTTCAAACCAAACTTGGGTCTTCAGCCGACAAATTTTATATCCCGTCTGTGTGGCGCGTTTCCCATAATGGTTACGCAATAAGTCAGTAGATGGAGAATAGATGGTCTTTTGTGGCTGTTCGAACACATTCAACCTACACTGTGAAAGCAATCGGGTCGAATGTGTTTTCAACTACCTCTGGAAGTGGTCGAAAGTGGACAAGCTCAAAACGTTTTAGACCCCGTTTACACCTGTCGTCCACTTGTGATCCGATCGACCAAAACGCATCTTAATACCAGGTGTGAACAGAGCCATGGTTAGTCAGCTAGTGCTCAGTGCAACATCTGCCATTTTCATTTGTCAACTAAAACTAAAATTAAAATTAAATAAAACTATAGACATTTTAAAAACCAGTAACACTTTCCAATGTTTCATTTTTATTCACTGTATATATATATATATATAAATATAAAATATTTTATTTGAATATATTATTTAAAATTATTCTCATTATAACAAAAATGAAATGAAAATAAAATAAAAATACGTTTATTTTATCACTGAGAAAAAGTCAGATGAAACGTTGGGGGAGCAATGTCATGATAAGCATGATGGATTTGAGCTCTAAATGGTTCAGCTTTTCTATTTCGGATTAAACTGAAAACGATTCCCTTTATGGAGGATTACCGTAAAAAGAGTGGCTAATTTTTAGATGAAGCTTCTGTCAAACCCTCTGATGCCTGATACAGTTCCACAGATGGACAGACATGATAGAGTCAACACAGATGGGTGTGAATCACAGGGTCCAAACATTTCAAAGGACTTATGAAAACAATCTATTTTACATGCGGAGGAAACATTAGACGCCATTAGCCTAATTTGGAATAGAGTAAAAGATTTCCAGTGTCAACATTTTGTGTCAGGAGGCTTTACTTTGTGTATTTGGTGTATGATTATGTCAAAAGAGATGTTTTGGACACGCAACAGGACATTATTTGAATAAATCTGCAACATAATTATACTGTATGCATGTCATGATAGCTAAAGCCAGGTCAATTCAAAGTCAAAGTGACTCCATGTTAATCTTTTTCCATAGAGATTAGTTCACTTTTATGGACTGCACATTACAGGTTAAAGGTCATCTCTGACATCAGACTAATCAGAAAGGCTACATTAAAGACACAACTTTTGATTAAAAATGAACATTGAATAGGTTTTAAAACTAGATTGATGATCATTTGAAGGATATCTGGATATCAATGATATTTCACTCTATATGCCAGTGTTTTTTGCACCACTTCTCAGCAGTGGATGCTGAATTTACAACCCCACAGCCAAATTTTAAGTCATATTTTAAGTTTGCAGGCCAAATCGAACATAAGCTAAAATAAAAAAAGCACACCGCAAAAATATTGGCAAGAAAATACCTTTCGGGCTGCATACAAAAACATACAGCGCAATCCGATTCACGAACAAATGACTCTTTTTAACTAAAATAAAGTGATCAGTGTAGTCTGATTTACAATGAAATGACTCTCATAAATCAGTTAATTTTAACAAATCAAGTAGCCTGATTCATGAACAAATGACTCTTATGAACCGGTTCTTTTAATGAATCAAAAACATACAGTGCAATCAAAGTAGTCTGATTCATTCACAAATTATTATAAAAAAATATTTTCAAAATGTTCCAAGGTTTAACTATAATTTACAGCATTAGTTGACAGAGAATATCTTTTCCAAATATAAGCAAAATGGACATTATAACCAAATTAATCTGAATAAAATTGAATCAAGAGCTTGTGAATCGGAATCTAATTGAATGAAGATAAAAAACACCCCCAAGATACGACGTTCAGATATGGTTTCGGGTTCATCCTTAAATGTAAGTCTATGGGATTTATTTGGCTCTTTTATCATCCACTAGGCATAAAAACAGATCATTTAGACATAAGTCAGATTATTTAGACGTAAATTGTCAATATTGATGTAACAGATTATAAATGTTGTGTTGGCCGCATGCATTGAGAAGGCTAAATTAGCGGGCCAGACGAATGGTCAGTGTGTCTGTGGGTCATGGATCAAGGTTTAAGAGGGACTAATCCAGGAAGCGCTGGCTCTGTCCCAAGACGCTCATAAACCTTATTTAGCCCTTAAACTACACTGACCAACTGACCACACAACAGCTTATCAGAACAGATTCAATGTTCTTTTTCTTAATGAAAAAAAAAGCGCAAGATTTCAACAGATAACTAAGAATAAAACATCATTAAAACGTACCGTTTGTGGATTCATTCGCCCCGTCATCAAATTAAGCAGATCTGAGTCGGCCATAGAGATGGTGCAGTCAGCCGTCTTACCTGTGTGGAAAGTAAATCAGACTGTTTGGAAAAATAGAGCTCAATCGATCAAATGACTGCTTGGTGTGTAAAGAAAAAGACTATTTAAAAAAAAAAAAAAAAAAAAAAAATGTTTTGCTGCTTCTGGTGTTTTTATTAGAATTTGCATGTCCCAACTAAGATGTCTAGCCCATTTAATAGTTTGTGATCGGTAAGATTTGTTTATGTTTTTGAAAGAAGTCTCTTCTGCTCACCAAGGCTACATTTTTTTGATCAAAAATACAGTAAAAACATGAAATATTATTCAAATCTAAAATAACTGTTTTCTATTGTAATATATTTAAGAACATAATTTATTCCTGTGATGCAAAGCTTCTCCAGTCTTCATTATCACATGATCCTTCAGAAATCATTCTGATATGATGATTTGCTGCTCAAGAAACATTTATTTGTTGAAAAGTTATTTTTGTGAAAACTGTGATGTACAACATCTTTGATAATTGGAAAGTCGAAAAGAACAGCATTTATTTTTTATAAAGAAATCTTTTGTAAAATTATAAATGCCTTAACTCACCCGTGATCAATTTAATCCATCCTTGCTAAATAAAATAAATAAAAAATCTTCCTGACCCTAAACTTTTAAAGTTTGTTTTTATAGAAATTTGAAATTTTATATAAAAAAACGTAATACCAGATGTGAACAGATGTAGGTTTTTTATATAAAATGCATTTTCTGATAGTACAGCAATACACAATGAGGTCTGAACACACCTGCATCGTTGGTCACCGAGCCTTTGCCATTTTTTACGTCCACAACCCATAATGCTTCACTTCCACCTGGACCATCCTTCACTTTGAAGGCAAAAACACCTCCAATTTTCTTTACAAACGCCTCGCCCTCCTGTTAAAAAAAATGACATCATTTAATAATTCTGTAGCAAATTCAGATTGTTTTCAATTTGCTTCAATAGTGAGAAAATAATGTCAGAAATTGGCTGTTAACAAACAACTCATGAATCAAGCTAAATAACAATGTCACAAAAATAACTGAAATTGACTAAATAAAATGACACACGCAGATAGGCAAGAATGAACAATGCCTTGTGGCTCTTTTACTGGAAAGAATGATATTCCTGGAGGATGTCTAAATCACAGCTCAAATTGTTAAATTGTTGTAGAAATAATTTGCACCAGTGTAACACTGTAACACTGTAAGTGAAGTCATTTTTAATCTTACACTGGTACAAATTAGATTTAACAATTTAATTTAAAAGTCTTATTTGCATGGTATAATTGGTGAGATGAATTACCTCGTGTAGCTTCTTCTCGATCTCCTTAAAGACGGTGTGAGCCTTGAAGCCCTCGAGGTCACTGGACGCGCTGGTGGGAACTGCAGCGATCCGAGAGCTGGGAAAGTTTAGATCGCAAGGTCACCACTGCTCATATATGGTGTGCACCAAGTCCAAAAGTCTAGTTCTAATGTATATAAAAGAACTACAGCATTTAACAAAGTGTGATATTTGACAATATTACATGGAGAGAAAAGAAAATCACTTATTGAATACTCTAATAACTGAAAACTTCACATAAATACTCATATAGACTCATATGTACTTATGTAGGAGAAATATAATCTTTTGTACCTTGGATTTTGTACCCACCTTCTGTATGCTTAAACAAACATGTAATAGAGCTGAATCGTACAAGCCTAGACCTTCAAAAGCTAATTGAACTGTTGATTTTTTTTGCTGTAAATTTTCCTATATAAGGCCATGAATACATGATAATGGATAAACTTCAACAAACACTGATATTCTGCAAGTAAACCAAAGGTTTGTATAAACCAAAGATATATACATATATAAATATTACAATTAATAAATGAAATCCTAAATAAAATGTACACTACCACGGATGCATTAAATTGATCAAAAGTGACAGTAAAGACATTTAAGATTTTACTAAATATTTATGTTTCAAATAAATGCTGTTTTTTAAACTTTCTATTCATCAAAGTATTCTTGAAAACAAATATATCATACTTGAACAGATTTCAACATTAGTAATAAAAAGAAATGTTACTTGAACACCAAATGAGCATATTAAAGTGAAGGCACTGAAGACTGGAGTAACGGCTGCTGGAAATTCAGCTTTTTCATCACAGGAATAAATTACGTTTTAAAATAAAATAAAATAGAAAACATTTCTTTTTAATTGTAATAATATTTGACGATATAACAGTTTTACTGTATTTTTGATACAATAAATGCAGCCTTGAGCCTTCTTTCAAAAACATTAAAAAATCTTATCAAACCCAACATTTTTAAATAGTGGTCTATAAATACAAATATAATTTAGGATTTTGGAAAGTAATTAGAAAAACAGAATTATGAATATATAGATCATATGGGCGAGCTGGCTATATCTGGGCCAGATACTCAATGCTTGTTAAAAGACGTGTTAGTTTTGAACATACCTTGTTTCTTGAGGGAAGCCCATCCTGTAGAGAGTGACCACCACTGCTCCACCAAGACCGATGTTGTGCTGCAGGGCGACCTTTGCCCCCGGGACCTGCCGAGGCCCCGCCTCCCCCCTCAGCTGCCAGCACAGCTCTGCACACTGAGCCAGACCTGAGCCGTGAAAACAGGCCAGAGTTCATCCACCGCACACCCGCTCTGTATGTCACAGCCAACTGGCTTCATTGCTCCTTTATTCTGTGACCTGTTCATTTTCTGTCCTCTAATTATTCAATAAATGAAAACACTGCAAAAATGGAATAAAGTGGACCAGGAACTTTCCTGAAGGTCTTAGTCCAAAATGTAATTTAATAAAATCTAGTAAATAAAAATAATAAATAAGTTTAAATGAAAACTCTCTGAAGATTTGTCATCGGCATACAGCTTTGTGTACAAAAACTGTAAAATATATATTTGGAGAATGCAATATATAAAAAAGGTTATAGAAATGTTTGCACTGATCTTGGTTGGGGTGACACCATACTGAATTTCAAACCGCTGAGGGATAGATGTTTTTATAATGGCATGCAAGGTCCTAGATCACATGTCATTAAAAAATAAAAAAAAAATAAAAAAAAATAAAAAAAAAATAATATATATATATATATATTATGGAGTTTTTGTCTACTGAGATTAAAGATGAACAATTGGCATTTTGTTACAAACAGTACATTCAATTGAAAACACTGTATTTCTTTCTCTCACCATGTCGTTTTCATTCCTGATAAAAATGAACTTACTCTGCTACCCTGACTAAGGTCTATTGTTGCAGAGGGAAAATGTTTTTTAACCAGTTAATAACTTTTATCTTTTTTTTTTATAAACTAAAATCACAAATCTTTATGTTAAGTAATTACTTTAAAGTGCCCCTATTATGCGTTTTTGAATATTACCTTCCACGTGTGTAATGCAGCTTTTTGAGAATGTAAAAGGTCTGCAAAGCTCAAAGTGCATTACAAATAAAGTTATTGTCTCCTAAAAGAAAGAATCGATTCTGAACGGCCTGAAACGAGTCGTCAGCAATTCCAGTGTGTTCCGGTCTGTGGTCTTCATTGGCTGCCTGCGAACAACGTCTAACTTTGTCCCGCCCCCAAACACTGAAGTTGTGGCTGATGTAACGGACGTAAGCCAGTAAGAGCTGTGCATGTAAACCTCAAGCCTTGTTCATACTCTCGCCTGACTCCGCTGACTGCGCACGCTCCTCCCCAAAAAACCCGGTAAACCTTGAGATTACTACTTGTGACATTAGAACAAAATATATGGCTTTGATAACATATTAGTATTAGTAAGTAAATTAACGAACAATAACTATAACTATAATATAACTATAACTATAATATTTCACTTAACATTTTTATTTAGTTTCGTGAACATTTTTATTAAACATGGACCTTTATTTTCATTAAAAGGGCTTATTTCTGCTAGTGTAGGCTCAACGTAAGCAACTAATTTAGCGCAAACTGGGTGCCGGTGTGATGAGACGTGCATGCTTGGCTAGATTCGCCTCGAAGTCGTGCATCTTCAGAAGCGGAGCCGCGCTAGCCTGGCTAACGTCAGACCTCGTCTCATTGAGACGTGGTCTGGGAACCACATGTTAATTTTCTCGTATTTGAGGCGTGGTTTACGAATGCCCAGAGCCGTTTATTGGGCGCTACGAATGTCTATCAAATGCGCCTGTACGTACCTCATAGCCAATCGTTTCAATTATACCAGATGACGTATGTAGAGCGACAGAAATTCGACGAGGAAGAAGACGAAATAAACTTGCGTTCTAAACTATTTAGAACACTATCTAAGGCTGCATCGAAAGGTAACTTCGCGTCTGATGCCATGTTGGATCCATAGATATAAACAAACTGCTTCGGTGTGTCGCATAGACGTCGTCATTGTCTTGCTGCTCCCTCCCCGTTCTGTGATTGGTTCCCTTTTTGAGGGGAAAATCTAGTCCATGGTGTCCAGGCTGCCTAGCAGCGTGAATAAAATCGCGCTGCGCCCAAGGCAGCATGGGGAAACCCAGGCTAGAGCCGCGCATAAAGTTGAAAAAAAAAAAGCCGTGCACACCGCCGCCCGAAACGGGGTCTCGCGCAATCAAAGCACACGACCGCCCACACAGCGATGCCGCCATTTTTGCCGCGCATCTTCTCTCTCGTGCGGACGCCCCGATTATAAACCAAGCTTCACACCCCTGGCCTCAAGAGGCGCTGTGGTCTTTAGCATCCTTGTTAGCGCCCACGCAGGACACCCCAGTTCAAATCCCGCTCAGAGCGGGCAGAGTAGGACCGGTTACACTAAAGTCGTGTCCGAAATTTTCGCACGTTAAAAAATAAATACGACCTCACGTTATGTCAGTCACGCTTGCACACGGCCTCCGAAACTTTCGTCCGTCAAAAAAAAATTCAAATCAGGTTTGATTTTCTGCGTTTTTCGCATCCGTAGCAAGCATTTTGAATGGTGTTTTGACAATTCAGAGCCACCGAATCACGAATGCGAAAAAACGCATGTGATAATTTCAGACTCGGTGTGCAAGGGCCTTAAGGCGTGGAAAAGTTTGGTTCGTGTTATCGTCATGCTGCGAAAGCAAATCAATTTTGCATGCATTTCCAAAGGATGAGAACTCGGCTCAAATTGATACGGTAAAACCGACGCCATCGTTACTGTTCATATCACTGTATTTCCAAGCTTCGAGGAGGCTCCATAGCTAAAATTCAGATATGGTAATCGCTATTTCATTTCAGACACGTGCTGTAAAGAGTAGACCAATCACAACAGACAGGGTCAGCAGACCAATCAGAGTAGAGTAAGCTCTTGGTTAGGAGGGGTTTATAGAGACTGAATCTTCGAAAGCACCATTTCAGACTCTTTGAGAAATGAGGACGCATGTAAACCAATTATAGGAGACCTCCAAAACAAAATTAGGAACATAACAGGGGCACTTTAACTAAGAAGTCAAAAAGCTTAACGTAATAACAATGTCTTTCTCTGTGGATTGCAGTGTAGTTCTTTTGGAAGTAGATAATGTTTAATAATAATGACGATGGATAACTTCTAAACTCTATGATCTCACACTGTCAAGCTAGGTCAAGACCCCCTGCAGCGCTGGATGGCCGATGACATGACACCCCACCTTAATCCAACGGGTCCTGACTCGTGAGTTAACGCTCAGGCTGAGCATTTTATCCTGATGGGTTAAACTGCTTGCACTTTTGCTCATTATCCCCTACAGGATAAGGGACTTAGAATAAGACCTTTTCAGTCAGCCAATGCAAGCCTGTGACTCCCAACTCCTCATTGAAAAGGTGAGAGTCAAGAGGATCAGGAAAAACTGTCAAATCACTGTAACTGGACATGGGGCGGATCTAGGAATTATTATAAAAATTATTTATAGGGTGGCAAGGGGGTGGCATTAGTACTATGCATTGTTCCTGTGGATTTATGACCTGACATTCACATTCGTTTCCATGAATATGATAAACTGCTGCATTACCAGAAAGTAATCAGCTGCTGATCGGGATTTCTTATTGATTTCATGAAATTTTTTTGTCGGATGGCAAAATGGTCTATTATAAATGATGAAAGTGGAGCGGGCAGTTGGAGAATTGGCTCACCAAACAATACGCAAACCCAGACATATCTTTCTCAGAGGACCTCTGAATTCTGAATTAGCTGGAAAGCAGTAATTTTCCAATTCAGAAACAAATGGAAAAACAGCCAATTTGTTCATGAATTGGGCTATACTTGTTGTGCTGTGTGTTTTTGAGTCACCAAGAACTAGTTCATAAGAGTCATTTGTTCATCAAGCTCAGCACACAAGGACAACCTTTGGAAAGACATGTATTCTTGGCATTATTTTGCTTACTTTTTTAATGTCATCACATTGAAGCGCCATAATTCTATAATATAATTCTAATTCTATAATTCTAGGGTGGAAATTATTTTCCTTAGGGTGATCCCCGGTAGATCCGCCCCTTGATCGGAGACCACTAAAAAGATGATGAAAAGATTTAGAGGATACATATGTAGGACCAAAGACGAAATCAAGTGAGTTTAACCTTTCCCCCCGGCACTATGTGTGCATGTATGTATGGTTGGATGGTTTAAAGGATGACGTTAAGAAGACAAGCACTAGGAGCAACTCAAGCCAGAAGCAGCAGTGATGTACTGCTTGAATCTAGCATTGATTCACTAGTTAAGAGACGTGACTCCCTCTGCTGGTGGAATGACACAGTCATGGACACTGTCAAGCTCCAGAAAATAGCGATACAAAGAAAATAATGTTTTACCGAAATTGAAAGTGTTTTAGTTAGTCAAAAACTGACAATAACTGTTTTTTTTTTATCAATTAATAAATCACATTTATTTAATAATCACCACTCAAATAAAAACTAAGCTGTAAACATTTAAATTGCACACAAGGCCATTTTTATATCAACTTTTTAATTATAGAATTATGCTTCTACTCCAATTTGTTGTTGAAATATATAACATTTAAACAGTGGCTGAAATACACACTTGTTTTCATGATAGAATTATTTAAACATACATTAAATAATTAACAAGTAAAATATATGGTAATACTTTACAATAAGGTTTCATTAGTTTAAATTAGTTAACTACTTTAGTTAACATGAACTAAGAATGAACAATACATCTACAGCATTTATGTTATGTTATTGATGTTAATTTCAACATTTACTCATAAATTATTAAAATCAAAAGTTGTATTTATTAACATTAGTTAAAAAAAATTAACGACTGCGTTTTTATTAACTAACATTAACAAAGTTTAATAAATACTGTAACAAATGTATTGCTCATTGTTAGTTCATGGTAGTTAATACATTGACTAATATTAACAAATGAGAACTTACTGTAAATTGTTACCGAATATATAATATAGTGCATAGATGAAATCAATATTGTCAATACAGCCCTAGCATTCACACAGTGGACATGTTTACCAGTCGTAGCTTATCCATGTTATGTGCACAAAATAGACACTAACACAGTCAAAATGCGTCATCGGAGAAGCACTAATTAAATGTCAGCGTTTTGGTCAATGATTATTGCACCTCCAAAACAGTTTCGGCCAAAACCGAATATTCGTGTGCAATTGAAGAGTGCGCTCTACTAGCGAAGTGAACGGCTGACGGGACAGGAAAGTCCGTTTTTCCTGAGGTGAGAGACGTCACTGGTAGTTCCTATTGTGCTGGGTTCTCTGAAGTAGTCGTGATTCGCCTCTCATAACGTAATATGCTCTAAACACGCCTCTTAAGCACGCAGAATAATGAAAGTGGACTTTTTTTCGTAATTGCGGGTTTGAACGTTTACGTAATCGTGGCATCCGTAATCGTAATCGCGATTAGAAATTCGATTAATTGTGCAGCCCAAGCATGAACACTGTGCTAAACTTCTCCTTTTGTGTTTCACAGCAGAATCCAATTTAAAAAGATCTGGAGTGACATGATGGTAAGTAAAATGATGTCTAATTGTACATTTTTGTGTGAACTATTCCTTTAATGGCATCAGGTGTGTTAGGTAAACCATACCTGTAGCTCCAAGCGGGTGTCCTTTTGAGATGAGTCCTCCACTGGGGTTTATCACCCACTTGCCACCATATGTATTATCACCCCGATCAATAAGCTCACCAGCTTTCCCTACAAATCAGAAAACAGATCATATCGTCAACACGCTGCTAATCTAAACTTCTGTTTTTAAAAATAGATGCAAGAAAAGTGTGCTTGTGAAGCCGTCCATCTCACCCTCTGGACACAGTCCCAGAGCTTCATACGTGATGAGCTCATTGGCAGAGAAGCAGTCATGCAGCTCGATGACATCAACATCTGAAGCTTTCAGACCGGAGGTCTCAAAGCACTTCTTAGCTGCAAGGTGGGTCATGTCATAGCCAACCTATAATAAAAAAAAAAAACTTACATTAGAAATAAGACAATTCATAGTTGTCTCATGTTCAACGTTACGTCAGAAGTGAACTGACAAATTGGGATCTCGCCTGAGAGCCCAAATCACCTTTAAATGAAGTCAATGAACATTGCAGAGTGAGATCAGTCACGATCGCTGCCTCACGTGTCTGGGCCGTAAGCACGCTGAGGTGGCGTTCCTGGATGAGTCATGTACCCACTGTGGGAAGATGACCATCATGATGCTGAGATCGAGACTCGAGTACCTCGAAAGAGGTGGAGTCCCCTCTGCTATATCCCGCTCTAGTCTCTCTGCCCAGCAGAGAGCTACTTCGGTTAATACACGGGGTCCCATTTGCACACTGTCTGGGGGCCTGGCTAGAGCTCCTCAGCATGTCTCGCTGGCTCACTCGGACAATCAGACTCTCGTACGCTTCACCTCAGTGGTGGACAAAGATGCCCCTGTCCTGGAGATCACAGTCCCACTGGCGAAGGAGGCGATAGAGCCGGTCCTTCCAGTCAACATGACGTAAGGGTTTTACAGCCCTTACTTCATCGTACCCAAGAAAGGCGAAAGGTTACTGCACAAGCTTCCATTCAAGATGTTTACGCGGAAACGCATATTCGAATGCGCTGAACCCCAAAATTGGTTTGCAGCGATCGTGTTTTGTTATCACTCAAAAGTGATTGGGCTCTCAGGCGAGATCCCAATTCATCAGTTTACTTCTGACGTAGCGTCTCCGTTTTCTCCTTCAGGGAACAGGGGTTACATTAGTAACCTAGACGTTTTCACATGACGTCACAACCTTATTGGAACGCCCACCTGGCTGTTTTTACATAGAAAACCATTATAAAGAAAACACTGAACTATTTAGGGCTCTGCTCGCCTATATATAGTGTGCATCATCAATAAGGTGTATACTGAATTTGATCTTTTAATTTCACTGTTTTAGAACATTAGGGCACTTTAAAGGGATATTTCACCCTAAAATGAAAATTCTGTCATCATTTACTCACCCTCATGTTGTTCAAAACCTGTATTAATTTATTTATTGTACTGAACACAAAAGGAGATCTTTATGAATGTCGGAAACCAAACAGTTTCAGTTCCAATTTACTTACATTGTATTTTTTTTGTCCACATAATGTATGTCAACAGAAAGCGAAACATTCATTAAACATTACCAACATTCTTCAAAATATCTTCTTTATATACAGAAGAAAGTCAGTCATACAGGTTTGGACTGACATAAGGGTGAATAAACGATGACCAAATTTTCATTGCGGGGTAGACTATCCTTTTAAGGAAAAACTTAAGTCATGACTTTTAAAGTTGTATTAGTGAAGCTTTAGTTCTGTTTTGGAGGTTGAGTGCTGCTCAACAAGATGCCAGTATCAGCTACTCTTACCATTTTTATACAGCTGTTTTCCTCAAAGGTAGTGGTGAGGTCTGTGATCATTTCCTGAGCTATGATCTCTACAGCCTTATTCTCCAATCCGTTCCTCCTCACAAACTTCTCACTGGCCAACACTGCAGCTCCTGCTCCATCTGACGTCGGGCTACGGGGAAATAAGAGACAATATAAACATCTTACTGTATAACAAGTTACTGTATTGTAGTAATACAATAAAAATATTTTTTTTACATGTAAAATAATAACATTTATGAGTCAGAATAATTACTGCCGTGGAAAGGATTTACAAGCTTTTTTTAAAATAAAACAGAAAATTAGTTTGAACTGGGTTCAGTTCATATATTAAGCTCAACCAACAGCATCTGTGGTATTATATACTGTAGGTTACTACAGAAAAAAAGGCAAAATAGTATGGAGGAGTGACACTTGAATGAAATGGATAAGGATTATGATATCAATTTAATAATTATTTAATAATTTTTCAATGGAAAAAATAAGATATATTCAAAACTTTATTCAACTCATATTTTAAAATGTAGATAAATAAAATGATAAAATAATCAATTAAATCATTATAAATTGAAAAATAGAAATATTTAGTTCAATTATAGTCATTTTAATATGTAGAAACAATAAATAAATAGAATAAAATTTCAAACGTAAAACAATAATATAGTACATTACTATAGAATTTTAAAAGCACATTTTAAATTGTTTTCTAAAAAAGCATTTGATTGTTGTCAAAATGCCAGATGCAAAACCGATCAACCAATTGGAGAAGCAAATCAACTTTTAACTCAATTTTAATAGCCACCACAATGTGCCAAAGGAAAGACAGCCACTGAACAGAAGGAAAGACCAAACTAACTCATTAAATCTGGAACTTTAAACCTTCAATAAAAACCACCAATAAACACACAGACTGCGTATGTCTTGTGTCTATACTGTTGAAACAGCATGTATTTTAAAGCTTTTAGATTCACTTTCATTGAAGTGCTTCACTGTTACCCAGATTTTTGCTTTTTTCAAAGAAAAAGACGAACAGTAGAAATTATTTTTGTGGTAAACACTAACATGCTACAAGTGTTGTCTATTGAGCTTAACTGAGCTTGAATACTGATTATCGCCATGCTTCTGTGGATATTGAAACTTTAGCAACAACCTCAATCGCCACGGCTCTCAACTTACCAACACTGCAAGAGTGTGAGGAACTCAAAGACCTTCCTGGAGTTAATGACCTGCTCCAGACTATATTCATCCTGAAACTGAGAGTATCTGAGAGTGAATGTGGAGGAGAAGAAAGAGAACAGAAGTCTTTTGTTATCTGGGATAAGGTAAGGCATTATTGCATAGAAATAAACAGGTATTTTCTTTATAACAAGCTGTCGTTAAAGCTTACGGATTATTGGTTGAATGCTTGTGGTTCTTCCAAGCGATTTTAGCAAAATGCTCCGGTTTTGTGCCTAGAGATGACAGACAGCTTCTGTTACAAACCAGACTGCAGTTTCCTGGATCAATCTAAAGTCCACATATCACCCACATCTTACCGTACTTCTCCATGTGTTCTCTACCAGCGTTGCCGAACATCTGAGGCGCAGCTGGTGCTGCCGCCATCCCATAACGGTTGATCATCACCTCCATGTGCTTGTCCATAGGGTTGGTTCTGTCCATGTACTGCAAACCCATGAGATGATATGGGACGCTTCATCACTGCTATTATAAAAGAGCTGTGAGCTGTACTGTACCTTTGAGGATAGTGAACCTCTTTCCATCTTCTCAAAGCCCAAGGCAAGAACACAATCAGCCAAACCTAAATCAGCAAGATTTTATGTGGATCAGATAAATGCAGTCTTGATGAGCATAATAGACTTCTAATATTCCAAACTTTTGGCTGGAAGTCTATTGAAATAGAAACAGTGATTTTAAATTCTAACAATATTTCACAATATTACAGTTTCACTGTATTTTTCATCAAATAAATGCAGCTTTGTTGAGTTGAAGACTTTTTCAAAAGCACCAAAGAAAAAATGTGTTTAATATCATAGCATTTGATGTGGTATCAAAATTGACATTATCAACCATGAAATTTCATATTAAAAATAATTATTGAACTCTTAGTATAGTACAGTATAGGCAGGCACTATGATGAACATCTCACCTCCCTGTACGAGCTGACGGGCCATAAACAGCGCTGTGGAGCCGGTAGAGCAGTTATTGTTGACATTAATTATTGGGATCCCTGACAGACCCAGACTGTGATAAATAGCCCTTTGGCCACATGTCGAGTCACCTGGAGAAATACAGAAAACCCACATTAATCCAACACTGATATCAGATAACGTGTAAGGCATTAAAAAGTTAGTTCACCCAAAAATGAAAATTCTGTCATTATTTACTCACCCTCATGTCATTCCAAACCCATAAGACTTTTGTTCATCTTCGGAACACAAATGAAGACTTTTTTGATGAAAACTGAGAGATTTCTGTCCCTCCATTGACAGCTACTCAGCTACCACTTTGACGCGTAAAAAAATTCATAAAGAGATCATAAAACGAATCCATATGAATTGAGCATTTTAGTCCAAATTTAGTCCAAGACATGATCACTGTATATATGATGAACCAATTTAATTTAAGCTTTTATTCACATATAAACATTCATCAACACAACACAAGCTCAAGCATCTTTGCTTGATGTGCAAGAACCAGTGAGGTTCATTCTCGTTACGCAGCACATTTGAGCTTCTGCAAGAACCAATGAGGTTCATTCTTGTGTTACGCAGCACGTTTGAGCTTTTGCAAGAACCAATGAGGTTCATTCTTGTGTTACGCAGCGCATTTGAGCTTCTGCAAGAACCAATGAGATTCATTCTCGTGTTACACAGCGCATTTGAGCTTTTGCAAGAACCAATGAGATTCATTCTCGTGTTACGCAGCACGTTTGAGCTTCTGCAAGAACCAATGAGATTCATTCTCGTGTTACGCAGCACGTTTGAGCTTCTGCAAGAACCAATGAGATTCATTCTCGTGTTACGCAGCGCATTTGAGCTTCTGCAAGAACCAATGAGATTCATTCTCGTGTTACACAGCGCATTTGAGCTTCTGCAAGAACCAATGAGATTCATTCTCGTGTTACACAGCGCATTTGAGCTTTTGCAAGAACCAATGAGGTTCATTCTTGTGTTACGCAGCACGTTTGAGCTTCTGCAAGAACCAATGAGGTTCATTCTCGTGTTACGCAGCGCATTTGAGCTTTTGCAAGAACCAATGAGGTTCATTCTCGTGTTATGCAGCACGTTTGAGCTTCTGCAAGAACCAGTGAGGTTCATTCTCGTGTTATGCAGCGCATTTGAGCTTTTGCAAGAACCAGTGAGGTTCATTCTCGTGTTATGCAGCACGTTTGAGCTTCTGCAAGAACCAGTGAGGTTCATTCTCGTGTTATGCAGCGCATTTGAGCTTCAGCAAGAACCAGTGAGGTTCATTCTCGTGTTACACAGCGCATTTGAGCTTTTGCAAGAACCAATGAGGTTCATTCTCGTGTTATGCAGCACGTTTGAGCTTCAGCAAGAACCAGTGAGGTTCATTCTCGTGTTACACAGCGCATTTGAGCTTTTGCAAGAACCAATGAGGTTCATTCTCGTGTTATGCAGCACGTTTGAGCTTCAGCAAGAACCAGTGAGGTTCATTCTCGTGTTACACAGCGCATTTGAGCTTTTGCAAGAACCAATGAGGTTCATTCTCGTGTTATGCAGCGCATTTGAGCTTTTGCAAGAACCAATGAGGTTCATTCTCGTGTTACACAGCGCATTTGAGCTTTTGCAAGAACCAATGAGGTTCATTCTCGTGTTATGCAGCACGTTTGAGCTTCTGCAAGAACCAATGAGGTTCATTCTCGTGTTACACAGCGCATTTGAGCTTTTGCAAGAACCAATGAGGTTCATTCTCGTGTTATGCAGCACGTTTGAGCTTTTGCAAGAACCAATGAGGTTCATTCTCGTGTTACACAGCGCATTTGAGCTTTTGCAAGAACCAATGAGGTTCATTCTCGTGTTATGCAGCACGTTTGAGCTTCTGCAAGAACCAGTGAGGTTCATTCTCGTGTTATGCAGCGCATTTGAGCTTTTGCAAGAACCAATGAGGTTCATTCTCGTGTTATGCAGCACGTTTGAGCTTCTGCAAGAACCAATGAGGTTCATTCTCGTGTTACGCAGCATGTTTGAGCTTCTGCAAGAACCAGTGAGGTTCATTCTCGTGTTACGCAGCACGTTTGAGCTTCTGCAAGAACCAGTGAGGTTCATTCTCGTGTTACGCAGCACGTTTGAGCTTCTGCAAGAACCAATGAGGTTCATTCTTGTGTTACGCAGCACGTTTGAGCTTCTGCAAGAACCAGTGAGGTTCATTCTCGTGTTACGCAGCATGTTTGAGCTTCTGCAAGAACCAATGAGGTTCATTCTCGTGTTACGCAACACGTTTTGAGTTTCAGCAAGAACCAATGAGGTTCATTCTCGTGTTATGCAACACGTTTCAGCTTCATCAAGAACCAATAAGGTTAATTCTCATGTTAAGCAGCACATTTGAGCTTTTGCAAGAACCAATGAGGTTCATTCTCATGTTACGCAGCACATTTGAGCTTCCGCAAGTCCCAATGATGTTCATTCTTGTGTGTTCCATACAAGCGTGCCGCACAAGCCCTGAAAAGTGAAGCCAAAATGTCTCGATCGCCCCCCGGTGACTGGTCCTAGTATAGGTCATAAGTCCCGCCTCCCCATGTTATTCAACGGGACGTGAGACCAACTAAACAATTAAATTACACTTCAAATATCTTTTTTCCAAAGGTGGTTTCTTTCATTTGCTGTCGTTTTTATCACGCTGATGTGAGTTCAAGTGTCTGTTTCAAAAATAAGTTGGTTTTTAGTTAGTTACGTGATGCGGTGGTGTAACGTCATGATTGACAGCTGTGATTGACAGGTTCTCTGAGCGAAGTAGTCACTGAAGCACCAACGGACATTTTTTTCGGGCTCTTCGGAGGACTGAGGAGATTGTATTTACTTTATTTTAACAAGCCTCTTGTCGTACTGCAATCAATTTTTAAAAAAGTGTGCAGAATCCACTCTCCCTGAGTGCATTCTGCGAGAGTGAGGGCGGAGCTCAAGTTCCAATATGTCAGCGCCATATCGGGACACTGGCGGCTTCAGTTCTCATCAATGGAAGAGAGCGAAGGGGCGTCGTCCATCTTTTTTTACAGTCTATGGTTCCATAATGAACGAAAGTCTTACAGGTTTGGAACAAAACATGAGGGTGAGTAATTAATGGCAGAATTTTCCTTTTTGGGTGAACTATCTCTTTAAAACCATGTTGACGTTATAGAAAAATACAATATCTATTACTGACTTAAAAATGACATACCGTACACGTAGCCTACACATGCTTGCTGGATGGCAGTGTAGTTTATTCCAGCATCCATCAGCGCTCTCTCCCCTGTGCCACAACAGAAATGATTCAAGAACACAAAACATTCAAATTTCTACTGTACAACGAGCTTCATCAACTGCACCTGCTTCTTTGGCCATATCTGGGTAATCGATGTCTCTCGCACCCGGCTTTTCAAACTGAAAAACAGGACAAAAGTATCTTTGAAATATGACACTTTGAAGCTATGTAGGCCTAGTTTAAATAGTTGCCTGGAATTTAAATAGTCAAGTCAAGTCAAGTTTATTTGTATAGCGCTTTTCACAATACAGATTGTATCAAAGCAGCTTCACAGTATTAAATTAAAATAATACAACAAAGTTTGTTTCAAGAGGAATTTATTGATTGATAAAATTAAATTAAATATCCCCAAAATATCCCCAACTGAGCAAGCCAAAGGCAACAGTGGCAAGGAACCGAAAAACTCCATCAAGTGACCTAATGGTGTCCTAAAACTCCATCAGGTGACCTAATGGAGAAAAAAAACCTTGGGAGAACCCAGGCTCAGTCGGGGGCCAGTTCTCCTCTGGCATTTATGAGCTAGAGGCCGGATTGTAGTTTGAACTGTAGGATTATATGAATGCCTGGCTGAAGAGATGCGACTTTAATCTAGTTTTAAACTGGGAGAGCGAGTCTGAGCAACGAACAGTATCAGGAAGACTATTCCAGAGTTTTGGAGTGCATATTCTGTATTATTGGGACAATTCAAACCTAATAAAACGTATTATACTTACTTATTATTAAAAATGTATTATATATTATTATTATTATATTAAACTTATATTATTTATGAAGAGATGTGATATACAAATAATTATGGTTGATTAAATGGGAAAAGTTGCAACAACAAAAAAAAGTACCACCACTGAATTCATACTTCCGCGTCACTAGGGGCCGCAATAATAATAATAATATTTATTCTATCAATGTTACTTTGATACAACGACCGTATGTAACGTTGAGCAGAGCTTTCACATGATTGCGTAAAGCACGTTCATTGTCATTCTGCACAGTAACCCATGACACAATTCAGGGTCATATTTACAGATTACCTTTGCGTTTCTGTGAAAGTCTAAAGGACACTGTAGTGCTACAGTTACTCAACAAACAAAGATCAGAGTCACACACGCGCACAGTGAATCTCTGATAAGAAACTTTGCATAACGTTAAATCTTTTTTTTTTATGGAGATAAAACACTTATTTTGAGCACTAAACCTCCACACTATGTAATATGCATTTAGCAATAAGGCTAGTTACTGTGCAGCTACTAACCAAACACCATGCTAACTGTAATAGTTTAATCAAACATGATATTCGGCGAAAACATAAGATATCAAATACCTTTATACTTTTTTATAAAACTCCAACAGGATTTGCCTGTAACTTTACCACAGTATGATGATCAATCAGTAAGAGCAGCATTACAAAAGCAAACCAGACAATAACAGATCGCTAATATAAGGCCATTCAGATGTGTTTACCTTTGTCATTCCCACCCCGATAACAAAAACCCTGTTTCTTGCTGTAGCCATCTTCAGGTTTGCGTTGTGACAGCTCAACTGGACTTCACTACAGCATGTAGCCTAACTAACAGCAAGCAGCTGGTTAATATGGTTAATACACAGACGTACACACACACACACCAACCACTGGGTGCAGTGTAGCCAGTGTCACACAGATGGCGATCTATCCTCAATGATCAGTCAACTCGATTTTTACGACAAAAAAAGTATTTAAAAAAGACCTGTTGAGGATACTTGATTATCATTTATTGCAATATTAACCTGCTAAAAAACAAACAAACACCTTAAACTCAGCCTAATATGGTTGACTGGTCGTGGCTGGTCTTCCAGCCTGGTCAAAGCTGGGTTCTTCTCCTTTTTTTGGATAATTTTACCAAAAAACTTTCTTTTTTTCTTTTCTTTTAAAAAAAATAGTTTGCTGGCTTGCAAGCCCTGCTATTTATAAAAGGACATGTCAATGTAGTTTCCACATGCATGCTGACAAACAACAACATATAATTCCATACTTTATTATTGTTACACGAACAATATACTGTCCATCTCACGCATACAAAAAGTGTTCTTTTACCAACTACACAACAATCAATCAAGAGTGTGGTGGTGTAGTCAATTTAAATCTTCACTCAGTAACCAGTCAGTTCTTTTTCACTCTGGCCTCTTTATTGTTTCAGCACTTGATGAATTGATGTGTGACCTCGTAGATCCCCACAGACTCACTGGCTTTCTCGTCGTAGTCTGTCCAGTCCTGAAACATGTTAAAAGAGAGTGTTGTGACCTCCTGAATGAACTGAACAAAGGTGTGAAATGACTGAGAGAATTCTTACCTTCTCTTGCAGGTTGATTTCAGGGAACTGAGAGGAGGTTTCCGCTCCGCCAGCAGCAAAACCAGCCTGCAGAGCAACAAGATGAATGTTTATGCATTTTATAAAGCTTCTGAAGATCATTTGACTTATATAATTATGTAGGGTATCATTCAAATGTTTACATGTTTTTGAAAGAAGTCTTTTATGCTCAGCAAGGCTGCATTTATTTGATCAAAATTTAAAAAACTGTAATATTGTGAAATATTATTACAACTTTTCTATTTAAATATATTTTAATATGCAAGTTATTCCTGTGATGGAAAAGCTGAATTTTCAGCATCATTACTCCAGTCTTCATCCAAAAATCATTCTG
The DNA here is from genome assembly GCF_965113295.1 of Leuciscus leuciscus. NCBI lineage: Eukaryota > Metazoa > Chordata > Actinopteri > Cypriniformes > Leuciscidae > Leuciscus > Leuciscus leuciscus. The sequence continues at coordinate 18,763,064 of NC_138730.1, read as the reverse complement.
ATATGATGATTTGCTGCTCAAGAAACATTTCTTATTATTATTATTATTATTCTCATTAATGTTGAAAACCTTGATGCATTTTTAATCAGGATTCTTTGATGAATAAAACGATCTAAAGAACAGGATTTATTTCATTTAAAAAAAAATGTTAAACATGTATTTGCTGTCACTTTTAATCAATTTAATGCATCTTTCTGAGTTTTTTTCTTAAATGACCCCAACCTTTTGAGTGGCAATATATACACTGTCTGGCCCAAAAAATAAAATACAAAATAAATGGTGGGTTATGGAAATCAATGTTTGGTCAAGATCTTGTATTGACAATACAAGAGTCCAGCACTCTGTAAAGTCTCCTCCAGCACATCCCAAAGATTTGCAATGAATTTAAGGTCTGGATTCGTGTGTGCCAATTCATATGTGAAAATGATTCTTCATGCTCCCTCCCAACCATTCTTTCACAATTTGAGCCTGATGAATCTTGACATTGTCATCCTGGAATATGGCCATGATGTGTCTTCCTACATGGTTGTTTAAGAAATTAAAAGCTACACACTCCATAAATTTGGGTTAGAAGAACTGTTGCCAAACATATTACAAGCTAGAAACATCATAATGACTGCAAAAATTATCCATTCATTGACTTCTAGTAAGCATTTGCCAATTGAAATCCAAACAGCAACCTTTTTTTTGGTCGGGCAGTGTATATACACACTACTTAAATACTTGGAATATCTCACTTGAGGTTGAAAATCGACTGGTTCCAGGCCTCGACACTCAAACTGCACCATTGTCTTAAACCTTTCACTGTCTTCTACCTACAGGAGAGAAAATAGATATAATTCATGAACATATGCATCTGTAAATATTCATATGCAATTGCATCCTTCACTTGGTACAATGTGGCTTTTGAAGTAACAAACAATCCTCAAAATAAATGTAATCTGCCTTACTTACATTGTAAGGTGTAATTGTGTCCTTCAGGATATCTGGAAACAGGAAGACATCCAGTTAAGTCCAATAAGAGCCATGACCCCATGGCACAACCAAAAATGTAGAAACAACAATAAAGAAGATATTGTGGTGCAACTTGTCTGGAGATTTGGCCCATACGGAAGCAGATTTTCAGCACATTTACTAGCTAGAAGTTAGGTTACCTATTGAGTTTTCCCGAGAACAGAGTTTGCACTTCTGCACCATGCTAGCACTCCCTCGTCCTCCTTTCAGGGGCATGCTGTCCTGAGGGGAGGAAAGGGCTAGCGATCACAATACAGACCTTGACATTTATGTACTTAAGCCATTTATTAAACATTCCACAGCAATTTTTCATACAAAGTCACACAAATGCAAAATTGCGCTTGTATCAGTGAGATTTGGAATGAATAACATCTTATTATCTTATTATTTTTTTAATCCTACAGGTTTGTAACCACATGAGGATGAGTAAATGATGGCAAAAGTTTAATTTTGAGTTAACTATTCCATATTGTCCCTGCATATTATCATTTATCACAGTATCATCACTTTTCTATTATGTTTTATGCATTTTTTCAACAGAAAGAAACTAGAAAAAAATCAATATGTCAATGAATAACTTTCATGATTCAATGCAGTATTCCACAAAATATTGAAAAGGAATATGCAGTTAACATTGTAATTCCCCACATTATATTTCCCACACTTTGCAACTTACCAGTAAGGTGATGTACTGCCATTTATCCGACACCTCACCACAATTCCCACACTTCAGCTGCAAAGACAGGAGTCACTCAAAAATGAAAAAGTTCCAAACCTGTATGAATTTCATTCTTCTTTTCATTTCAGAAGAAATTTAAGACAGTTGATTGGCCCCATTGACTTCCATAGTAAAAAAATTCCATAGCCTACTATGGAAGTCAATTGTTCAACTGTTTGGTTACCGACATTCTTAAAAATATCTTATTTTGTGCACAGCAGAAGAATGAAATTCATACAGGTTTGGAACAAATTTAAGGGTGAGTAAATGATGACAATTAAACATTTTGGGTGAGCTATCCCTTTAAATTACGTCATTATACACACATGGCCACTGAAAACTTCAACACTATTAAGAATTATCAGTATTCATCACATTTACGAATGATTCTAAACATGTAATGGAATTATATATGCTGAAAAGTTAGTTATTTCTCAATTTCCATTAAAACAGTGAGCAACTAAATACACTGTTTGACTGGCAGCCTGTGACACTGCTGCATACTAGCAGCGACATGAACACTTTACCTTTAAATACCAGCGGAAATCATCCCCCTCCGGCCTCACGTTTGTTACATTCTCCAAAGTCGCTTTAAACTGCAACCCAAATTTCTACATGGACAAAAAGAAATAGTTAGAGGAGCAACAATTCACTGGTTTTCTATTAAAGGCAAGTATGCACTGCTTTCACACATACCCCCATATTGAGCCACGCCTCTGTTGCTCTACGTCATCCAACTGCGCAGAAAGACTGCGACAGATGCCACGACAGCTGCTCCGCCTAGCGGACATGTGTGGTATTACATGCATGAAACGATGGAAGAGAGGTGTACAAAGAACCAAAAAGAGTTTAATTTTTATAGTTTTATTATTTTATTCCACCACAACATAGTGGGTTATTCGTCACAACCAGATATAAATAATTTATCTGGTGAATAATTCCTAGAAAAAGAAAATGGCACAGAGTCATGAAGGGGAAAGGAAACAGGCTCATTGAAGCAGTGTGCACAGGGTTACTAAAGTAAAATTCTGGTAATCAGTCTCTTGGTGTTAACGATACAAGGATTTGAGGTATTTTTTGTTACAAAAACTAACATATCTGACTGTAATCCCTGATTTTAATCTGGTTTTACACTGAATCAGGTATTATTACTGGTATAATTGGCATAAAATTTAACACTCCATGCACACTGAGATACTGTGGGCAAAAACCCTTTCTGGTAACACTAAATATAATAGACAAAACATGACAAATTGGGTCACGTTATATGTACAAAAGACTACAATTAGAAGAACCACGTAACAACATTGAGATTCAACTAGAAAGCTAAAAAAAAAAAAAACTTAAATGACATGTGTACCATAATACTAGTGTACCATAATGCCATCTTTACGAAAAACACATCTCCTCACTCATACGCATCTCTTCACTCATACGCATAAAAGGGCCTCAGATATGAGGTAGTAGGGTTTTTTTTTTTCTTTGTGGATGGAACAACCCACCCAACCTGAGCTCTGACTTCAAGTATGTGTGCGAATAGCACTGTGATCAATGTTGTCTCTACGAAACATTCCATACTATTCATTTATTTTCTGAGTAGCTGAGAAAGCATAGACACTGACAGGACAGGTTGAGTGTGTAATCAAATCTTCCAAAAACATACAGCACCTTCAAAACCCTCTGAAAAACTGTAAAAGCAAACAATTATCCACAACAACATTTCAAATGCAAATAATAGTAACAATAACAAAGGCATTTCAGCTCCTGCATCCCCTTATTCTCAACGGGATGCCACTGTGAATTATTCAGTTCTGCCCTCTCCTCAATGGAGGGAAGGGTCACAGCGAGGTCAGTGAGGTCTACTCGACTCGGACGTCCTCCTTTGTCTGGGTGTCCCGTGGCCGTTCTGTAAACCGTTCTGTCGTTTGGTGAATCCTCCGTTCAGGAAATCCTGAATATGGTGCACGATCAGATTGATTGCCACTAGAGAGAAATGGAATACAAGCACATCAAGTTAAATCTCTCTCCATAGTGTGTATTAAAAAGATAAACTTGCTCTTATTACCCTACCGAGATTGTCTGCTCCTCGAGGGATGATGACGTCCGCATACTTTTTGGTCTGCAAAAAATAAACGGTAAAGATCATTTAGGGCATTAAGAATAGAGAAAGCAGATGGAAAGTATCAAGTTAAAGCGTAACTCTCGTCAAAATGCAACCTAGGGTCTTTTTGTGAATCTACCCGAGGCAAACTTTCGTTTAAAAGCATAATTAGGATGGAAACGCCACTTTTAAGATTGAACGTATTTTCGTTTTCGGTCAAATTGCCTTTTGAATGGGAGTGCTAGGGGTACTGCTATACTCTCACTCTCATTCAAAAGGCAATTTGACCGAAAACGGAAATCCGGTCAAACTTAAAAGTGGCGTTTCCATCCTAATTTTGTTTTTAAAGAAAGTTTACCTCGGGTAGATCGCATTTAGGCGAGAGTTGCGCTTTAATATATGTGATGCCTGTCCTGACAAAACAGTGCAGTCAGGATTGGATTTAGAAAGACGTTTACGAAGATACTCACAGGAAGACAGAACTCCTCAAAGGCCGGCTTCACAAAGGTGATGTACTGGTTCAGAACCTGCTCCAACTCTCTGCCTCTCTCACTGATGTCCCGCAACACTGAGTGAAACATGAAAGTATTTCATGATTAGTCTGTGCTAGTCTACATAACTAATGCTAAGGGACAGCGCTGGGCGATATGACTAAACATTCACGGTCATTTTACCTCAACACAGATATTATAGCTGGAAGTACAGCCTAATGATTAAGTGATAAAATTATAAATGATCCATGTTACCATTGGATAGTACCATGTTACTATTTTGAAGTGTTTTTGGAAGTCTCTTATGCTCGGCAAACCTGCATTTATTTGATCAAATATACAGAAAAAAAAAAAAACTGTAATATTGTGAAATAGTAATTTTAAAAGAATGGATTTCATCAGCCATTACTCCAGTCTCACATGATTTCCTGAAACCTGTATTACACTTTTTTTAAGGATTCATTGATGAAGAAAAATGATCATGTGACTGAAGACTGGAGTAATGGCCAATGAAAACCATTATTTTAAATTGTAATAATTTCACAATATTACTGTTTTTTCTGTATTTTTTAATCAAATAAAATGCAGGTTTGCTGAGCATAAGAGACTTCTTTCAAAGACATTAAAAATAGTAATGTTTCCAAACTTTCTTTTGTTTGTGTGTGTGTTTGTCTGTGTAACCTAAACCAAATTGCTCCATGAATCAATGAAAATGCCCCACAATGCATCTACCTCTTCGCGAGAGGCGCGTGTCTGGGTCCGTGTCCACAAACAGCTTCATTTGGAACAGATCTCGAATCTCTTGTGAGTAGAACATGAGAATCCCCTCAAAGAGAACCACATCCGCTGGATACACGGTCACAAACTCATCCTTCCTGTAAGAGGTTTGGAGAACACGTCATTCAGCAGTGATATCAGAGCGCCCAAAACAGCACCTTCAGAAACGACAGGGAGAGCAGCGCTGACCTGGAATGGCTAACAAAGTCATAAACTGGGATGTGCACAGTGGTCCCCTGAATGATGTCGCGCAGAGTCTTCATGATGAGCTCATTGTCGAAAGCATCTAAGAATTAGGGAAACAGTGATGAACAGATTATTCTCTATTCAACAGTTATTCTCTATTCAATAAGAAGCTAGTCAAAGAGACAATGCAATTTTAATCCTTAAAAGAAGTAGTCCATATGACACATCTTCTAAATCCTTTAGATCAAACAAAAATTGAAGACCTGTACCCCCTTGTCCACCAGAATGTTTCGCGTTCTAGAGCCAGAGCTTGTTCTCAGCCAGGCCAGAGGAACGAACAGTAACGTAACGCTACTACGTGTTGTCTACCTGATTATAACCAGTCTAAAATCAAACATTATGTTGATCAACAAGACTCACTCAGGCTGAATAGTGCTTGTATTGCGCATAATTTTAGTAATTCCCGCGGGTTTCTCGCTCACACCAAAAGCGTGCACCTCTGATCTATATATGTGGCGCTCTCATAAAGCCGTCTCACAAACAGCTCACGAGAACCAAATTGACTAGGACTTGTTCATGGCTTATTGCGCTTAAACGTTCAAAATACAAACAAAATTAGGTCAAAATGCCCGTCTTGCCGAGTATTCATGTAAATTCAGTCAGTTTCGTAAGGTAAATAGTTGAGAGAAAAAGCATGTATCAGTATATTGGATCAGTGCATACGCTCTTAAAGTGACAGAAGCCTAATAAACCTGCTGCTGTCTGTCAATGTTCATCAAAGAACAAAAGAAAAAGAGAAAATAATTTACTGCTCTTGACTAATGCTTACAATTAAAGTTACAAATCTGTATTTAATTTTTTACAATGTGAACTATCTAGTGCTATTTTACATTTGATTACTTTAATTTCTGTAGTAGTTCTTACCTGAATAATACTGTTAGACTCACCTGAAAAACTTAAAGCCATGTTTATTTCATTTGCCTCTTTATTCTATTCTATTTATCTGTGCTATTGCATTCGGTTTATTTATTCTTATTTTATTACTGACGGTTTACACGTCTTTTTTTGGTAAATGTAGTTCAACGATTCATATAAAGCCTCCCTGTGCTGTGTGTAAGCCATTACAACTAAATTACGAGATAAATTTTCTGTAAGGAGGTATATATGGCAGTTTTACCTGTGGTATCGATTATCAATATTTTCAAGGTATCGTATCGAAGTTGGAGATTCCAGTATCGTGACAACAATAGTATAAAGTGCTATATAAATAAACGTGACTTAACTGGAGTGCCGAATTGCCTAACAAACAATCCACATCACTGTGATCAAATGCTATCTTAATTACCGCTGTTAATTTTTGTTTGCTGAAAGGAAAGCACATATTAATGTGTATAACAGTATACCGCTGCTCACGTATTTCGAACTTCTCCGCGAGTCTATCAAGGCCTTCATGGTGTTTGTGTTCCACAGAAGAAGAAAAAAGGGTTCCTTGAACAACCCTCAGACCTTATAGTACCTGGGTGATCGAAGTTAAACTGGCCCTTGAGTGCTTTGGCCTTCTGTTCAGGCGTGAGCTCCCTGTAAAAGCTGTCTTGACTGAGGATGACCACCTGCCGCTGATGACGGTCAATTTTATTCTGGCCCAACAGCTCCATGATCTTCTCACATACTGAAGACTGAAGACAGGACACAGGACTTAGTAAGTGCCAAACTCTTTAAGATACCCAGTTCACATATACACATCCTAAAGCCACAGTTTTTGTATTATTAACCCTATAAAGCGTACTGTAACATATTTGAGGCCTCTAAATTATCAAATTACCAAAGAACCTGTTGTACACATTCTGCCGTCTGATTGATGGTTTATTCTTTTTAGTTAGTCAAATATATTTTAGTATGATTGATGAAAATGTCCACCTTCAAGTTTTGGTGACTTTTATAAAGTAAACATAAGAATAAATTTGATATTGTTAGTAATATTTCAAGATAAACAATTACCGGACTAAAGCAACTTGGGTTTACTTGATTAACAAAACATATATATTTTTTGAAGAATCATGTAATCAAATGATGTTATCTGGTATCAAATATAAAAAAAAACAGGCTTTTGATGAATGTTTATTAATCTCTCAATCATCATTGTATTGCATTGTATTATATGTTTTGCCCCCACAATAAAAACTACAGAGCCTTGATCATAAAACCATGCATTTAAATATCATCTTACTAAGACATTATTGGGAGATATAGAGCGACAACTGATACTTATATGCATTTTATGTTAGTATTCTAAACTGTAATAAAGATTTAATTGATTTCATTACAAGCTAGTTTGTAGCTAGCAAACTGCTTTTGCTCAGTATGGGCCTCAAGTATGAGCCATATGTATCAAATGTGATTTTTTTTTAAATCTAGTGTATTCAATAAATTGTTCCTTTAAAAAAAAAAAAATATATATATATATAATCTAATTATTTACAGTGTTAAAGGGATAGTTCACCTATAAATGAAAATGGTCATGTCAGTGAACACCAGAAGTGTTTGGTTACCAACATTCTTTAAAATATCTTCTTATGTTATTCATAACATGAAGGCAAGTAAATGGTGACCACATTTCCATATCTGTGTGATCCTTCCCTTTAACTTGAACTGTAGATAAAGAAGACTTGGCGTCTCTGCAGACATGTGCTGTGAACTGTGGTGTGGTATAATGCCTTGGGGGTGGGTCAGATCTCCCATGTAAGGAAATTCAGCAGGGAACCATGGGCTGGCTTTATCCATGGGCCAACTGTACAGCAGTTATCATTTGTGTCAGTCATTATTTGTAATCAGGTGAGAAACGTGTATTCCCTCACACACGGACACCATGAACACAAGGCAGCAGAAAGTGTGGACAAACCACATTTTGACTGCAAGTAACATGGTTTAAGAGACACTTCAGAAGTCCAGCTGTAATTCTTTCGCGGTGGGAGTTAACGTTACATTTCCTGCACATGAAGGTCAGCGGAAGATTAATGACGTGTTGCTAAAACGGGGTCACTGGGACAATGTAAACATCCTCCGCTTTTATGACGTCATGTTCCCGCAACTTTCGGTCGCCTACAAAGAGGAAGTGGCATCTTTTTTTTTGTTACATTTTTAACTGCGACTTAAAAGGCGTCTGGCTAGAAATAAACACGTAGCAAACGTCAACATCCGATTTAGACATTCAAGGTGGCTCGCAGACAAATAAACGACAACATAAAAGGTGATCATTCAAAATGAATTACGCCACGTGGAGCTAAAACATTACATTATCGACATTTATTACGACGATAAACACGAAATCTGGACACATCTTAACGGGACAAATTATGGGCCGTCGCTTAGTTTAAGTTTTAAATTCGCGTTTTAGAAATAATTTACTCACCGTTTCCACTAATGAATGACAAAAGACTTGTCGAATGACAAAATGGTGTATAGATTTTGACCTACGAGATGTGAATACATTTTAAAATCCCCGATGCCGTATTTATAATGTGTTTTGTTATATATTTCATTGTGAGTTGACTAAAGCCACGCGGTAGCTGGAGGCACCGGCGTCATAGAAAACTCCCGTTAACCGACATGATAATAGCTGAGTCTGTACGGTTTTACTGATAAACCCTCTAAAGCTCAAACCTTTCCACTGGCGGTGCCTCCAGACACACCGATGAGGAAAGGCTGTCGGATGGTGTGGCCGTTCTCCTCCTCTCTGTCCTGAAGATGTGTTTCAGAGTCGCCAGCCATGCTTGCAGTGAGTGGAGCAGCACAAGTGTGTGTGTGTCGCTATTCTAATAATACACACACACGGTGCTCGTGCTCCTCCTCCTTTACTGCCCCACGCACCCACTCACTGCTCTCACAAAGAAAATAATGCTTACATTGTAAGCTGTTCCAAGGATATATATTTTTAAATCTAATAACCAATTAGCCATCGATTTAAATATTATTTTCTATTTGTCGCGCATATGTGTTCTTCGTTTTTATTGGAATGAACGTACATGAAATAGCATTTAAACGTTTTCAGGTCATAAATGAGCAGCATTAAAGCCGAATATCTATCTGTCTGTCTGTCTGTCTGTCTACAAGTCCATACAAAAAAAAACGTCATACAAATTAAAAGATAATTTACAAAAGAAAACCGATCAAATTTCCCCTCACAAAGTAGTAAGCCAAAATTGTAGAGTTATTGAAAGAGATTTTCCGTTTTCCCTGTATAAAACATTTATCATAAAAAAAAAATAAAAAAAATGACAACATGTCACAATGATTATCTTGAATTACATTTTTCAAATTAAACGACTGGAGGATTTTAGATTATATAAATTCACAAAATGAGTCGTGCTGTCAACCTCCACAAATTTGGAGACGATATATTTTATGCTATATTTTACAATTTCATTGAGTTTTATCTCCGGAAACGTCACACAACATCATAGAGAGCAAACCAATGGAAGTCGTTCTCGCGCATAAGCCCCGCCCTTAAAATGATCGAACATGGCTGGACTGATCCGAACTCTACAGCAGATCAGATGCGAAAGGTGAGTGAACGCTTACTAGTGTTTCAGTTTTCAAGCCTTAACAGAACGCTTGCTCTGTAGTAGGCTGCATTTAATCGGAGAGCAGATGTTCTTGCCATCGACTTTTACATACTTTTATCGCGATAAAATAGTCGTAAACTTAACTTGCATATCCAAATAGTTTTAAGTTTTGATGGCTGTTTTTGTAGATCTCTTCTAATTTGTGTTTGACGCTGTTTTGGTGCAATATCTGAAAAGACCTCGTTTGTTGACACTCGTCCAGGGGGTCAAAGTTCAGTGTTAGGGAGATGAAGATGGCTCTGTTGAGCTCTCTCGGGACCCCGGGACTCCGTGGGGCCCTTTACTACACCGGGACCAGGAGCTCATCCTCAGGAACCCTTCATATTAAAGAGCCACTCAACTTCTGGTGTGGTGGCCGAGTCAACATCAAAGATGTGAAAGCCAAATCCGAACCAGTATATGAGCCTGCAACGGGTAATGCTTTTACAAAACTTAATTTCTTCATTTAACCAGGCATCGACCAATCAGACTTTGCCCCGTCACATGATCACAGTCACATTTGGCCATGCCTGTCCACTGATTGTTTTTCTATACAGTATGTTCTATGATTAAAAACATTGCCATCTCTGATCCTGTCGTGTCTTGATGGATGTATCCCAGGTCGTGTCCTTTGCCAGCTGCAAGCTTGTGGAGCCACAGAGGTTGATGCAGCCGTCAGGAGCGCCCGTGCTGCTTTCACAGTGTGGAGTAAACTGGCAGGCATGGAAAGAGCCAGAGTCATGCTGGAGGCGGCCAGACTCATTGAGGTAGACCGGAATGCATTGATCTGACATCCTGAGGCATTACATGATAATGCTGCTTTGATTCGAGAAGTGCTGAGTCTGATCTTTTCAGTTATTTCTGTTGTCGAGAATAGAAGAGAAGAGAGGAGATAGCTGAGATAGAGGTAGTCAACAATGGCAAGTCCATCACTGAAGCCCGTTTAGATGTGGACTCAGCCAGACTGTGCATTGAGTATTTTGCAGGACAAGCCACCGTCCTTTCAGGTTAGTTGGTTTGTTGTTGATCGGTTTGTTGTTGATCGTTCTCAGTTGAATGATTTCTGAAGGATCACGTGACACTGAAGACTGGAGTAATGATGCTGAAAATGCGGCTTAAAAATAAATTACATTTTAAATTTAAATAATATTTCACAATATTACGGTTTTTACTGTATTTTTTTATCAGCCTTGATGACCAAAAGGTCCAAAAACATGAAAAAACCTTAGTTATTCCAAACTTTTGACTGGTAATGTACATCGATTTAAAATGATAATTGTACAGATGGGTTACTACCGGCTATTCTTTCTCAGGTCAGCACGTTCAGCTAGCAGGAGGTTCATTTGCCTACACGCGTCGGGAGCCGCTGGGTGTGTGTGTGGGAATAGGAGCCTGGAACTATCCCATCCAGATCGCAGCCTGGAAATCTGCCCCTGCCATCGCTTGTGGTATGTGTTATATTAATGATATAAGTGTGGCTTAGCAAAGTTTCCATGGAATCACACATAATAATAATAATTTGTTGTTGATGTTATTATGGCCAATAGCTGGTAAATGTTAACTAAAACTATATCCCCTGGTTTCACAGACCAGGCTTAAGTCTAGACCCAGACTAAAATGTATGTTTGAGCCGTATTAACTGAAAGCAACTTGCACTTGTTTTGTCTCAAGATGCACACCGGTAATGTTTTTTTTCCTAAGGCACATTTACAAAAGCTACTTAAATGCCCTAATTAAACTAAAGCCTAATTCTGTCATAATCTAAGCCCTGTCTGTGAAACCAGGCCTAGATGATTTTAATAAAACAATAAAAGAAAAAAAGAAAAATCTTTTACATTTGCTAAAGATTGCATTTAACCTTTTTTTTTTTTAAGATAATCTAAATGTTAGAGTTGTGGAAATGAGCATCCACGATTATTTATCCAGTAACCGATACCAATAAATAAATAGAAAATCGGTAATATCGGCAGATAACTGATATAATACCAATATATTGTTCATTCCCTACTTGAAAACACTGTGTTTAGATAAAAGTGTCTACCAATTTAATAAATGTAAATAAATGTAGTTTATTTCCTTATCTTATCTGGCATATATCAGCTCTGTTTGTACCTGGCCTTAGTTTAGACAAGCTGTTGAAGTCTGTTAAAGCTTGCCTAAAGTTGCAGCGTAACATCCAGAACTTTTCTTCCGCATTATGATGCACTTCCGAGTGAAACGGAGTGCAGGGACTTGGTTTTATCCATCAGTTGTTGATTGAATGTGAGCTTGCAGTTGGAATGTAAGAAAGGATTAAATTATCGGAGAAGTACGACAAGCATTACGAATGATGCCTGTCGTTTCACCCGAAAATCTAGTTATCTAAGTAAAATCTAGGCCAGTTTTTAAAAATGAATTGTTCAAAAATAATAATGAAGATGCATTTAGAGAATAGATAGGGCGGATGTCCATTTCATTCCGACTTCATCATCAGTTTTGCTCTTAGGGGTTAGAGATTTGAGCAAACCCCTAAACTTGACTATTAAACTGAGGCACATAACATGTCCTGCCACGGATATGAATGATACCTCAAAGCTGGTAAAGTTAGCAACCTTATGATTTTTACCTGGTGGATTTTAAAACCTAATCTCTGACCTTAATCCGCCGAGTCTCCACTGTTATTCACACGAGATATAAAAAAGTGAAAGGCTATTGAAGGCTATTGAGCTGTATTAGTTTAATACCCTCTTCTTTCACTCTTGATCTGTGCCTGTAATGATTATCTTAACAGTCTGCTATTACGGTTCAATCGTAGGCAACTCCATGGTGTTCAAGCCGTCTCCGGTGACCCCCGCGACTGCAGTGCTGCTGGCTGAGATTTATTCCCAGGCCGGAGCTCCCGAGGGCCTGTTCAATGTGGTGCAGGGCGGAGTAGAGACGGGCTCTCTCCTGTGTCATCACCCGGATGTGGCTAAGATCTCCTTCACAGGAAGTGTGCCCACGGGAAAGAAGGTAAGAGGACTCCAGCGGTAATAATACAGTAGCTGACTGTCACAGAGGGTTAGTTCACTCAAAAAACAAATTTCTCTTACCCTCAGGCCCGGCGTCAAGGGGGGGCTTGGGGGGGCTTAGCCCCCCCTAAGATGATCTCAAGCCCCCCTTGCGGTGATCTGAATGATGATTATGTGACTGAGCGTTCATGCAGGGTTCGCCTAAACACTTTATGAATAAGATAACAATAAACGAGAACTGTCTGAACTGTTCTTGACTTTAGGCTATTAAACGTCTCACACACATGTGAGAGGAAAACCTGAAGACCGTGACACCCCAAGTACGCAATGCATTGCCTATCTACGGCAAGCCCCGAGGGGAAAATGCATTGCACACACACATAGAACGGCCAGCACATCCAGAATTAATGCATTATAACACAATCAAACATAAAGTCTGTTACAATTATTATTATGAGGCTACTTTTATTATCAAATCAATATTACAATTAATTAGCCCCGCAATAATTTCATAGCGCATGCATAACCGACGCGCAGCGATGAAGATGTTATATTTGTCCTCATTTAAAAAACAACGTGTTTAACACGAAATCATTCTCATTTTTTTCACCATGGGCCACAAGAGAAATATTAAGAAAATAAATTAAGGTAAGGCCTATATACGTTATCAGAACATGTTGAGTAGATTCAGCTCTCATCTGTCAGTTTTTACTTTCACTTTCTATAGTGAATAATTGAATGGGATTTGATTACTTCTTCACCGACATAACTCTCGCTTAAAATGCTCGCCTTCATAGTTTAAAACACAAATATTTCAAATGTTGCGACGTGACGTTTTTCTTTTTCAACAATTGCACAGAATGATGGACAGCAATAACATTTCGCGCATGTCTTATCCCCGCAAAATGTTTCCAAACACATTCCCCCCTAAGAATTGTAAAAGCCCCCCCAAGTAGTTTGTCCTGGAGCCGGGACTGCTCACCCTTATGTCATTCCAAACCCATAAGGCTTTGGTTAATCTTCCAAACACAAATTAAGATATTTCTGTCTTTCATTTGATAGTCCGGGTAACCAAAGTTACCAAAAACCACACTGCAGTTCTGTCGTCTGCTGCAATGCAAGAGTCTCTATAGTGTCCTGGATTCTGATTGGCTGTCAGTGAAAAAAATCATTTTGATTCCAACGACTGTTATGGTCTGGACTCTGTTCTTTTACATTTAGCGTCAAACTATAACTCTTATATCATACTTTAAAAAACAACTCAATGGATTAGTCATTTCTTCTGTACTGCTCTTTTCCCTCACCCATGATTTTATTAATAAACATCAATTGTTGAAAAGCATCAATAAAAAGAGTTAGACTCAATTAAATCTGTTCATCAAATAGAGAGATCGCATCTCTTCACAAGACTTGGATGAAAGTGCTTGATTCATTTTATGACACCTTTATGACTTCTTGGATCTTCAGTCTGGCCCGGACTGTCAATGAAGAGACAGAAACCTCTCAGATATCTGTCAAATATCAGTAACACTTTACAGAACAAAAGGCCACAGCCCTACAGAGTTTAGTTCCAACCCTTCTTCAACACACACACACACACACACACACACACACACACACACACACACACACACACACACACACACACACACACACACACACACACACACCTGCTGTTTTTAAAACTTGATTAGCTGGATTAGGTGTGTTTTAATTAGGGTTGAAGCTAACTCTGCAGGGCTTGTGTGAGTTTGACAACCCTGCTTTACAGTAAGAAAACTAAAATAAAGTCTTCTGGGTTTGGAACGACATGAGTGAGTAAATGATGACAGAATTTTCATTTTTGGGTGAACTGCTCCTTTAAGCAATTGGTTATTGTGTCTGGTTTAATATAAGTTGTGTATGTTATATATGACGTTATACAGTCTATTGAGAAGTTTACTAATAGTAGTAGTAATGCACTTAAACCTGTGTTTAAATGCATGTTTTGTCCCAACAGATAATGGAAATGGCGTCCCGAGGGGTCAAACCAGTGACACTGGAGCTTGGAGGTAAATCTCCAGTGATCATCTTTGAGGACAGTGATCTAGAAAACGCTGTTAGAGGAGCACTCATGGCCAACTTCCTGTCTCAAGGCCAGGTACTGTATTGAAAGGTCAAGTCAAAGTATGAACATGCAGCATTTTGCAATCTGTAAAATATATTCTTCGAGAGTTAGCCATGTCCAGCCAGTAATAAGCTCCTTCTCATCTACCTGTCACAGATGATCACAGTCAAGCTGATATAGACCAACTGCAATATTGCTTTAGACAATATTTATTTAAGCAATAAGCCCCTATAAGCCGTGTTTTACAGTGGATTTAGAAGGAACTATCCGTTTTATAAACAATATTATAACGTATAATTATTACAATAATATTGCTTTATACAGTATTTTAGTTTACACAATATTTTAAGTTGTCTGATTAAAAATGTGTTCACTCTAAAATAAATGTACAAATAAATCAGACATAAAAAAAGGCAGAGACGAAAAACTGAAAATACTCTACCGTTAAAAAGTCTCTTCTGCTCACCAAGGCTACATTTATTTGATCAAAAATACAGTAAAAACAGTAATATTGTGAAATATTATTTCAATTTAAAATAACTGTTTTCTATTGTAATATATTTTAAAATGTAATTTATTCATATGATCAAAACTGAATTTTCAGCATCATTACTCCAGTCTTCAGTGTCACATGATCCTTCAGAAATCATTATAATATGCTGATTTGATACTCAAGAAACATTTATTATTATTATCAATGTTGAAAACAGTTGTGCTGCTTAATATTTTTGTGTAAACCAATAATGCATTTTTTTTTTCTTCTTCAGGATTCTTTAATGAAATTATAGAAAGTAAAAAAAAAAGTTTTTATTTGAAATAGAAACCTTTTGTAACATTATGTATTCACTGTAATTTTTTATCAACTTAAATCATCCTTGCTGAATAAAAGTATTAAGGTCTAACCACAAATGTTTGAATGGTAGTGTACACCTCATGTCATGGCAGCATTACTTTTTTTCACAAATTTTATTTTTAGTAATTAAACAGTTTGGCTACAGTTATTCACTATAAAAACTTTTTTAAATATACCGTTTATGGTCAACTATGCATCTATAAATACACTCTTCGGGATCTTCATATTCATACAAACATGTATTACCCCATTCCTTAATATTTCCTTTTTTTTTTTATGTGTAGGTGTGCAGTAATGGAACCAGAGTTTTTGTGCAAAGCTCAATTGTTCCTCAGTTCTTGAAAGAGGTGGTCAGGAGAACTAAAGCCATCCTGATAGGAGACCCTCTGTTGGAGGAAACTCGTATGGGAGCCCTGGTCAGCAAACCACACCTGGAGAGGGTTCTGGGATACGTGGACCAAGCCAAGAAAGAGGTATAGCTGTATGTTTAGTAGAAAATATTCATTTAGTAGCATGATTGTAGTGTTCACTATATTATAGGGCTTAGTAAAGTAGTTGCTTTGTCTTGACAGGGAGCCAGAGTGCTCTGTGGAGGGGAGCCCTTCATCCCAACAGATCCTAAACTAAAAGATGGATACTACATGACACCATGTGTGCTCGGTGAGTTAGAAAAACGGTTGACACCTGATGTTTTGAGGTCATGTGTTTTGGAAACATTCAATGGTTTATTTTTCATTCTGTTCACTTCCTCAAATCAGTCCGTTCAGTGTGTTCATTCACGTCTTGTTTCCAGACGGCTGCACTGATGACATGACGTGTGTCAAAGAGGAAATCTTTGGGCCTGTGATGTCAGTACTGTCCTTCGACACTGAGGACGAGGTTCTTCGGAGAGCCAATGACAGCTCTCTGGGTCTGGCTGCAGGGGTCTTTACTAAGTAAGGTGTTAGTTAGTTTTATACGCTACCGTTCAAACATTTGGGGTCGGTACGATTTTTAAAAAAGTTCTCTCAACTCATCCAAGTTGCATTTATTTGATCCAATATAGAGTAAAAAAAGGTTTTCTATTGTAAAGGCCCACTGAAGTGCCTTGAAACGCTTAGCATTATTCAGTGTGTTGATGTAATTTCCACTGAAACAGGAAGACAGGGCGGGGCATATCAAACAGCTCCTCCCCTTTTTAAAACTTGCCAATAGTGTTTAGTTGATATCACAGCTCAGCCAGAGCCGTTGAGCTCAGTAAAGCCGCGGTTTCCTCCTAATCTCTAACCATTTCTCCTTCCAATCTCCTCCATATTGCTTTAAAATAGCATTTTGTGTAGAATTCAAATGGTTCTGATTGGTTTTCTGGTCTGCGCTGACTCGCGCGTATGATCCGCTCTGTGCTGTCGTGTCTCTGGACCGGAGCAGACTGTGTGTGGCCTGCAGCGGTTTGTGACACTAACGTGAAACCAGACTTCATTCGCCCCAATGGAAAGCATATTTACGCCTGAATCGTTCCCTATCCCGTATATAGTGCACTGTGAGCCAACATGTGTGAACAAGTGACTGGTTTCAGCCGCAGCTTCAGCTTCTATTTATAATGTAGAGGGCGGGACTCTTTTGTTAGGGGGTAACAGTTTCGACAATTTATTATAATAAATTGAAGAAAAGTTATACTGAAGATAGTTTGCAGTTTCATCAGCAGAAGTCAGCTTTAAGACTCATTCGGAGTTCGTAGGACGCCCCGCTTACAGTTACACAGATCACAGCAGTTATACCCTTCACCAAGGTCTAAGCTACGTCCTTGCTTCAGGTTAAATGATTCTCATTGGCTAAGAAGAAGATAAACATAGTAATTTTCCACACATATACAGATAGACTGAAGCATATCTCCATCGATTAGGCAGCTGACACTCGGACCCTGAAGTTAGGCACGTCGTGACCTTCCAGGGCGCAGATTTGGATTGCTGGGCAGTGCACCAACATGTCCCGAACAACAACTCAGTCAATCTCCAACAATGCCAGTGGTTCCTTAACCTGTTACCAAGAAGACTAACACACACCGACACACAGCTTTTCCAAGGTTGGATTTGGCCAGGCTCTAACTATAAACAGGAGAGTCCTCTCAAAACATCAAGATAATGCGTTCTTTCTCTCAAGGAGAGCTACACTTTAGTCTAACGCAGTATAGTAAAGCTTTAACATAGAAATGGTCCCTTAAACTATAGACCTCAATGACCCCTGTGACCATTGCTGTCAGAGTACCCTAGAAAAACAGATGAATGTATTGACACGTTAAAGACATTTCTCAACAAAACAAAACATCTTTCCTTATTTCATTTCTGGGAGCCGGGTTAAATGAGCAAGCACTGTTACTGCATTCAGATATCAAATACAGACATTAGAGAACACATGAAAAGAACATAATCACACTGATAACTTCTATAACAAAGTAAAATCTCACAAGTCTATAAAAGTCATTCATGTGATGTTTAGAAGGAAAAAATATTGATTAATACCTTATTATAATCACTCATTACATATACATTGAAGCAACAGTGGATTCCAACATTCACACCCTTCACTTTAGATTATAGAGAGACAGAAAATCTGATGAGAAGCTGAAGTGCAGAGTGATGTCATCAAAATCATTGATCCATATTGGTGGAAATGAGAGGCTGTTTTGAATGCTTATATCTTCTAAATGCAGATTTTATCATTGTTTTTGCGCACACTAGCTTATAGATAACAGAAAGGCTAACATATTCATACTAAAAGCCAAAAAACTTCAATTTTGATTTTATGGGGACTTTAATATATATATATATATATATATATATATATTTTTTTTTTTATGTAATTTATTCCTGTGATGGAAAAGCTGAATTTTCAGCATCATTACTCCAGTCTTTAGTGTCACATGATCCTTCAGAAATCATTCTAATATGATGATTTGATGCTCAAGAAACGTGTCTTATTATTATCAATGTTGAAAATAGTAGTACTGCTTAATATTTTTGTGGAAACCGTGATACATACTTTTCAGGATTCTTTTATGAATAGAAAGTTCAAATGAAAAGCGTTTATTTGAAATATAAATCTTTTGTAACATCATAAATGTCTTTACTGTTGCATTTGATACATTTTATGTGTCTTTTGAACGGTAGTATTTGTGATTGGTTGATGTTTCAAAGCTAGACTGGGGCTTTCCCGTTTACTCATATGTTCTTTTCCTGTCTGTTTCTGACTCACTAGAGATATTAAGAGAGCACATCGAGTTATAGAAAACCTGCAGGCTGGATCTTGCTTCATCAATAACTACAATATCACACCTGTGGAGGTGCCATTTGGAGGATACAAGGCCTCAGGTCGGGTGACTATAGGAGTTACAAAACATTTTTTGTTTGTGTGTGTGTGTGTGTTGGCTCTATAACACTAAATTCTCTCAAATTAAACTCAACCTTCTATCTCTGATTTCAGGTATTGGAAGAGAAAATGGCCAGGTGACCATTGAATTTTATTCTCAGTTGAAGACTGTGGTGGTGGAGATGGGTGATGTGGATAGTCTCTTTTAAACACGTATTCTGGTCCAAGATTAATGATTGGATCCTACTGGAAGATCTCAATGTGGCATTACCCACATAGCCTAAAGACTGACACGCACAGTTACTGAAATGTATTAATGTTCACCACTAATTGACCATGTTTAGCCTGCCAACATAATTTCTATCGAGTAACGGCAGCTGTCTGTGAATATTTCACAATCAAGTGCCTGCACTGTAGGATGGTACAATTTTTGTAGATCATAAGAGCGTGTAAACTGCATTAATTTGAAAGAAACTGTCATTATATTTGATTGTTAAATAGCTATAATGTAATATTTTGGTTGATGTACATGTGTATCAGATCTTACCCATGCTTTACCTATTCATTCGCTCGAGGAAACACTATGCAAATATGATCATATTTTTTAAATTAATGACAAAAGGTGGTAAATAATTGTAATAAAGGAGCTTGTGTATAAAGATTGTAGTCTGAAGTATTGTTTATTTTATGTGCATACTCTTGTACATACAGCTGATGTGTTATTCATTCAACATTGTTTTTTATATTCAGCGAATAAATATCTCAGTCCTTCTTCATCAACACCAAACAGGAAGTCGCCTCATTATAAATTAGAAATAAATAATAAATTATCTTAGAATAATTAGAGAATGAATTCTCTAGAACTAATTACTTAGTCAAACACTTTTTAAACTTCTACCTGGTACAACGCCATTTTTACTATATTGAAATCAAAAAAATTGGCAAAGGAAACCCTTTTAAAAACATGCATGCTTGTCTGAACTTGTTATGGGTTTTAAAAGCATCTCTTCTTTTTCCTCCTTGGAAGTTTGCTTCTCACACATTTCCTCTGTGCAAATATATAATGAAAAGGCATCAAAATGTGTTTTTAATAAACAAAAAACACTTTATCACCATATAAATCATAAATTGCTTACCTTTGCTATAGATTTTCTGGGCTGTTTAAACTGTGCAAGAGATTCTGCAAAAAGGTCAAGACATTCAGCAAACACTCTCCAAAGCAGGCCAGACCTTCTGAACAAAGTTTTAGATACTTACCATTTTCAGATGGCAGGTCCTGGTCAGAGTCTCTGGTCATCTGTCACAAGAGAAATGTTTCAGAATCCAGTCTGGTAAACACATATCAAAGCTTATCATGTACATTAAGATCCATCTGCTCTGTACCGTTTCTACAGCTCTGATTTGAGAGAGAGAGGGCGTCTCGATCTCCGTCTCGTTCTCGCTCAACTGGCCCCCGTCCTGTAGCTTCCCGAGTCGGCTCTGTGCTGCCGTCACACGCAACTTCATGGTGTGGAAGCGAGACTGCAGATCGCCCACTCTGAAGTGCACTGCCTTTCCCTCGAACCACAGACTGTCATTTACACCTGCCTTGAATCCTGGTGGCTCGTATTCAGGTGGAGTGACTCAAGTTGCAAGGAGACAAAAGCATTGATATTTCACTAAGCACGTTCATTTGATCCCAAAAAAGACAACATTTGTCATGAATCAACAGTTCTTGTCCACTTCACTCTCCATACTGCAGAAGGATATATAGTACCATCATCATAGTAGTAGAGTTTCATAGTAAGGTAAACGGCAGTGGGCAGAGCTTCTAGATTCTGCATGAGGAGGAACAGCTTCCTGATCAGGAGCGTTGAAGCTTTCCTAGTGTCCTCTAAGGTCACTCTCATGGTCCCAGTCACATTACTGAAATGAAGAAAAGAGGTGAGGACTAGATGTGTTTTTTGTTTCATTCATTTACACTAAATTAGCAGCATAATGTCCAAAACTATATCCACTACTGTTCAAAAGTTTGGGGTCAGTAAGATTTTTGATGTTTTAAGTTTCTTAAGCTCACTAAGGCTGCATTTATTTGAAATACAGTATCAGAAATACAACTTCAAATTTAATTTATTCCTGTGATGATAAAGCAAAATTTTCCGCACTATTACTTCCGTCTTGATCCTTCAGAAATCTTTCTAATGTGCTGATTTGATGCTCAAGAAACATTTATTATTATTATCAATGTTGAAAACAGTTGGACTGCTTAATATTTTCGTAGAAACGGATACTTTTTTTCCAGGATTCCTTGAAAAGAACATTCATAAGAACAGCATTTTTATTTGAAAAAGAACTATTTTTTTAACATTATAAATGTGTTTACTGTCACTTTTGATAAATTTAATGTGTGAATAAAAATATACATTTATTAAAAGAAAACCTTACAAACCCCAAACTTTTGAACGGTAGTGTACAGAATGATTGTTATGTAGTGAGGACATACTTTCTATTCAACTGAGGACATACAGGAAATGCAAACTACAAAAAAATCTGGTTTACAGATAGAGCAATGTACAATACTACACCTCAGGATGTCCATCTGTGGTCCACACTCTGAGTATCTGAACTTAAACTGATAGGACTCAATGACGTGCTGAGAACACAGACGCATGCAAGAGACAAAACAGCAGGTTTGGAAAAGTCATATTACTGGTGTCCACATTTTTATTTGTATTGTTTCAAAATGTATAGCACTTGGAAAAATGAACAAATTGTGTGTAAAGCAGTAATTAACACATTTGCTAAATTTGCTATTTTATACCACTAAAGATGTAAATTATGAGATTAATTGCATCGCAATCATTTTATTCCACTGACAGTGGAATTAAAACACAAAGTTTTGAAAACGGTTTCAAAGTACACGTTTTTGAAAACGATACAGTTATCGTAACATGAATTTGTGAAAAATGGTGATGTCATGCGCATGAGTATTACATGTTGAGTCTATAGGTGCGTAGTGTTTCAACTACTAGCCTGGCAGCAGAATACAGTGTTTTAACTGGGATCATTTTGACAACGTTGTCGTCTCTACATAAAGAAACGTGAAGGAAAAACTTTCCGGTTTTAGTACATCGTTGTCGTTGTCGAGTAAACGTACCCTAAGGACACTCTCTTTCTATTAGTTAGCATGGTTTCTGATTATGTTCACCTGTGTCTTGTTTGTGCATCTCTCTTGTGTCTATATTCCTCTGCTTGGTCTCTTTAAATAAATATACAGCCTGGTTTAGATCCACGCCTCAACTTATACTCCAGTGCTCCACAAATCTCAAATTATTTCTCTCCAGCTTTATGCGTTTAACAATATTCTAATGCAGGTCACAAAAAAAAAAAGGGTAAACTTAAAAGGCAATTTAAATAGAAAATAAATATTTTCTTTAGTATAATAAAATATAAAAGCCAATTATTTGATTTTGGAATTCCACTTACACAGTACCTCACACAGTATAAATAGTCTTGAACATGAAAGTATATTTGGGTGTCCTTGGCATAAAATGAAACAAAAAACTAAACCCTATCTAAAAACTCCATGGAAGATTGATACTTGGAACTTACATTACTGTCATCTGGGCTTGTGTGTACCTGTGTATAAAAAAACAGTGAATTTATATGTTTATTTAAAATATATATATATATTATATAAATAAAAACACACATTTACTTATGCATACTGACCCCAATGACCACCATTTGAAGCTGCAAAAAATAAAGTACATTAATACAGTGACAAAAATAATAGAAAGATAGATTTCAATCGAAATATGGTACTTTTGACTTACATATCTCTTCTCCAAGGCATCAAAACATCCCATCAGCCTTGGAGGACAGAAGTATGGTTATGATCACTTTTCATAGCAGCTTAGCATTTTTTACACTTCAGTGAATCATTACAAATATATTTCCACATATACATTAAAATAAACATTAAAATACATTAAAATACATTAAAATAAACAAACATGGCAATTTACTGTACAAATGCAACATATTACCATTTGACAAGTTTGCGGGCTCCAGGGCAAGAACAATCCTTTTTAAGGACTTTGATACACAAATCTGAAGAACAACATTCATCAATGAACAAACTTGTATGAGATATTTCAAATGTTTGGCCATTAATAAAACAGTGTGTATATTTATACCTTCCAGGTATCTGGATCTGTAGGAGTCCTCTGGAAATATCCCACGCAGATAGGTGATGGAGGAGACAGCTATAACCACCATACGCTTGACAAACACCAGTGACTGAGTCTCAGTATCCAGCGCCTGATGAAATACACTGGTTCAGTTCAATTCACATGAACACAGCTTTACAAAGAAAAGTGCCTTGAAGTTTATATCCACAAATGTTCGCAAATGACACAGAATGGCAAATGCTTTGTCATCTAATAGAATTATAGCTTGGGACCTTTTTAAGCATAGATGTGAAAATGCAGTATCAAAACTTAAATAATATCTCATTTGACTCTAAAATTGATAGAAAATCAAAGTCATATCATATGTATAACCAAGTAGGCTAATGTTCCAAATTTGAAACTGATGCCACAAAAAGGTTACTGTGAGATTTTGTTTAGGCGTTATACCAAAAATAGCCACGGGGTGACACCCATGTTCCATTGAAATTATTTTGATGCATTTTAATACATTACTGACACAAAACAATAAATATGGAACCCATACCTTTCCAATCAAAAATATTTGATTATAAAATAGTGCAGTAGCCTAAATTTTGTCAAATTTCAAAAAACACAATGTCTAATTTCAAAACGTTTTTCACAGGATGAATTTTGAGTGTTTAAGCTTTCGACAATATACTACCTACATAATGATTTTTATGATGATATAGATATATTTATCTCTGCCCGCTGCGTTCAGAACAAACTGCACTTTATTTATGGAGACATTGGGAATTCTGTTCCATCCAACCAGTGGTGCATTACAACAATAATCCATCCAGTCAAGTTATGAATGCAGGAACTTTTCTGCATCTTAAATAGATTAGAATATTCTGTAACCTGGTGAGATTTCTGAAGGAAAAGAATGTTGTTCTCGTTGGAAATATGACTATCAAATGACAGTTCCCTGTCAAACATGACTATGATAAACTGTGAGAACTGAGAACATAAGTCAAATATATACTGAGCATCAATTGGTCTTTATGTACAGAAATATGAATGACAACCATCTCGGTTTACGAGTAGTGGAATTGTGAGGACTGAAGTTAAATAAAAGCACTAATAATGGGTCTTAAAGCATTACAACTGAAATTTTACAATAATATTTTGTTAGCTTAGCAATATTTGATATATACCACGGTATTGACCTGCTATTTATTACAGAAATGACCGTTTAGTCTAACGTTAGTAGTCCATATTTCCAGTTAACGTTAGCCTACCTCAGGGAGTGTTTACATTAAAACTGTGGTAATTGCATTTGCGACCACTGTCATTGATAATCACAACAATAATAAAATAAAGAAATTATGATTCTGACAGCTTCTTATAATGAATGAAGCAGACCTCAAATTAATATACTATGATGATACAGTTGTAAAGCAACAGAAACCACTTTAAAGATGAATTGATCTCGTTATTTGAAAGCATGGGATATTTTGTAAAGGTATATTTTATTTAAGTTCACACTTTAAATGTAATTGATTTGTTATCTCACCTCAGCAATCACCTGTTTTTCTTGAGTCAGTTTCTTCTGTGTGGCTGTCATGTTTGCGCTAACTTTAATGTTAGCTTCCTCACACTGAAATGATCCCCTCAAAAACTGTTATGGCTTCAATGAACAATTCAACAAGTAGATAATTCAATAAATCTATCGATGTTTATGTAAGACAAAGTGTTATTTGATTAAAATAATAATTTATTGTTAAAAACCGAAAGAAGAATACAGCTATAACTGTTTAAGGTAAACCGTTGACGCTGACCGCGACAAATCGGTGAGCGCGCGCGAGTCACTTGTCACCGATCACGCGCATTTGGCGGCAAACACAAAGCCCTCATTTACAAAGAACAGACAATGATTTACTAATATTTATTTATTTGCTACATATTTATTTAGCCTTCTGAGTTCATTAAAGTATACAAGAAAATAACCGTAATTTAAATAAAAAACTGTTTATAGTTAAAAATGGTTTATTGTTTGAAATGGAAAAATTTGTTTACAATACAATCTCTTTTCACAACAAAAAGACACATTATACATACTAGCTCAAATGTTACAGTATATTTCGGGTAGTTTTGAGAATGACACACTTTGGTCCTATAACTTCCCACAATATCACTATAAATATTATTATTACCACTCTTACACAATGCTGCACAGTCTAGTGTGTTTTTTAGTGCTGTTTGGAGAAGTAGTCTTTGCTCTGCTGGACGTCGGGCTTGATTGTGTCTTTTCCGGGCTTCCATCCGGCTGGGCAAACTAGGATAAAAGTGACAACAAAAAGGCAAATTTATATTAAATATTACAGATATTTTTTTTTTTAAATGGAAACCCATTTTACACTGTATTGTATAAAAAGAATAGTATGTAAAATCAAGAAGAACTTTCAGTCCAAAGGCAAGAGAATATATACCTTCTCCATGTTTGTCAGTAAACTGAAAGGCCTGCACCAAGCGAAGGGTTTCATCAATAGAGCGGCCCACTGGCAGGTCATTGATGGTTATCTGCCTCAGGATGCCTTTGTCATCAATGATGAAAAGACCTCTAAGTAAAAAAAAAGAAGAAGTTAATAACAATATACAGCAGGAGATCTGAATTGTTTTCTTCTAATATTGTGTGCCAAAATCCATCACTAAGTAGTACAAAGATACAATACTGTTCAAGAGTGTGTAAGATTTCTAAAATGTTTTTTTAGGTCTCTAATGCTCACCAAGACTGCATTTATTTGAAACAGCAACACTGTGGAATATTATCACACTTCAAAATAACTGTTTTCTATTTAAATATATATTTCAAAACATAATTTATTCCTGTGAGCTGAATTTTCAGCATCATTATGCCAGTCTTCAGTGTCACATGATCCTTCAGAAATCATTCTAATATGATTTGATGCTCAAGAAACATTTATTATTATAAATGTTGAAAACAGTTGTTCTGCTTAATTATTTGTTTTTTATCACTGATGAATAGAAAGAACAGCATTAATTTAAAATAGAAATCTTTTGTAACATTATAACTGTCTTTTCAGTCACTTTTGATTAATTTAATGCATCCTTGCTGAATTCAAGTATTCATTTCTTTCAAAAAATACTGAATGGTAGTGTGTATGGTACTCTTTTCTCTCTCTCTCTCTCTCTCTCTCTCTCTCTCTCTCTCTCTCTCTCTCTCTCTCTCTCTCTCTCTCTCTCTCTCTCTCTCTCTCTCTCTCTCTCTCTCTCTCTCTCTCTCTCTCTCTCTCTCTCTCTCTCTCTCTCTCTCTCTATATATATATATATATATAGGTAATCCCTCCATACCTGTATGCAATACCCTCATCTTCCTTTAGTACACCATAGTCTTGAGATATGGAGCGGAGGGAATCTGCCACCAGAGGGACCTTCATATGTCCTAAACCACCTTGTTTCCGAGGTGTGTTTATCCTGTTGTGGTAAAAACATTGTCATTCATTGGTAAGTTCATGAATATTGAATAAGTCTGTCAACTCTGTACAATAGAATAGCACTTTAAAACATCTAAAGACAAGGTGGTTTTTAGGCAAAGAGTAACTTTCACAACAAAGAGTAGAGTGGGACACATTTTATGCCATTGTGAGACAGGGTTATTATTGTTAACTAAAACTGAAACCATCAATTATCATATACTGTAACAAGTCGGCATGAAACAGAAGTTGCGATAGTCTTTTCTTCCCTATTGTGAGTGAAATGGCTTCTCGAACAAGGAAAAAAAGAAAATGTAGGGCGGAACTTGATTTTCTCCATGAGGAGAAAATTGGAGGGGTTAGGTTTAGTGGTTGTGGTTTGCTATTGCTGTGATGTCATGTGAGTGACAGGTTGTCCCGCCCTCGCGCCAGTAAACACGTCATCGGAGAAGAGAATTACGGGGCCCCTAAAGGGACATGGTGATGGGAAAAAATATATATTTTAATGCTTTTGCAGTTTCTCACAAAAGTATTGCGTTCCCATGAGAAACGATTGTGTCCACACGCAAATGTTCATTTCACATGCAATGGGTGTGTTTCTTTAAGGCACGACAGCATAAAACAGACCTTTTTAAGAGTCTGAGAGAGGGTGGTTTTTGTGGCAAAAAAAACTTTAGCAGCATTGACATTAGGGAAAAAATATTTAAAAAGTATGATATGGCCCCTTTAAAGTTTGACCTTTTTTCTTCATCTTTTTCACTCACCAGGCAAGATGACAGAAGTGGGAATCAACAGAGGCACCAATGACCTCACAGTTGATTTTCCCGAACTCCTCGACCGCATCACTGAAGGCGATGATCTCAGTGGGGCAAACAAAGGTGAAATCCAATGGATAGAAGAATAATACAACATACTTTCCTGGAAACAAGAGCAATAAAGCATTTGTCACAAGTGCACAATGACACTCACACAATGTGTGCTATCTCTAATAAAATATTTGTGTGATCCAAAGTCACACCCTTGAGTTTCCTGGTAATGCTTCCTTGCAGAGTTTTTTATTTTTTTTATTTTTTTTATTTATACAGTTAAATATTCTTTATGTATCACATATTACAGGACATTCTGC
Source organism: Leuciscus leuciscus (assembly GCF_965113295.1). Taxonomy (NCBI): domain Eukaryota; kingdom Metazoa; phylum Chordata; class Actinopteri; order Cypriniformes; family Leuciscidae; genus Leuciscus; species Leuciscus leuciscus. The sequence goes on along the minus strand of NC_138730.1, from coordinate 18,735,128 downwards.
TTGAAATGTTAAGGTCATACCTTTGTAGTCAGACAAACTGAGATCTTTAAACTGTCCATCTGGCATCACAGCTTTGGCTGTGAAGTCTGGAGCAGGCTTGCCAATATGTGCTTTTCCAGCTGCCATTTTCTGCTAAGTTCAAGAGAAGAAAATATGTTTAATGAAAAACAGTAAAATAAGAAATAACAGGAACTATTTTTGTATAAAAAAAAAAAAAAAAACGATGTATATATTATGTTACATTAAAGCCACATTTCAGAAAGGAAAAAACCTGAACAGTATAAAGATCAATCACATCAATGAGAAAAATACTATATGATTAATTGCTTATTAGGAATAGAATAGAATAGAATAGAATAGAATAGAATAGAATAGAATAGAATAGAATAGAATAGAATAGAATATGTAAGTTGGTCTTCAGGAAGTAGGCTAATTTTCTTTCGTTATTTCACTATTTCCTCAAATTGCAGCACATGTAGCCTACTAATAGTTACTGACTTACGTAATAGTATAATAGTAAAGTTATTTTAAAGTTGACGTAACCTTATTTACATGTATATAGGCTACAAATTCAGCATTATAATAATTTTATACGTAGTTTTCTATCACTTTAGTTTACAATGATCAAACTGCAACAGGTGGGCGCCTTACAAACATGTTCACATGGGAACAACTTCACAATGCATTATTAATTCAAACGTATATAAAGACATCATAAATGTAAATATCGCAATTACGGAAAACGAAACTCTCCCACCAAAAGCAGTTACGAAATTACATGGAAATGTCCATGGTAAAACAAGAGCAGCTCTGTGTTCGATTACTTTTCATAAAACGCATATTCACTAGAAAGAAAAGAAAAGTTTGAACTGAGTATTTCATACCTTCGGCTGTCTTCCACAATCCTACTGTCTCTGACTCTCTGTTAATGAATGAGTGTGTGAACTCCCACGTCAGTGTGGTTGGTGTTTAAATAGGTCACGCTCAAGTATCGCGATACTTCGTGAGATCCACTGGCTCGACTCAAAAGTAAATGTTCCGTGGTGGAGTGACTGGACCACTGAGATCTGTTTATGCCAGCATGACTTTGCACATTTTCTGTGCTGAACACATGCGTATATACAAGCGATGTGCTGTGTCTGAAACCACTGTTATACAAATTAGCCAAATACTAATATAGTTCACTTACTCCAACGAAAATATCTCATTCATTTTTAATAGCTATTAAAGCAACAGCCTATAGCATATAGCTATAAGGCCATAAACTGGATCTGCTTTTAGCGAGTCTATTTGTAGTAATACAATTAGTAATATAGTAAGTAGTAATATTTGTGAACTGCTCCTAAGAGATTAAACATTTGGGTTACAGTTAGGAACTTACAGGCAAAACACTTTTATTTTTGCCTGAAGCAAAACTTCTTTTACAGAACTTTGTTCCTCAAATACAACTGGCCTAAGCAACCTAAGCAACCATTTCATGTCATGGGGCTTCTGCAATGTGACTTTTTGGTTTTGACACTCTTAATTCACTAGATTTTCCTCAACTTCACGATAGACATTACATAAAGACCCTCACTGACCTCTCAGATTATTATAATCTTTCTACCTGCCGTACACATTCACTGAATTGCTATGTCATAATGTAAAAGCACTTTGTTTCCTTATGGAGGAGGAGGAGGAAACCTAGTTTGTGGGATTTTCCGTGCTGTCTTGTGTCAGACTGATGCTTTAACATTCCTCTGTTGCCAGAGGGTCTGTCAGTGTTTACTCATATTTCATATTCATTTCCTCTTCCATTTTATCTGCTGCGGTTCACAGAGAGTAAATCTTTGCACTCATCCAAACATACATCAATCTTTGTAGGATACACTAAACACACACAATAGCTTGGCATTCCAAACATTTCCTCTAAGTATTAGGCCTATGTTTAAGCTATCGTATGTTCTTTGATATTAGGCAGCGTGTAAAAGTAGCTGTCATTTGCAGACTTCATCTTTTTACCTCTACCTCCCCCTCTCTTTCAGCATCCCGTCTCTCAACCTAGTTGTCATGGCCACCAAATGAAGGGTCTGATAAGAGGCGGCTGGACACAAAGAGATCATATTAAAAACACAGCTGTGGGCTTCAGATCAAATGATGCCTCAAACGTGTGTTTTAAAAAAGAACTGCTTTCAACCAACAAACATTGGCATAATCAGCATATCTCTCATTAATGACCGTCTCTACTGCTTTGTGTCACTGTTACAGGTTTTAGTGAAAATGTATAACAAACAACATCCATAACCCAGGCTTTGCTTACTTGAAAGTAGGTTCAGTGTGCTAAATCATGAAAGGAATGCTTTAGCAGGATTACATATCTAAACAGACCTACAGCATGAGTCAATATGAAATGTTTGACGAATGTTTGTATAGTGCTGATAAGAGCAATGTAACGTCAAGATATAGTCATAAATCATGTTATAATCATGATATTTGATCCTTGCGGTTGTTAAAAAACACACTAATTCAGATTCAATGCACTGTAAATTATGCAAAACATTTTCATTTTTGTGTCACTTTACTGGTACATTGAGTCATAACAAGTCATGCTATTGTTAGCAAACTAAGCAAAATGCGACATACAATATTCTGAGTCAGTCTTGTTCAACAAGGAAAGAAAGAAGGTGGAAATTGTGCAATGAAACAGGTTTAATAGAAATGTACACAGTATCACAGTTTTTTTTTCCGCTTAGCTGTACATTTTCAAAACTCTCTTAATACAAAAATCCAAGCTGATCACACTTGTAACACAGCTTGTCATTCATTCAAAACCTGATCCCATGCTTTGAAGTATCACAATTCTCGATTCCAATTTTTATATCACAACAAAAAAATATTAGCCTTTCTAATATAAAGTTAAAACAGTAAGTAAACAGTCAAATAAACAAGCGATAGCGCAAATAAATACAATAGAACCAAGATACAAATGAAATACACATTTTCTCTCTGTATTTTGTTCCCATATGAGGGATGGAGAAGCTGAGACAGGAATCTCTGTCCCGGCCAACACAGGAACCTCTGGAGCAGCTGTGGCAGGAACAGCTTTCACAGGAAACCTCTGGAGCGGCCATAAGAGCAACTTCTGGGACCCTTATGACAGTTGACAGGGCATTTTGGGACTAGTGTTACCAAGGATTGCCAGCCCTGCAAGACGATAATGTGTGGGGGGGTCAGTGAAACTTTGCAAACCATGAATGGAGAACAGCTTGGGTTCTGCTGCAGGAGGGATGGAATCAGATGGCAGCATTCTGTGCAGAACAATGGGAGAGCAGGAGAGATGAGAGACTTGAACCTTACACCTGCTGTCTTTGTAATAATCTGCAAGATTTGACTGTTCTAAACTGTAAGGTCAGAAATTCCGGGAAAATTCCAACCACTTGGCTAAGATGTTACTTTTCCCGCCCTTTATTTTTTGTTTGTTCTGTTTTGTATGGTTTAGAATCACAACTGGTCTTCTTTGTTGTGATGAATGCCATCTTACCATCTGACAAGCCAGGTTGAAACCATTTCCCCCGACCGATCGCCAGCAGGTCGTTGGTTTCTGGATAGTGTCCACACACTATTACGAACAATAGCACTCCCAGCGACCACACAGTAGCAGGTTTCCCGTGGTACCTGCCCTCCATTTTGTACTCAGGGGGGAAGTACTTTCGTGTGCCTGAAAGAAAGACATTTTGTCTGAAGGGTAAGCTTCCACAACAGTGGGATATACTGTAGTTGAACTCGTCACAAGAATTTAAGTCCTAAACTACAGGTTTGATGCATAATACATACCACAGAAGACGTCGTAACCAGATTCTCTCATCAGATCCCCGCACCCGAAGTCAATAAGCTTGACTTCAAGGGTTTCTGAATTGATCAACAGGTTGTTCAGTTTAATGTCTCTGTGAAAAACTCCACGGCGACAGCACATGTCAGCGGCATAAGTTGCCTGCCTCATGACAAGCCACCCTAAGTCCTCAGCGAGGGTTCCTCCAAAGCGATGGACATAATTCCCCAGATCTTGACATGGCGAGGGACGTTCCAAGACCATGATGTATTGGTCAATCTGCTCCTGCCATTCCAGCATCTCAATGATGTGAGGAACTTTAGCATCCTGACTGACCAGGATTAAAAGGCCGACCTCTAATGGAAGGGGTGTGGGATGGCCAGGCTAGAGGAGAGATCATTTTTAGGACTGTTCGATGGAGCCGCTTTCTCAAATAAAGATTTAGACCTGTCTTGGACAATTATGTTTACAATGAAAAACTATGAAAAGAAGTAGTCTACTTACAATGTTGATGTGTCGCGTGTTCCTATTCTTTCTGGCAAATTTTATCGCCACCTGTTCACAACAAAAAATTGGTTACACGTGCACAAAATAGTGGACTTGAAATCGACAGAGTGAGATCAAACAATTTGCTAGCTAAATATTATAAGTAAAATTACGATTACGATACCTCAAGGCCATCCTCCAAGCGTGTGCCTTCATAGACGGCGCCGAATCCTCCCTTCCCGAGCATTTTGCCAATTTCATATCGGCTTAAAATGTTCTGCTGATTTTCATGGGGAGGAAGATCAAGTCCGATAGACAGAGGCTCCTGATGACCATGATTCGCCACAGAAGAGACAATGTCCTGTAGAAGATTGGGATCTAAAGCGGGGAATATTAAATGATTCTTCAGTTAGGGGCATTTTTTGATTATGATTATTCTCATAACGAGGTTATTTGATTTACCTTCAATGCCTCTCTCATATAATGGCACATCAGTTTGGTCCTGCACTTCCTCAGCCTGACCTGGGCTGCCTCTGCGGTCGAAGAAAAACAGAGAGGACTCCTCCTCAACACTATCAGTCCTCCTCCTCTTTCTCTCCGGCCTCTCTTCCTCCTCATCAACAGTAACAAGCTGATGGTCCTCCGCCACACTGCTGCTGGCTGTACTCTTATAGTACTTGTGCACCTGATTCCATTTTCTCTTCCAGCTGGTGGAACACTTGGATTCATCTGTGTGGAAATATTTTAACACATACAGGGTTTGAAATTAACACCTGCAGTTACACACGCATGTAAAAATGTCTTAATTTCAAGGTTCATTTTTGGCTAGTAGAAGTTCTGAATGGCCAGTAACTTAAAAATGTTGTAGCCAAATTGGCCGGTGAGTGAAAAGGTTAATTTCAAACCCTGAACACATACGTTAATGGCTAGACAAAATTAGATGCTGTAGAGTTTTTGATGCGCAGAGCTCTAAATATGATTGATTTACCATCAGCGCTTCTTTCATACACTGGAGCAGCAGTTTGGGTAGTAATGGGCTGATGGTCCTCCGCCACACTGCTGCTGGCTGTACTCTTATAGTACTTGTGCACCTGATACCATTTTCTCTTCCAGCTGGTGGAACACTTGGATTCATCTGTGTGGAAATATTTTAACATACACGTCCTGGAATAAAAATCTAATCATGGCCTTAATCAAACTTGAGTTGAATTTTGATATAATGTGTGATAGAGTGGATTATTTTTGCTTATGGTCATTCATGTCATATAATGAGAAGGTTCCCCTAATTAAGTCATCCTTAATGGAAACCCATATTTAGGTGAACATTTAGGTTCTGCATTTGCTGACCTGAGCTGCTTTTCGTGTCAAAACTACTCTTCCTGCTCTTTCTCTCCTGACTATCATTTCCCTTACTAACACTGGAGGGCTGATGAAGCACAAAAACACAGAAATCAGGGTTGTTGTTTACATGCATTACACTTAGAAGATATTTGACTTCACACTTCTTTCCATGTCACAATATCAAACAGAAAACAGGTAAAAAATAAGAAAGACAAACAGAAATAATGATACAATTAGCTGGTTAGTCAAGTCAAGTCAAGTCAAGTTTATTTGTATAGCGCTTTTCACAACACAGATTGTATCAAAGCAGCTTCACAGTATTAAATTAAAATAATACAACAAAGTATGTTTCAAGAGGAATTTATTGATTGATAAAATTAAATTAAATATCCCCAAAATATCCCCAACTGAGCAAGCCAAAGGCAACATTTTAAACATGTCAAACGCACTGAATAGTGGACATAAGGACCGGTTCCACAGACAGGGCTTAGAATAAGCCAAAAAAGTGTTGTACTTTTGTATTGTATTGAGTTCATTGTATTGAGGGCACAGGGTGACATTCTTCAACACAATAGAGTATTTTTGCCTGAAAATAAATAAATAATAATAATAATAATTAAGGGGAGAAATAAAGCTTGAAGTTCTATCAGTGGCAAAGATGACTTACTGTTTACTTTTTTTCCCCCAAAAAATAATTGAAATAAAACTCTCAAGGCACTAAGCATATGTGTCTTGTCTTTTATTAAACACATGTTGTGCACTACTGGAGGTCATCCTCAGATTGCACTCCTCCACCACAGGGGTCCTCTGCTTTCTGATGGGGGCAGTGTTGTGTAATACGGCACATGCAACAATAATGTCGCAGATTTCACACACTGAAATCTTTCCATTTATTACAGTTATACACATTTCAGTACACATAATCATAGTTTCAAACACACGATTATTGTAATATGTAATGAGAACATTTGGTTTAATCACAGAGACACAACAGTATGATATTCTTTCAATTTAGTACTTTTAACAATCAATTAATTAAACAGCAAACAATGCAAGATACATGTTTCAATTCAGCCTTGCTGAAATAATTACAGTAATACAGGCAACAGTTGCCACATTAGAAAATACACTTACATTTCATAATTGAATCCATAATGTTTGTAATAGTATCTGGTGTTATCAAAAGCTGTGAAGCTGTATAAACTGCCATGAGGTTTTGTGCTAGAACAATTTGCTGGCAATACAGTAAATGTTTTAACTGTGCCATATGACTGTATACTGTAGTTGACCTTTACAGATGAAGGGTGAGTTACAGTAATGTACATGGTAATCAGTTTACAGTATCACATGGCATACATAATGTACTATATTTTATGCCATCTGTCTCCCTTCTTCTGACGCATCTCTGATCAATCTGAATAGCAAACAAAGCAGAAACTATATCTATAGAAATCTATAGGTGTACCAAATGATACATTGATTAACCATTAAGATCAGTTGGAACTCTATGGTTGGAACAAATGTATTAAACTGAACAAGAAGAGATCCAAATCAAAAGTTTGATAGTAATGGCATTATGAAAAGCAGCTAGATAGTGAATGAAACATTTTTATAGTTGAAACCGTTATTTTGTGTTGTGAAAAGGATACTTTGTGATTTTGAGTATTGTACTAACACAATTGAAAACATGATGAAATGTTTGAAAAAAGTGCACTTTTGATGATCTGTTGTGATATTAGCATGAAGAGTTTTGAAAATGTACTTGTGAAAATAGCACCAAAGCGAATAAAAAACAAACTGTAATTCCAAATTTATTTATGAAATTACTTTAATTTAATTTAATTTAAAGTCATTATTCATTTATCTTTTAATTTTTTGTATATAGCTCAGCAGCTGACAAAATGGAGGAAAGCATTATTTCTTGTCATTTATGGAGAGAACACTTATTTTAATCTATACGTGCACATGGACAGTAAAACTTGTTTAGGAGATAAATAACAACTTGAACAAATTCAAAAGATTTTAAATAACTTTATGGTATGAATCAAAATCGCCTTGCAGCTGTCAAGCAATTATGGTTAACTACAATTTGATGTCAATTCAATCGAAAATCATTTGATTTCATAACATTTCTGTTATTGAATCATAACATTTCTGATTACACATCTGTAATGATAAAGTTGCAATATATTTAAATGTAAAAATACCATTACATGTACTTTAAAATGTTAATCGAAGTTCTACTTTAAAGCACAACAAATTATTACTAAAACAATGATTTAAAAATGTAAAACTTTAAATTGACATTATTACTAAGTGCACTTTTATAAAGTAATGAAAGTGTACTCTCTTTAATTAAACATAAGTGGCCTTTTATTTCATTAATATTTTATTATCTAGTACAAATAAAAAATGCTTTTAAGATTTGTACAAAAGTGCACATTCACTACAATTAAGCGCATTTCTTTTTCATAAGGCTGGTCAGTATCGGTTTTCAAAGTGGGGAAAACTAGACTTGAGCAATGTTTAAAATTTGAGGATGTTGACATGTGAATGCAAACTGAACAGTTTGAACTATTTCAATGAAATTAGTTTCACGCAAATATTACTGAAAGTTATTTATATTTAATAGAAAAAGTTTTAAAATCAAAATCTGATTGTATTAAGTGGAACTCAAACGCAGGGCCGGCCCGCGGCATAGGCGGTATAGGCAAATGCTAGGGGCGCCACTCATCCATAGGGGCGCCAGAATGAGTGAACGAGTGAATTTTTTTTTTTTTTTTTTTTTTTACTTTTTTTTTAATATATATATATATATATAATACTATTTTAAAACCATTAATTAGAAATACTACAAAAAAAAAAAGAAAAAAAGTCCGGCTCACCAATCGTCCCCCGCCCATAGAGTGCTTGAAGTGCGTCAGAAACAGAGCGCGCGCGCGATCAGTTGTTGGTAATTTGTTGTGTAGCGTGCGCGACTCCGCATCCAATGTAGACAACACTGCTTTTGTTAACACACAGCTCGTAGAAACGGGCCTGACAGCTCGCGCCAGTTCTAGACGAGGTGAAAGTTTCCTGATTGTGACGGAAGGCCGAATTTACATGACACATTATAAATGAGCATAGTCTGCGATAGATACAGTACCAAAAAGAAGAGAAGAGGATAAAAGGGGATAAAGACAGAGGTAAAGTGATGTAGTGAATGAACAATTTATGGCATAGGAGTAAGATACTATAATTTCATGGCAGTTATTTTTACCTTAAACTTAATGTTAGCAGTTGTTCTGAGTTCTCCAGAGTCCCCAGACTGTGTGCCCTGCTGAAAAAAACAATAGAAACCATTACAGAATTGCTAATGGTTTCCACTACAAAACCATTACAAACCATCAGCCGTTAACCATTAAAACCATTACCAAGTGGAGTCCATTACGTAGTGTGTTTTGGGCCATATTCCATTAGGATTTATTGGTTTTAATGGTTTCCATTACAGTTTTGTATTGGTTCTGATGGTTTCATTACAAATTTGTATTGGTCTTGAATTGCACATATTTAATGGTTTCCATTACAGTTTTGTATTGGCTAAGATTTGTAGGTTTAATGCTTTTAGCTGTTAATAATTAGGACATTAATTATATTTTTAATCAATTAATTTGAATTATAACTACTATTATACACAATTCATATAAACTTCACACCAACTTTTCAATAGCTTACAGCTCAGGTTTTGTTTTGCAAAGAATGAAGAACTTGCACCTGAAATAAAAATTATAGTATTAAGACCTGCTTTTTTTACTCAACCCAGCTGGAAATAAACATCTGACACAAAACATTAATATTACATTTTTATTATTTGATTCACAGTTATTCTTTTACATTGTGTGGCTTCACTGGGGCTGACTGATTAGACCTGCAAAAAGAAGGAGAATTCATTAGGAAAATGTACTTCTTAAACCACATTACCAGTACATAAGATTATCCATACATTATATATTTAAATATATTCATCCAACATCTTTGGGCATACTTTGATACCCATTTGTCTGTGGGTATCATGACTCCATGTCCTAGATCCTAAAAAACAAACAAACATTAATATGCAGAATAAGACCATTTTAGCTAATTTAAAAGTAGAGGTCGACCATTATATTGGTTTTACTGATTAGTTGGCACCAATAGGTAGCAGGCAGGCTTGGCAGAGTTACTTTAAAAATGTATTTCGTTACAGTTACAAATTACTTAAAAAAAAAAAAAAGTATTCAGTAACATAATCCAACTACCACAATATGAAAGTAATGTAATATGGTTACTTTTGGATTACTTTAAGGTCACATATATAAGTCAAGCAAGAAGAAATATTATATAAAAAAAATGATTTTATTTATTAAAAATTTGGTCCAGTGTACAATATTTGCAAAATATAAACTATTCAAGAAAATGTCATATAGCTGTAAGAAACTACAGTGCTATGCATAAGTTTAGACACCCATGCTAAAGTTGACTAAAAAAAGAGGAATAAAAAATCATCTTTTGGAAATTGAACTTAATGCCTTAATTAAAAAAATTGGGAAAAATCCAACCTTTAAGGACACCAATTTTCTTTGTGAATGAATAATGTATCGTAAATAAATAAATGTTCTTCCTTAAAATACAGGGTGCATAAGTCTGGACACCCCTATGTTAAATTCCCATAGAGGCAGGCAGATTTTTATTTTTAAAGGCCAGTTACTTCATGGATCCAGGATACTATGCATCCTGATAAAGTTCCCTTGGCCTTTGGAATTAAAATAGCCCCACATCATCATATAGCCTTCACCATACCTAGAGATTGGCATGGTTTTATTTCAGTTAGCCTAATAGCTGGTTTGCATTGAGAGATGATCTTATGGAAAGTACTCCATGCCAATCTCTAGGTATGGTGAAGGCTATGTGATGATGTGAAAATGAATATTCGAATGTGGAAAAACGCCCGCGGTAGCAGAGGCGCGGCTGTCTGCTTTGTGAGTGGGCACGCTGCCTGAGGGGTCAGGGACAGGTAACAGGAAGAAGCGTTAACGTTAAACAGAAACATTACTAAAGTGTAGGCTACTGTAATGACTGAATAGATATTGCATGAATAAGGTAGGTTAGATACAGCAGTTTCATGCACTGCAGGCTTACACTGGTTTGATTATTTACCGTTTCATGTCAAGGAAAAGTTCCATGTTTACCACAGCACAGCTCGCTCAGAGCGTTCAATGTCGGTTCTATATACTGTAAAACTTCAATTAATGTTAATGATATTTGTTTCAATCACTGAATGAAACCTGCTATATAAGAGTCACGACCTTAAATTGCTTGCACATAACTCTTGATCAGCACTCAACATTTGCTTATTGTTGTTGTTCTTTTAAACCGTTATGCGCAGAGAGCGTGACGAGCTCATTCGCGCCGCAAGACCTCCAGACGTGCGTAAACGCGTCTTTACATTGACTTAACATTGAAATCACTCGCGCCAGACGCTCTATTCGCTTGAGGACTCGATGCTCTACTTGGAGTTACGTCGTATGCCGGTGGAGCTATGTGGCGACATATAATACATAATACATGGTTTTATTTTAAAACGGGAGCTTTACACACAACCTTATCAGAGCTAATGATAATGACCTGTATTGTTATATATTTATGTAGTCTTGATTTGGGTGTGTACAGTGGTTTTACATTTAAAAGGGTTGTAAATCTAGTTCAAGTAGCCTAAATTTTAGCACGCCATAGTCAACTTTTGCTGTAAAAATGCTGTGTGGCTAGTAACTTTGGAAAACCACTAGCCACATTGGCTAGTGAGCAAAAAAGTTAATGTCAAGCCCTGGTTATCAGTATCGATCCTCCTAATATTCCATATGTGTCCCCGTAAAACGGTGTCCTCATAGACCAGGATTCTGTCAAACTAACACAACACACTGAGATTCTCTAGTCAAGTTAAACATCAGGAACATGTTCTTATGATGTCCCCATAAAACTGTGTCCTCATAAAACAGGTGTAAGACACACACAACCTGACATAATAAACACCCATATTATGTGATGCATTAAAGCCATGAACATATTGTTTTATCATTCATACCTATCTGTGGTAGTGATATTGCAGTATAGGCCTCTGTGAAGTCAGGCTATGTAAAGACTATGCCGTGTTATTTTACAGTTGATTACTCAATTTCTGTACCTAAATTAGACTTACCTGGAATATGAGGCAAAGTTTATTTCACATCTTTGTTACATTTTTTTACCTATGCTTGCAAATTATTATTTTCTATGCAGATGCAAACCCCTACAAAATCACACCAATCATTCTAGAATGATTAATTATTTCCAAATAGAGCTATTTAAGTCATTTGGTGAAATAGTTTTTATTGAGATATTGCATTATATATTGCAGAAAAAATGAAATATTGCAATAGTTTTTTTGCAATATCGTGCAGGTTTATTACCGTGGGTCATTTTTAACCTTTAATATTACCTTATAATAATAAAACAAGTAAAATCATCACTGTAAATAACACATAATGTACCTGCTTTATTAAACAGTGTCACTTAAGCATGGAAACACTGAACTCACCTTTATAATGATTGCTGAATCTGCCCTGGAGCTCATCTTTGTCATTCTCCCGAAGTGTAAACTGCATGTCCTCCTCCAGATCTTGATCTTCTCCTTCACTGACTCACTTCAGCCATCATCTCATGTGTCTGCTGTCAAAGAAAAAGACCCTCAATAATCCTGACCATTGCATTTCTTTTGACATATTATTCAACAAGCTTAAACTTAAGACATAAACTGTGTTTAAGTGAATACTCTCCAAGCTCCAAGGAATATATCGTAAATGAAATTCGGGAGAACCGACCACAAATGTGCAGCATATGTTGTCCTTTTTCATACTCTTACAGCGGATTGCAAAGGGGAAAAAAAGAAAATGATCACGAGGAAAAGAAAGCAGCGACTGAAAAGAGCTCTTGCCATAGATATTCTTGTTATAACATGTCACGTTAAAATACCAAGTATAACGTTATTCTATAGTGGCAGCTATTGTGAAACTCACCACAATAAAAAAGAGTGTAGATGGCATCAAGGTCTTGTCCTGAAGAATCACAGGGCCAAACGATAGGGATTATGTCTCATCTGATAACAAGAGCATAGCCATAAGTTTAAGAACTCTAATGATATCTTTACCCCCTGATATTGCATTGGGGATATAAATTCAGACATTTTAAAGGCTAAGAGTATGAGCCATGAGTAAGCTGGCCATATATCTGTGAAAAATAACTTGCGTGCCTGAACCACATTTAGCATTTAAAAGTAAAAAGAATTTCAGTATTTATCAGTAAAAAAATACATACAAAATAAATACCCCTGAGTTGGACAGTATGGTGTCAGTCTCATTGGCCAACATAATTCAAAACAGACCTAGAGAAATAAAAATAAAATATACCAATGACCATGATATCCTGTTATCATAATAGTTCAATTAATTATTATAACTACGACCATTATAACATTATATTTGTCGCCTATTATTTAGCTGATTATTTAGCCTACAGGCTTCTCAAGGACAATCTGACCTGGGGTTAATGATTTTAAAATGTGAGACTTCTTTCAAAAGCATAAATCTTACAGACCCCAGACTTTTGGACAGTAGTGCACTGTATGTTTGAGGTGGTTTTGCTTACTAGTCATATGGTTCATAGCCATGGAGATTTTCTTGGACGGGGGTGCAGCAGGCCTTCAGCATGATGATCTATTCTAGAACATAACAAGCTATTTGTCACAGAGCCAACAATGTTACATTGGATTTACAATAGAACATTTACAAGCTAGAGCAGAGGTGAAATGCAGAAAAGAGAAAGAATTATATATATATATATATATAATTCTTAAGATAATGTATTGTGAAATAAAGTGACGTCACTGATTAACAGTAAAGTGCATTCTTTTAGGTTAAATAAATTAGCTTACTTCCAATCACCCATTTACAAATTACCAGCAAAATAAAACTATAAAAAATTATCTACACAAAGATGTGGTTAAAACCCCAAATTTTCATAAACAAGAGGTCTATAGCCTTAACTTAACGTAAATTAGGCCTAACTTACCTCTTCTGAAAACGGTTGAGATGCTAACGGACTTTTTTGAAGACACAAAACCATTTCTATAAAGTAAATATTCAACAGAAGCGTGTCAATTACACGTAATAAAGGTGTCAGGGACGTTTGTATGTATTATTTGTGTGAATTTGTTGACTAAACTCACCTGAAAGCAGTGAAAACAACAGCGAGAGACGCGAGTTTTGTCAGTTGATGACGTTTCGACGTTTCCCCGTTTCCATCTGCTCTCGCGTGACGCGCTCGCTCCAGTGTTTGAATGTTCACGCGCATTAAAACACTTAAAAGTCACGCAGCACTTAAATAAACATCTAGAATTAAAACATATAACATCATTTAAAATACCATTAATATTAAATCATGAATTTTAAACTCATTGTGTAGGTCTATGACCCATTCATGTGCAAAATGTCAGACCCCAGTTTATATGCCAGGTTTTGTTACAATAGGCTACTAATAATTGCGTTATATAACAATGGCAAAAAAACAAAAAACAAAAAAAATCTGGGTTCCAATTATTATTATTATTATTATTATATATATGATATATATATATGAGATATATATATATATATATATATATATATATATATATATATATATATATATATATATATATATGATATATATATGATATATATATATATATGATATATATATGATATATATATATATGATATACATATGAGATATATATATATATATATATATGATGTAAGATGTTCATCAGCTTGGCCAGGCTGGGAGACCAGCTAAAACCAGCTGACCACCAAATTGTCCAGGCTGGGAAACCAGCTTGATCATACATGCCAGCTGGGAGACCAGATAAAACCAGCTAAGCCAGGCTGGGAGACCAACTAAAGCCAGCTACTTCCATCTTAAACCAGCTAAGACCAGCCAACCAGCTTAAGCAGGTTTTAGCTGGATTTTTCAGCAGGGAGGCCAGGTGTTGATGTTGACGAGGAAGAGAGCCAAACAGCCAATGTAACGGGTAACGTTACGCTATCGAGCTCATTATCCAGTTGGATTGTCTCGATTATTTTAATAAATTTGATTATTAAAAAAGAAAAAGAAAAACTTTAGTAGCCTACATATGGCGGAGGTGATCCAGCAAAGTCTGACATACTTATTGAAGAATAACTTTTGATTTTTAATAGACAAATAAATAAATAAAAACCCAGAGAAAAGGAGAAGAATTCTCATCGGATATCAAAATAAAAGTCTTCACACAACATATACCTGTTAAATAAAAGTATTACAGTGAAACAGATGAGACAGTGGTCATAAGTTTCATATTTCTTTGTCATTTTATTTTTTGTAGAGCCTATTTTTAAAAGGTTATTTAAAAACTTTAAGAAAAGCATTTTGAATAGCTTGTAGCAGTGTGCTACATATTGTGTACTGTTGTTAAACAGTAGCCTAGTGTTCAAAGATACATTTCAATATTATAAAATACATCATTTGTGATATATATAACTATGAACCTACGTGAATATGTGTATGAGCAGACCTACACACAACTATACCTTAAACAGAGATGTTGCTTTTTTAAAGGCATGCAGTGGAACAGAGTCTGAGATAGACCATAGGACAGGCAGCACGAAGCAGAACACTCCTGATCCCCTGTCAGTGATTGACCTACAGCCTGACATTGACACTGCTTTGACTGCCACAGGAACTACCACAAAAGCTGAGGCCATGCTCATGATTATGAGCCATGCAGCAAAGCATAAAATAACTGGCTGCCAGTGACATGATTTACTGCAGTTGATAAATAAATGGTTTGGGCAAGAGGTTGTACCTCGATCCAAGTATCTTTTTAACAGTGTGTTTAAAAACAGTTGTGAGGAAGTAGAATTTCAGTTCTACAGTGAAAGTTGTCACTTAAACATAGGAACAGTCCAGGAAATCAGTGACAAACAAATTATATATTAATATCATCAAACCAAAGAAAACACTAAATTTGTTGGAGACTTAATGGTTCATATTGGTGTCCAGTAGATACCAACATGTAACCTATAAGTTGCCAAAGGTGTTCTATTGGTCCTTAATGGTATCCAATAGAAAAAACATGCCACCAATAGAAGAAAGCAAATCACCAATAGAGACCTACTAGTACCATTACAGTTTCCATTAAAACCAATACAGACAAATAGACAAAACATGCCACCAATAGAAAAAAGTAAATTACCAATAGAGACCCACTAGGACCATTACAGTTTCCATTAAAACCAATACAGTTTCCAATACAACCATTAAAACCATTAGCAATTCTGTAATGGTTTCTATTGTTTTTTTCAGCAGGGTGGTTTTGTAACAATCATGTCAGTTTTAAGACGCATTTTTTATTATCACTTTTTTATTAATGTTTTACTCTACAGTTGTGCAGTTGTGGGGATACAGTGCAGGCCAAAAGTTTGGAAACATTACTATTTTTAATGTTTTTGAAAAAAGTTTCTTCTGCTCATCAAGCCTGCATTTATTTGATCAAAAATACAGAAAAAATAATAAATATTGTGATATATTATTACAATTTAAAATAATTGGTTTTCAATTTATTATACTTTAAATTATCATTTATTTCTGTGATGCAAAGCTGAATTTTCAGCATCATTACTCCAGTCTTCAGTGTCACATGTGACATCCAGTCTATCACATGATCCTTTAGAAATCATTTTAATATTCTAAATTATTATGAGTGTTGGAAACAGTTCTGCTGCCTAATATATTTGATGAATAAAATGTTAAAAAGAACTGCATTTATTTAAAATAAAATAAAAATATTTTCTAATTATATAAATCATCTTTACGATCACTTTTTTATCAATTTAACACATCCTTGCTGAATAAAAGTATTGATTTATTTCAACCAAAAAACAAAAACAAAAAAACAACTGACCCCAAATTACTGACCAGTAGTGTATATTGTTGTTACAAAAGATTTCTATTTCTTAAAACATTTAAAAAAAAATTTTTTTTACTATTTATTTATCAAAGTATCCTAAAAAAGTATCACAGGTTATGAAAAAATATTAAGCAGCAGAACTGTTTCCAACTTTGATAATGAATCATCATATTAGAATGATTTCTAAAGTAGATGTGATAAGTACTACTAAAGTAAATGTGATAGACCGGATGTCACATGTGACACTGAAGACTGGAGTAATGATGCTGAAAATTCAGCTTTGCATCACAGAAATAAATGATAATTTAAAGTATAATAAATTGAAAACCAATTATTTTAAATTGTAATAATATATCACAATATTACATTTTTTTCTGTATTTTTGATCAAATAAATGCAGGCTTGATGAGCAGAAGAAATTTCTTTCAAAAACATTAAAAATAGTAATGTTTTGGCCTGTACATTTTATGGCATAGTAATGATATTTATTTACAGGTTTATTCAAAATAGCAAAGTTCACATTAAATCTTTATTGTAAATCGTGCTATAAAAGATAATGGGGACTTGACTTGAATGCTATGTAATGCTCTTGGTATTTGTGTTTAGGCTGTAATGTGTGTGTGTGTGTGTATATAGGCCTATATATATATATATATATATATATATATATATATATATATATATATATATATATATATATATATATATATATATATATATATATATATGCTAAATCATGAACACAATGACGGGGTGAAATGGGCTGTGATGCATGGGGCGCCAGGTAAAATCTTGCCTAGGGCAGCAAATTGGTCAGGGCCGGCCCTGCTCAAACTGACTGGGTTGCAGCAGATTTCTAGTTTCCATCAGCATGCATTGCTTCAGACTGAATAAGGAGAATAAATGTTGAAATTAAGTGTTATTTTGTGTGTGTTTTTGCACAAGATTAATATAGGGAGAGATGTGTTAGTGTTCAATGTCCTGTTATGTTGGGATTTACAGGGGCTTCTGTTATGCTGAAATTTTGTAGAGTAACCATTGTGGTGAAGAGTAGAGCCAGTAGAGGATGAGCTGCAAAACATCTAGGCTATTCTAAACACTCTGCATGTTGATACATGCAAATAGTGATAGTTTCATTGATAGTTACATTAACACATATAGTTTGCCGATGCTAACTAGCACTTAGCCATACAGGTTTGAGTTAATATGATATTAAAGGGGTGGTATAATGCCCTTTTCACAAGATGTAAAATAAATCTCTGATGTCCCCAGAGTGTGTATGTGAAGTTTTAGCTCAAAATACCCCACAGATATTTTTATATTGTTAAAGTTGTCACTTTTTGAGGTTGAGCAAAAACGCACCGTTTTTGTGCCTGTCCCTTTAAATACAAATGAGCTGCTGCTTGCTCACAGAGGGCGGAGCTTCAACAGCTTGTGTCCTTTTACCTCACAGGACATGCACCTTTCAAAACCTTTTAGCCTTTTATGTTCAAACCATGTCGGAAAAGATGGAGAGACTCGAGAAGAAGTGACAACATGTAGACAACATTTCTGAATGGTTAGTTGATGAATTTATGTAGCTTTTGTGTAATTATCTTCTAGTCATTTATTAGCATATTTTGTCTTGATAATCTATAAATCGTGTTCCGGGGGCGGGGAATATGTAAATGTTAGGGTTGGTGATGTCACTTACCCGGGAGGAATGCTGTGTAGTCCCTACCAAGTTTGTTGTAGTCCTTAAAAAGCAATTTCTTTAAAAGAAAATATCTCCCTTTGCTTTGAACTTTGAGCATTGTAACTTTGCAGATGTTGTTTATGCTCAAACAGCAACATTACACACTAACTAAAGTTAGAAAAGTGAAATCATAATCAACTACCCTTTAATGCAAACAAACTATGTGAGATAGTTTATTCAATATTTCAAGAAATTGTAATTAACATGTTTGTGTAGTACAAAAATATATGTTTTTAAATGATCCCCCGGTTTCACAGCCCAGGCTTAAGCTAGTCTCAGACTAAAATGCATGTTTGAACTGTTTTAACTGAAAGCAGCTTGCACTGGCATGTCTCAAATGTCAGTGTCATTGTTTTGTCTCAAGATGCATATCAGTAATGTTTTTTTTTTAAAGGCATGCACATTTATTAAAGTTACGTAAATATCCTAATTATAAGGCCTAATCCTGGCTTAATCTAAGCCTTGTCTGTGAAACTGGACCTATAAATTCTTCTAACCTAATCTTTGAGTTAGTTCATTTAAAGTTTTTTGTTTGTTTCCACAAATTTTTTAGAGTATTCTGAAACTATTGTGTTTTACAGTGTGTAAATGCATTTTCAAATGCCTTAATTGTGAGTACTGAAGTATTTCTTTTTGCATTAACTAATTAAAAACATCCACTTATTTGCTAATTATAACGTATAAAATTAAATATCAATGAAAACTGCAATACTTTTAATTTTCATTTGGATGCAAATGTTGTACATGCACTATGGGTTTGAATTTTTGTACATTCAAACAATACAGGAATACACTGCTTTTTTGCATATTATATTTCGAATGGAGTTTAGGAAACAAAATGGCTCCATGACCCATGTTAAAAAAATTCTTCATGCCCTGCTTCACATCAAAACATCTAGGTAAGGTGTTCACTAGGGGTTATTCTACAGCAACAGGCTCTGTTACTGCTTGTCTTGAGGAGCCGTGCTGTCAGTGCCTGCTGTGATGGGAAACTCTTATTTTTCCCTCATGCCATCTCATTATCCATACATACACAGCCTGTTTTACATCACTAGGGAGGCCTGGACTTATTTACATATCTAGTGATTGACAAAAGGGATCCAAACTCGGTCCTGGAGGGCCACTGTCCTGCAGAGTTTAGCTCCAACAATTAAACACACCTGAACCAGCTGATTCTTACTAGGCCCTATAAGATACTGATCAGCTGGTTCAGGTGTGTTTAATTGGGGTTGGAGCTGAACTCTGCAGGACAGTGGCCCTTCAGGACCGAGTTTACACCCCTATAAATCACTAGCTCAGTTGATTAGAGAGAACTTTCAGAGCTGGAGCTTCATGATCCTTGCTGTTGTCTTGATTTAAACACTTCAAACTCATGAAGTCATCCAAAGACTTCAGTCGTCATGTTTACATAAAATGAAAGACAATATATATTTTGGGGTTTTCACCAAAAATATTGTCAGACACAGTGAGTTATCCTCCGCTCTTGACCCTGTGGAGGTCTGTGCGTTCCTCTGGACAGCAAACAGCTGGACAGACACTGGCTGGAGGATAAACCATGTGATGTGACAGGGACCCTGCGGCTCTAGTGCCGAATCATGCAGATGAGCTGATGCTTCCTGAGCTGAAACACAACCAAAACCTTCATGCAGAGCCTTCACACTGCAGACGCTCCATCATCTCCCCGTGCTCTCTTAAATGCTATAATGTTTTTTTTTGTGACTAATTTGAAAGGATTTTGTCACCTTGCAGTGGTGAAGATGTAAAAAAAAAAAGTGGTTATGCACAGAATATTCATGCATTCCTGTAAAACAGACACGGGGGACAATCAAGCTTCCGGATTTCTCATTACCCTTAAAAAAAAAAAACAGTTGTAAAGCTTTACAAAACCAAATGAACAACCATGTAACTATTTACGAAATGGTTAAATCCCATCTTCTCA
Source organism: Leuciscus leuciscus (assembly GCF_965113295.1). Lineage (NCBI taxonomy): Eukaryota > Metazoa > Chordata > Actinopteri > Cypriniformes > Leuciscidae > Leuciscus > Leuciscus leuciscus. The sequence continues at coordinate 18,714,784 of NC_138730.1, read as the reverse complement.
CCATGTGCAAACAACAACTGTTTTCTGTGTGTTAAGCCTTGAAGGCTCTACTGATGTTGCATGTTTTCCACAATACAAAGTAATAAGCAAAAAAGGCCTTCTTTTGACTTACATGTTTCTAGAATATATATATATGTGTGTATATTCATCATCTCAGACATTCTTTGTCATTGACGTAATCATGAGCATTGCTGGGCGTAATGCATTACAAGTAATGTGAGTAACGTAATCAGATTACTTTTTTTCCAAGTAATTAACGTTTTTTGTTTGTTTTCCCGCATTTATTGTCTGGCAGTTCTCCTGTACTCATGTTGAGGGTAATCGTGAGTAAGTGCAGAGGTGTTGTGTGCGCTGTGTGAACATGATGGTTATTGTACTTCTAGACTAAATGTGAGCATGTATTTAATCATCTCACTTGCACAAAACCAGATTCAGTATTCCTCAAAATGAATAAAAACAGTGAAATGCAAACTATTTAGCAAACCTGCAATTATTAAATGTTAAATAATACATAATGTATGTATTTAATCTCACTTTATTAACCAATGTATTTTCTGCTGACCTTCAATGATCTAATTCAATTATACACTAATAAGCAAAAATGACTAGTTAAACATCACATTTGTGTTTATTGCTGAAGTAGATTGTTGAACTTTCTTCCCCTGTGTCATTGCACGTTTGGTGTGAAACTTACTTTATTTTTTTATTTTTTGGACAAGACACATTTTCAACAGGAAGTTGCATCATCTGGATCTCATGCAGGCCATGAGAAGACCAAAAGTAAGTCCTCTCAATTTAATTTCTGTATTTCAAATTGTCACTATACTGAGAAGGTCTATCTCAACGTAATGTCCTGTTACCTAAATTATCTCTTAGATGTTATTTGTTTATTTTAAAAATATTAACTTTAGGTAAGTCACTAAAATTTGCTCAGTGTCCCCATGCTATTAGCATGTATGCCATCTGGCCATATGTCATGTATTTTATATTTTTTGTTAAAAAACTGAATCCTGTTACTTTCAGTCCTGTTACTCACATGAAAAATAACAGAATTGAGTTAAAGTTACAGGAGTGAGTAGAGTCCTCTGTTTTGTTGATTTAGTGTGAATATTAGTTGATATAATACTATTCACCTTACGAGTTTTACAGTTGAAATTACTTAAATTGTAGACATTTGGGATTAGTTTTACAATGTGAATATTACCATACTTACAGGGAGCCAGTGCACCACTAAGTGACTTAAACTTTTTGTCTTTGTCTTTCTCATCTTTTGTACAAGATGGAGAGAACCCATACTATGCAGTTGCCAGAAACATATGGCACGTTGCAAGTGAAGGAGAGAAACACACCCACAACCTTTAAAAAATAAAGTTAAACCACTGTTTTTATAATTTTTGTTTGGTCCATCATTAAAACAATGGTTTAATAAATGAAAGTATATAAAAAAGATAAACTTGAGGCTTGGGTCGTCATTAAAATGGAAAAAATGGCCTTTGTGTTTTATTAAAATACACCTTGCCTTAAATATAGTGATTTTTTTAATCACATATATCAATTATTTGAACATATATAACATATATAATATATATAACATATTAAACATATACATACAAAACAAAGGAATTAATTGACATGCTTTTAAACATGCTTTTGAAATGGCACATGAGATCTGGTAACAGGACTGAGAAAACATGCATCCATCTTCTGCTTAGAAACCTTGTAAAAAATTAAATACAGACACCTGAGATTGACCAATACGCATTTTGAATAGTTAAATATGTGTAGTATTAGATTCAGTGTTAAATCTGAGATGGGTCTGTCTGCGGACTGCAAGACTGGGGGCGTAACTTGAAAGGGGCGTAACTTGAAGGAGGCGTAACTTGAAGTTGTCCAAATCACAACAGAATCACACGAGATGTCAGTAGAACGAGATTTTGTTGGCAAGATGGCAGCTCGTTCAGAGACCACGGTAAGAATATTTTCCACAGATAACTGTTTAAATTGAACTGTATAAGAAATGTTCATACAGTAACACATTTTTGTACTGTTTCTGGAGTTGATAATCTATTAAAAGTTTGTATTTATTTAAAACTAATCCGTCATCGCTTGGCGTTGTTAAGTATTTTACTGGCTGGCGTGGTAATAATAATGCTGCCTTGCTCTCGGAATTGGCGTAAAACGACTTTCCTTGGTATAAAATGTACATGAACACCCTCCAATTTCGAACTTGAATGCAATTATGGTCACTTGCCATTATTAAAATGTAAATGCATGTTGTACATAGATAATTTCCTAATTTATTATTTTCTGTATAAGTTTATGACTGTTTCCTCTGTGATTTGTGTGCAGCTGTTGTGCTTTTGAGTGACGATTCTACATTTGTGTGGGCCACAGTTATGATTCAAGTCAAGGTTCTAGTGCTAAAATTATTTTAATCATCATAATATAACATTCACTTCTACATTAGACTAATGCTTTTTGTTTTAGGCAATAAGTGTTTCTTTTCATTTCTGAATTGTCTTGTTGTGGGGTGGCACACCACTAATAAAATTAATATTGAGGAAAAAGTTCATATTAAAAAAAAAAGAAAGAAATGCAAACATGTTTTACACTTAAACCTTTCTTTTCTTTTGTCAACAGGTGTGGTAAACTGGAACTCCTTTTCAGAGGAGTATAAAAGGACCTACCGCATTCCCTATCTGGGGCCTGTTTCAGAAAGGAGGTTAAGTGAAAACTCTGAGTATGTTACCCTGAAATGAGGGAAACTCTGAGTTTTCTGTTTCAGAATGGGAGGTATGTCAAACCTGAGAAAGCAGAGTAAGTCAAGCCCGTTTCTGAAAGAGAGGTAACTTATACACAGAGTCAGTTACCATGGTGACTTACTCTGTGAACCTAACCTGGTCGGGAGCAGGTTTTCTTCTGTAAACCCAGAGTTTCTTTTGGTCTCCTCCACTTTTTTAAAGAGGAAGTGGTGTTTAAACACCTCAATCATTCTTTCAGTACATTTTTATTAATAAAATTAATCTTTTATTAATAAATAAAATGTTGCTATTTTTACTGCAGTTTTAAATAAATAAATAAGATGAAGTCTATATAACTCCTTAACTGGCAACTGAAAATACAGTAGTAGATTATTTACATTCTAAACAAATAAGAATACCTGTTTATACTTAGATTTAAACTTTGATTATATCGGCTACTCCACATAAAAATGTGAAATAATCAGAATGTGTACATTGTTTGATGTGTAGACACATAATATTATATATTAATATAGACTTGTATTAGTCACATGATTTCTTGGGTGTGCCTGATTAAGGTGATCACCTGTATCTATTTAAAGTTGACTTCACTATTACATTAACATTGAGCCTGATGAAGACCTGAGGGTCGAAACGTTGCTTGAGCTTGAATAGCTTGAATAAACTCTTTTGGAGCAGTAATTTTCAGTGTGCGGACTTCACACTTCTTTATTTTGTTTATATCATTTAGTTGTCCTGCACCTGCGCCCAATTTGGGTGTTTGGGATGTGCACACCATCTTTGTATTTTACATTAAAAATATACCTTTTAAAAATGTGTGTTAAATATACAGAATTGTTCTATAGTCTAATGCAATTACATCAGATTTTACTTTAAATTACAGAAGAATTAAGAGTAATCCCTTTCATTAAATTACAGTATTAATGTTCTAATACTGTAAAATTACAGTAATAATGTTTGTACTGGTGAGAAATATGAAGACCTCTTTTTGTCTGGCGCTGTTGCCATGGTGACTCATAATATCTGCGCTCCATTGATAATGGCTTTTTATAGTTGTGGTGCACGCGCTTAACTCAGAGTAGGTCAACTCAGAGTTGATTGAACTAACTAATTTCAGCTGTTCTGTAACCGAAAACTCAGAGTTTCTCATCTCAGGGTAAGTCAACTCAGAGTTTAAGTTTTGACTCAGAGTTGGTTGAACCTCCTTTCTGAAACAGGCCCCTGATCTCCCGTTGCATTCAATGCGATGATTTGTACAAAGACTGTGAAGGATACTGGGCAAGTGGACAAAGAGGAAAACTTCAGGGGTTCTACTCTGAAAATGATTTTGCTGGATACTGCTGCATGGACTGTTTTTATGTGGCTGGAGGCACAATATGATTTTCTATGACAATATTAGTGCCAGAAATTGTGGATTGCCACAATTGTGTTGCCTTTCAATAAAAAAAAAAATGTGTGATAAGTTTGCTTGTAGTTAATTTGTCTCAAAGTATCATAAGATATTTGACAGTAGTGCATTTAGCGGTTTATTAGTGTTGTCAAAAATTAATTTGTCAGCACATCAGGCAATATGACATGAACAGATTAAAATTATTTATTTAAAACATGAAAAGATGTTTAACAATATTTATTTAAAAAAAATGTTTTAGACAAAGCACAATTTCAAAAGAATAGCTATATTAGTACTTGCTCCACAGTAGTTGAGGTGGGACAATTAGAAAAAAAACAATACATTGCAATATGTTTTCTAGCAATACATTATCAATACCTTGGCATTAATGCATATTTAAACTTGCTTTACTGAATACAGACAAAAACGGGCGTTTTGAAGATGTCATCTCAAAGGTTTATGTTCATGAACAGGTAAGAGTCAGTTTAGTTTATTTGAGTATGTTCAGTTAAACTTGTGCGAGATCGATTAAAAAGCATACGGAACTAATCGCATACTTTAATCAATCTCGTGGTCATTTGATGTCATCTCGTCATATCGCGGAAGTGGGCGTAACTTGAAGTGAAGTGACGTAACTTGAAGGGGCGTGACTTGTGGCGTGACGTAACTTGAAGGGGCGTAACTTGAAGTGACGTAACTTGAAGGGGCGTAACTTGAAGTGGGCGTAACTTGAAGTCTTGCGGGGTGCAGACAGATACTATTGTTAAATCTAGCCTCTCCTCTTCTCTCACTGCGCCTCTTCTGGACGTGCGCGGAATTACACTCTTTCTCCTCACAGCTGATTTGCTCGCCATCTTGACATGAACATAAACATTGATACCCTCTGCTCAATGATCGTACTATTATCTCCAAAGACCGAAAAATTTACAGCACATTACCAAAACTGCCTTAATCCTTTGTTGCAGCATCGGGAAAAAGCGAACTAACGTTAGATGTTTAGGAAATCATTGCGCACGTAGCTGAACACACATGTCAGTATAATGTGGGTTTCCTGAGCGCTTGCCTAAGGTAAGATGGTTTTCATTTCTAATACGAGGTGTCAAGGTCTTCTACATCTATTAAACTCGGAAAAACGTCGTTATCTTGTCATAATGTGAGATGTAAATCTTCATTTAGATAAGCGCTGTAAGCGAGCTGCCATGGCAACTGATTACATTCGCGTGTTTACAACCCTCCTGCTGGCATTAATGCGCTCTTCCTCTATTAACACTCGGTCTTTTTAATAAAGCCATCAGGAATTACTTAAAAACGTGTGCTTTAGATTGCCCATTTTGTTAATGTAGTGTTATGCTTGTTGTCTATCAGATTTTGTAATGACTTAAATTAGAATTATTTTTAATAAACCAGGTCAGAAACCAGTTCAGGTGTGAATACAATCAATGTGATGTATTGATATATAGAAATGACAGACCTTTTATTGATGAGAGGTTGACACTCACTGACAGCTGTCATTGGAACAGATGTTTAGAAAATAAGTAAAGCATTATGAGTGTTATCAATCACGCATTCATCATTGTTCTGTAGGGATGGGAGACCTTGGAGGACCCCCATCTGCAGACTGATGGAGAGAGTCTAAATGTAGTTTACAGTAGAAATGGACCAGGACTATGAAAGACGCCTGTTAAGGCAAATCAACCACCAGAACGTCCCAGAGGGCCACCCGTCCAAGGTAAGCATGAAAAGACCCTTAGAACTCTGTTTATCTTGTAACTTGATCATGACATTTTTTTTTACATTTAAACTTTTTTTTTTTTTTTTTTTTTGTGAGCAAAAAGAAAGAAGAAAAAAAGAAAACACACACACACACACACACACACACACACACACACACACACACACACACACACACACACACACACACACACACACACACACACACATATATATATACGCCCAATTTTTAATAAGATTTGTATGGAAGCTTCTTTTCACCACGGAATAAAAGTGTAAAAAGGTAATTGTGACTTTTTATCTCACAATTCCGACTATTTTTTTCAGAACTGTGAGATATAAATTCACAATTGCAAGTTATAAAGTCAGATTTAGCTTTTATTGTTTTCTAAAGTTTTTATTAAAATAATATATTAATGGACATCTTTAAAATGGTTTCTCCTGAAATAATTGTAGATTTTTTTAGATAAAATTGAATTCTATATAATTGTTATTGTTACTATCGTTGTTATTCTTATATATTAATGTTTTTGTATTATTGTTTGTTTTTTAAGACAAAATTGTTAAATTATTGTAAACTGTATTGAATCGATATATATATATATATGAAATATGGTTGATTTTGCCCTGAATATAGCCATTGCAGCTGATATAGCATTTAATCATAAATAAATAAAATTACCGCATGGCACAAGCTGATTGGCCTCTGCTGATTCTGCAGCCAATAAGATTGCTTGCTCAACATTTAAAGAGTCTGTTTCAGTGTTTGCTATAGGCTAGTTCCTCTGAAAGCCTCCACCTCCCCCAGCTCCACCTGCCTAGATCTGCTCTGAGATTTATGCCTGTCTATTTATGCAGCAGCAGCATATCTTACATATACATCTACATCTATATTACATCTATATCTCAGCTCAGTTCAGTGTTTATTTAATGTCGATGTTACAATGTTAGTGTTATCCAGCTCAAAATTTTGTTCTCATCTGATAGTGCCAGTACAACTGAATCAGTCAAACTAATGAATATGAATTGTCTTTTAAACCCCAGTTTGGTATTTGATAATAAGATTAGATCTAGAATATTAAGAAATATATTTTGTTTAAAAAAATTTATTACAGCACATTTTTGCACCTGAATAATGAATTTCAGAGACTTTTGTTCATTCCATTTGATTTGTATTAAATGTGTTCATTAAAGAGAGAAAAATGGTATTTAGCAAAACATAAATGTTACACATGATGATTGTCAGTCCCAGTTATGTATTACTGTTTGTGCAGTCAGGGTATGCAGCATGCAGTCCAGTTACGGTGAAATCAGGAGACAGGTTTATCCCCACGCGTGCCGGGAGCAACTGGAGCATAAACTTCCACTATGCCAATGTAAGTTACCATTCATCTGAACAGTTTACACTCATCCACAGTAAAAAATTAATGATAGATTAAAGCCAGTGCATTATTGTCATTGCACTGCTATAAACTCACGTTCATTTTTGCTTTTTTGTTTGTAGGAGAACTGTTGGACACCCAATCAGAATCAGCGGGCGAAGGATGCCAGTACAGACACAGGGAAAGGTGAAGTCATTCTGCATCGTTTTTTACATGCCCTCGATTTTCACAGCGAAACAATATATATCTAATTCAGTCATGAAACTCTAGAGGGCGCAGGCTGATAGGTACTTTACATGCAGTCTCCAAGCAATCACATCATTACCTCATGGCACAAGCTGATTGGCCTCTGTTGATCCTGCAGCCAATGAGATTGCTTGCTGCGATAGTCGGTGTTACCGGTATTACATGGTGTTCAGCCGCAACACCGGTTACATCACTTGTCTCCCCCTCACCGTCACTTAGATTTTTTATAGTGATAAAAATCATTTATGTCAGTTTGAGACCAGACTCTACAATTATAAACTGAACATGTCTGCATGAGCCGAACAAGAGTCGCAGCACGGATCAGCCGCAGGAGTCAGGTTTCACCTCACTTCGCCCATTTCGCCTCGCTCTTGACTGACAAGACGATGGCGGAAGATTTGGTTTCGAAGCGAAATGTAAAAGCGCACATTTAAGCGAGTTTTCATTGTAATGTTTTGTTGTTGTGTTTTTCATTAAGAATAATAATGAACCCATCATTCAAGCAATTGTCGCCCCTCAATTGCTGCTGTTTTCAGTTCATTTCTATGGAAGTTGAGCGTCCATTGGGAATAACCGAAAACGCTCTGCTCTGCGCCAATGGACACGCACCGCAAGCGATTTAAAAGCGAGGTGGGAAAAGAGGGAAAAACTCCAACATCAACCTCCCCTCCCCCGGTGATACCGGTATTACTGGTGTTGTCACATGTCGATTAACCGGTGGGAAAATATTCTCACTGTCACAGTCCTACTCAACATTTTAAAGAGTCTGGTTCAGTGTTTGCTGTAGGCTAGTTCCTCTGAAACCCTCCACCTCCCCCAGCTCCACCTGCCTAGATCTGCTATGGGAGTTATGGATGTCTATTCATTCAGCAGTAGCATGTCTACCAAATAGAAGTTCAGAAGAACAGTGTTTATTTGATATATATTTTTAAACAACTCATCCTTGCTGAATAAAATTATTAAACGTAAAAGAAGTGTATGTATGTATGTGTATATATAAGAAGAAAATAACAAAAAAAAGCATTATTGTGTTTTACAGATGCTGTGGCGTATGCTGCACTGCTAAGGAATGAGCTGTTGGGAGCAGGAATCGAAACCGTGCCTGATCCTCACACAGATGACCGTCGACACACCATCCTCACACAGGACACACACAGCCTCTTCAGGGTGAGTTTACATGGCAGATCCATGTGAGATTCATTGCCATGTAAAAAGCTCACTGGAGAAGCATGTTTGTCTTCTGCATGTTTTCTGCTTGTTCTCACATTGAGTTTATATAAGTTTTAGAACTTGACTCTTGTTGTATAACTCTTGTTTTTCTTGTGTCTCTCAGTACACCATCCTCACAAAGAGAGTGCCTTTTGACAATGAAATCTCCCCCTATTCCCTCTCTCCTCTCAGTAACAAAAGGTATCATTCTTCTCTAATCTCTGCAGTAATTCAAAATAAAATTGAGCAAATGATAATTTATTATGTTTGGACTGCAAACTCATTTATTTGAGCACATAAAATGTTTCGACATGTATATTGAATTAAGTTTATTTTTATCACCTTTTTGGAAATTTGTTTTTAGGAAGTTAGCGGCCACAAATTAAGAATTCGTTCCTAAAACTAAATTCAGAAATAGGGGAACAAATTAGTACAATGTGGCCACGAGTTACCTAAAATGAGGGAATAAATTAGTACAACATTGCCTCGATTTAACTAAACGAGAGAATGAATGAATAAAAAAAAATTTCCTCTTGCATGTCATGTGTGGGGCTCCGTACAAAAATACTGTTTAAAGGGGTCATGAACTGGATTATTTTATTATTTTATAATGTTTCCTGGGGTTCCCTTATATTGTTAGTATTATTTGTACATAAAAAATTGTCATCATTTGGAAATAAAAGGCATTTTTCCTACACTGATTTTAGCCTCTGATTTGAAGGGGCGTGTCTGTGAGAGACTTCCGTGTAAATGCCCACTGCTGTGATTGGCTGACATGTTTGCATATGAAATAGCTAGTTACATGTGGAAATTTCTCGTAAAATGTTACTATGTTTTTACTATTACAGCTATCGAGATTAACGATTTGTGAAAATTGTTGATTATAGTATTATATTTTAGATCTATTCCCATCACTTGAAAGGTTGCTGTGATGAGTATTGAGCAGATGACAGACAGTCTGTTGATCGCGCGAATGAAGTGATCTCATCATTGCAACGCAATTTCTGCACTCTCACGAATGCTTTCACCAAATAAAAATGCAAACACAATGAGATTATTTTCATCCTACTAAGAGAAACGATGTGAAGTTGATCATTTAGTCACTGGCTTGTTTTACTGATGCATAAACAGTATTGAACGATTTTGAGAGAAAGATCTGTCTGAACTTGAATAATTCAGAAATCACTGATCACATATCAGGCATTAAAATAAACATTGCTGTTTTATTGGCGTTGCTGGCAGATCCATATCGTAAAAGTCTGTTTGCAAAGCCTGCGTCGGAATTGCGACTGATTTACCAAATATATAATCCAAAGTGAAATGCACTGAATACAAACAAATAATGCACTTCTGAGACATTCAGATTGTAAAAAAAAAACAAAAAACTTTCCTAGTGGAAAACTTTACCTCGTTTGGAAGACAATGGTATTGATCCTGTGTCGAACTTTACTCGTTCTGTAACTATTCACTATTCAGTGGGCGGCGCCAAAGACGTGGTGATATTCTTCTGCAAAGGCGGTCTTTCGCTGCTCTGACGTCATAATTCCACACTTTTCAGATCCTGTCGTTTTCTGGCCTTGGTTTCAATAAAAGCTGTTTTTGGAATAACAAGGAAGTTTTGAAACTTACAGGATATCTTTATTGCGTAACGACCTCTTAACTGTCAAAAGATCAAGAGAAATTTGAATTCTCAGTTCATGACCCCTTTAAGAAAATGATTTTGAGCTGTTTTTCTATGTTTGTAACACAGACTTTTTTTTACAACATTATTAATTTGATCCACATTATAGACGTGCCTGTGAATTTCTTTGAAATTTAACTGGGATTAAAAATGTGAGATTTTTTTATTTTTATTTTTTGCCTGCAGTCACAAACTATTGCGTTCACCCCGAAAGCCAGCACGCAAGATTTCCAAGATCCCGTTCAAGGTTCTTGATGCCCCAGAGTTGCAGGATGACTTCTACCTCAACCTGGTATACTTCATTTACAAAGCTCCATATGTTAGTTTTACAGGTATTAAATAAGGGATAGGGGTCTAAAGGTGTCACTGTGAAGGTACATTATTTTTACTTTCATTTTGCAATAATGACCAGCTGACCATAAGAAATTGGTTGCCTGGGACAGCTGTCAGTAATATAGTCTGCCTGTCATTATAGAAAAATATTTAACTGGAGAATGTGTTCATTGACCAATCAGAAGTCAGAGGTATTTCAGAAAGTTCTTTAAAATACTATTTTAGCACTATCCAGACCTGACGTGACACAGCGACAGGCGATAAAAGATTAGTTAATCAGAGTTTTTGTCCTAACCAGTCACGACAGCGATACGCAACATTTATATTCTAGAAATCGTTTCTGTTTCTGCAATTAAATGACCGGATTTTTTTTTTATTTCATTAAAATTAATGTACTGAATTTTAGTTCGATGTTTTTTATTTAACATTTTGTATTTTTAAGGGGATATTATGGTACTATATTATATTTACGGAATAGTTATGATCCTTTTATTACCTTTTGACCACTTTTTGAACATAGACCTGAAAATGAAATTTCCAACTTCCAACTCTTCCAACTCTTGAATGCTTTGGCGCACATAAGTTTGGTCTCTTTTTAAAGACGACTCTTGGTAGATTATTGCTGAAGTAAAATAGTTAAAAAGGTAAAACTAAAATAAAGTTATAGAAGTTTAAGTTTATTATTATGAAAAATGCATTTAAATAATAACTTTTTTAACGAAATATATATTTAGCAAAACATGTTTTACGCTAAAACTGCGAGAAAATCAAAGCCATAAATCTAAAACAGTTGTGATTTAAATTTTAGATTGATATTTCAAAAAATTTGCTTTCAATAAGATTTTGTTTGGGCGCAATACCATACGTTTCCAATAGATTTAGATTCCTATTCGTTTCCAATGCGGTCATTTTTGACCGTCAAAAGTACAAGTGTGACTATTTTTTCAGGGTCATTTAACCTTTTCAAATCATGTCCATGATTTTTTTTTTTGTGTGTCCACATGGCAAGTACCGAAACCTTTACCAAGTTTCGTTCCATTCCGATGAAGTAAAAAATTCTTTAAAAAACCCAAAAGTAACATTTTTTATCTAACAGCACCAGAGGGTTAAAATAATTTAATGGGAGTATATCATTATGCTTGACCTTTATAGCCATACTGAAATCCACAATGGATAATTCAATATTTATGAATTTGATTGTGTACGTATCCATTTCATTGCGAGTGCAGTGCGCTTGCAGAGAGACTCCGCCCACACGCTGTTCTGATTGGCTGTGATTTTTGATTGATTTTGTCGCGTCTGGTGTGGACAGACTAATTGCTTGTCGCTGGAATCTTATTGCACCCCGTCTGGTTAGGACATGGCGTAATTGTGCTATAGTCTCCATAATATGCATGTTAACATTTGCTGTGTAATAATTTGATTGAAAATGTTTGTGAACACAGGTGGACTGGTCAGCTGGAAATCTCTTGAGTGTTGGTTTGGGGGCTTGTGTTTACCTGTGGAGTGCCTGTACCAGCCAGGTATGAGACCGACTTTAAGACGTGATCTGGTCTGACTGTCAGTAATGAGCGTTTCATTTTACACTTCCAAACTTTCACAGGTGACGCGGTTGTGTGACTTATCTGTGGATGGCGACTCTGTGACATCAGTGTGTTGGAATGAGAGGGTCAGCACAAACCTCTTACATGTTACAAAAAAAGATCTAACGTGTGTGCTTTGTATATATCCAGGATAATATTTACTTCTTTGCTGTTCTCTCAGGGAAGTCTGGTGGCTGTAGGGACCCATAAGGGATTTGTTCAGATTTGGGATGCAGCTGGAGGGAGGAAGTTGACCAGTTTGGAGGGACATTCAGCACGCGTAGGTTTGTGTCATGTGACAATCACTCACTTACTTAAAACTTGAACTGGTTTTAGCTTACCCAAAAAATGAAAATTCTGTCATCAATTACAATGATGAATCGCCCTCATGTGGTTCCAAACCCAATAAATGTTCGTTCATCTTCGAAACATTCACCATATTTGATGTGCTCTATGTATTAATGTTTATATGTAAATAAAAACCTAAATTAAATATTTTCATCATATAAAGCGATCAAGTCTCTTCAGAAGGCTTTGATTCAACCACTCGATTACGTTTTGAAGCTTCAAGAGTTTTGAGGGACAGAAATCTCTTAGATTTCATAATGAATATCTTCATTTGTGTTCCGAAGATGAACAAAAGTCTTACGTGTTTGGAACTTTAAATCATTCTCAGAACAATTTATCCGATAATTTTTTTTCACTAAGAGAGCTAAGATCTTCATAAAGAACAAATCATCTTCATCATATTATTAAAGTTTGAGTCTCACCTCCTCTCGTGTCTCTCAGGAGCGCTTGCGTGGAATGGAGAGCAGCTGTCGTCGGGTAGCCGGGACAGAGTGATTCTACAAAGGGACGTGAGGACACCTCCTCCTGTGGAGAGACGCCTCCAGGGCCACAGGCAGGAAGTGTGTGGCCTCAAGTGGTCACCTGACCACCAGCACCTCGCCTCTGGAGGGAACGATAACAAGGTCAGTGTCAATAAAACGGGATAATCTAATAAGGAGACATAATTGAACATGCAAGACATGACTAAGTTGGCTGGGAATATGGTTTAATCAAAGATTTTAGGTTTGTGTATGTTGCATTCACACCAAATTTCACATAAAAAAGAGAAAAAGGTAACACTTTATTTTACAGTGTCCTTGTTACACATTACATGTTGTTACTTTAGTAATAACTATAGATTATGCGTGATTATGCGTGATTACAAGTAACTAACCCTAAACCAACCCTAACCCTAAACCTAACCCCTATAGTAAGTACATGTTGTTAATTATTATTACTCAGTCCTTAAATGTATAATTACACTGTAACAAGGACACATTAAAATAAAGGGTTACACTTTATTTTAAGGTGTCATTGTTACAGTGTAATTTTTATTTTGTAGAAACCATGGAAACACCAAAGAAGCTTTAATATATGGTGTGTTTTATTTGACAGGTGAGGACACATTCATCGACAGAAAACTAATCATTGTTATACAGCTCAACACAGTTAGTCTTTTTGTTTGAATCTAGTTTTCTTGATTTACTGCGAGAACCATATTTACCATGTCTAATATGGATCTAGCTCACTGCAGTGTGTAACAAGTGTCTCATATAGCAGCCGCCGAACGAACACACAGAGTAGCATTCTAACACCTTTGAACACAGTCAAATGTATCTAATGGCGCTTTTCCATTACCAGTACCAGCTCAACTCGACTCGTCTCGGCTCGGCTCGCTTTTCGCTCCGTTTTCCATTGCAGATAGTACCTCCACAATAGTACCTGGTCGTCATAGCGACGCCGCAGGAAACTGCCGTGACTTAATCTTCTACGCGACACACACCCGCTACCCACACACACAGGACAATGGAGGAAATCGAGTGTATGCTGTTTTTGGATGTTTTTGTTTTTGCTGTTTTTTATTCAGGATACTCCGTCTGGCGCGTGCAATGATGACGCAGTGAATAGTGACGATTCTCTCTGACCAATCAGCAGTCTGCCGTGTTTTCACGTCACATTTTAGTATCGCCTCAGCTCGCTTAGAACCTCGCTGGAGGTGGTATGAAAAAAAAGTACCTGGAAGCAGGTACAGGTACAACTTTTACACAGTGGAAAACCAAACAAAGGCGAGTTGAGTCGAGCCGAGGGGAGCTGGTACTGTGAAGTGGAAAAGCGCCATAATATGATAAAACAGTGCTGTGTTACCCCACATACATATACACCGGAAGAAGCGTGTATAATATAAGCTCCACTGTTCTCGAGCCGTGTGTCGCGCTCGTCTCTCATTAGCAATCACTCCAGCAGTCTCGTTTCGCTCCAACGGCTTTCGTAACGTTAGTAAATCTTTAATACATTACCGGTCATCCATGAATATGATTTCAGCCCGAGTCCTGTCGTATTCTCCACCGGCTGTAGAGGTGAAGACAACAACTCCCATGATTCCCCGAAATCAAGGTGTCATCAACCTACGCTTTTGTTTTGAATAAGCGACCTCTAGTGGCGAAAAATTACATAGTGTGCCTTTAAACCAAAAAACGAATTAACGCAATGTACATGGACCATTTTAAAGCACAGTTTTCAGATTTATTATTAAGAGCCTAACTTTATCAAAATCAAGACCAATTTCTTTGCAAAACTAATAAAATTCTGTCTAAATAGCATGACACAAAGGAACCTGTGTGTTTTTGTTCTGCTTCAGTTGCTGGTGTGGAACAGCTCGAGCCTGCTCCCCGTGCAGCAGTACAGCGATCACCTGGCGGCTGTGAAGGCCATCGCCTGGTCTCCTCACCAGCACGGCCTGCTGGCCTCGGGAGGGGGAACGGCTGACCGCTGCCTTCGCTTCTGGAACACTCTGACCGGACAGGCATTGCAGAGTACCGACACCGGCTCACAGGTCTGCAACCTGGCCTGGTCCAAACACGCCAACGAGCTGGTAAGAAACGCAACTACAACCTCAGTCACGTCATGTGTTTGTTTTCCCCCCGTGCTGGCTTTCACCATTGATGTCTATTAGGTCAGCACACACGGCTACTCCCAGAACCAGATCCTGGTGTGGAAATACCCATCACTCACCCAGGTAGCCAAGCTCACAGGACATTCGTACCGAGTGCTCTACTTGGTAAGTGTTTTATCGGATCTAATAATCTATTTGAAATAATGTAGGGTAACACTTTATTTTACAGTGTCCTTGTTACATGTACTTAACATAGTGATTACAGTAAATTATGCCTAATTACATGCAACTAACCCTAAACCAAATCCTAATCCTGCCCTAACCCTATAGTAAGTACATGTAGCTGCTTAATATTACTCAGTCCTTTAATATATAATTACACTGTAACAATGACACCTTAAAATAAAGTGTAACCAAATGTAGAAATGCAATTAATTCGTACATGCAGTGACTTAACATACAGACATAAATCTCAGGGTGAAACAACTGTCCTTATAATGAAGAAAAAAAGACTTAAAGAATACAATTCTTGAAACTTTATTAACCCTATAAAGCTATATCTACTATATCATATTTGAACAAATATGAAACAAACACAAATTCCTAGTGCCTCTAAATAATCAACATGATCAGAACTTTGCTAAGAAAAAACTGTTGTACACAATCTTCACGTGTTCTTTTGGCACACGACTTTTTGCTGTGAAATCTTTACTGAATTTTACTTAAGTAAACATAAGAATATATTTTATATTATTAGTAATATTTTAAAACGAAGATATACTGGAGTGAAACAACTTGGGTTTAATGGATTATCCATACATAGATTTTTATGTTAAAATGTGAGTTTCAAATATGATACATCAGAATTTTCCTCTCAATCTCTCAATCATCACTGTATTGCATTGCGTTTTATGTTTTGCCCCCACAGTAAAAAAGATCATAAAATGAATCATTTAAATTATTAAATTAAACTATTGGGTAGTGAGATCATGTAGTATTGGGAGATATAGAGTGACAACTGATATTTATATGTATTTTATGTCAGTAGTCTGCTCAACTGTTATAAAGATCTTATTGATTTGCATTATAAGAATTTCATCTTACATTTTAGCCATATAAATATCAGCAACTGCACCAAATTGCATATTTCTGCTCAGTTTGGGCCTCTGAGTAAAATTAAGGTGCATTTTTTATGAAATGAACAGAATATCTTATTGTGTTTTTTCTTAACGTTTCTTATTTTTTTATTACCTTTTATGTTTAATCGAATCCAATAACAGGGAACGTTTT
The DNA here is from genome assembly GCF_965113295.1 of Leuciscus leuciscus. Taxonomy (NCBI): domain Eukaryota; kingdom Metazoa; phylum Chordata; class Actinopteri; order Cypriniformes; family Leuciscidae; genus Leuciscus; species Leuciscus leuciscus. Next base: position 18,698,236 of record NC_138730.1, on the reverse strand, counting down.
CCATGTGTACCGAGAAAGCTCACTTTATAGCGTAGTTAAGAGACACCGTGGCTGTCATGGTTGTCTCCGGATCCAGTTTTTAATTATGTACAAATGACCGACGAAGACAATGAGTAATCAAATCTGAGATCTGTAATGTAATAATGTTATCCTGTGTTAATTCAGACACACATCAGAAGTGAATGTACGTGTCTTGGTTGTGTACAGGCGGTGTCTCCGGACGGTGAGGCCATCGTAACGGGAGCAGGAGACGAGACACTGAGGTTCTGGAATGTCTTCAGCAAGACACGCTGCACCAAGGTCAGGCCTGAAGTGTTACATTCGGACGTGTAGTTCGTCCTGCACCTCAACTGTTACCCGTTTCACATTATTTTCGTCTTGTTTCTAGGAATCCAAATCAGTGTTGAACCTGTTCACCAGGATACGGTAATTCACAGAAGTCCATCCAATCACGTGAACGAATGAAAGCCTTTGAACTCGCCCTGTTCTGTGTCCTTGCATCAACTCCAGACCTTCCGACAGAGAGAGAGACCCTAGCACTTCCTCCACTCTTTTTTACTGAGCAGATTTCTGTTTTACCCCTTGAAAATTGAGTGAGCTTGTTGTTTATGTTAAGATTCAGTCAGTTCTTCTTCTTATTGTACATTGTGGATGTCCAAACAGATGTGCTATTGTTAAAGTAGAAGTATTAATAGAGAAATGAACCTATATGACCTATATTGTCATTATCATGATTTCAGTCATGAGGTTATACAGAAATGGCTTATGAAAATTTACATATTTTATATGTGTGTATCAAAGCAGATCATGAAATCTGTGAGAAATAAATGCACTTAACATTAATCCTGTGACTTTTTATGACTAACAGACAAAAGGTTATATTTACTGTACGTCTAGCAATAGTTGTAAGTACACTACTGTTTAAAAGTTTGGGGTCCGTAAGATGTTTTTTAAAGAAATAAGTACTTTTCAGCAAAGATGCATTAAATTGATCAAAAGTGACGTTTATAATGTTACAAAAGAATATTATCTCAAATAAATGCTTTTTATTTGAACTTTCTATTCATTAAAGAATCCTGAAAAAAAATTATCACGGTTTCCACAGAAATATTAAACAGCACCATCAACATCGATAATAATAAGAAATATTTCTTGATCAGTAAATCATATCAGAATGATTTCTGAAGGATCATGTGACACTGACGACTGGAGTAATGATGCTGAAAATTCAGCTTTTCATCACAGGAATAATTTACATTTTAAAATATGTTAAAATAGAAAACAGTTTTTAATAATTTTTCATGTTTTTTTTTTTATTGTATTTTGATCAAATCAATGTAGTCTTGGTGAGCATGATATTTTTTTATTTTTTTTATCTTACAAAACACAAACCTTTGAAATTTTGTAGTGTAAATATGTAGGGATTTATTCAAGATTTAAAATGTTTAAGTTTCAGTGAAAACTGATAAAGCTCACACAGATTTCCGCAGAGTCGGTACAATCATCATTAATAAAAATCCACAAATCCTTAAAACATTAAAATTTCCGAACATCCTTAAAATGGAGCAAATTGCTTAAGATAGGAAGACTTGCATATTCACAACATTTAGTGAGGTTTATCCTAAAACATTTTTCAACAAGCAAAGAAAAATAGAAATATATTCTCTGAAAATAAGTTGTAAGTAAATGTAACTTGTTTTAATAGAAAACAAGACAAAAATTGTTTTGTTTTTTTTGCGTGGTGAAATCAGTGCTGTTTAGATGTTTACAGATGATAAGACAGTATTACAAAAACCAAAATCAAATCTAATTATGTCATTCAGATTGCTTTTTCAATCACAACATGTTGACAATTTAGCTTTATTGTATTCTAAAGAGTGCACTGTATCTTTTGACCCCACAATACTAAAGCAAAGATGTCTCGAGATCCAATCTGGGTCTTGCATGGAGAGTGTGTTTAGTAGCTCGCTGTGTACTCGGTCCCTTCTAGTCCTCGACTCAACAGAGCAAACTCTTTCACAATGTCCTTCATCCTTCGCTTACTCGCTTGTTCCCTGTGCGAATAGTTAAACACAAGAAATTAATAAAAAAAAATTATAAGTTGCAAAGTGCCTGTCTGGTGTTGGTGCTAATGCTAATGCTAATGTCGTGGCCCTACCTGAGGATCTGCTGGCAGAAGTGTTCTTTGTTCTCAGCGGTGAGGTGTGAGCTGGGGAAGCCAGGGGGCAGAAGAGCCTCTCTGAGCCACAGAGACAGAACACTGGGACAGTTTCGACTCACTGAGAACAAGACCTCCGCATAGTGCTCAGCCAGACTGCTCGGACACTGACCCCCAATCGCCTGTGTCGGACAATGAAATTGGTCCTTACATGATCTATACAATATATGCAGTATTTTATGGTTAAATATTCCTATGTAACATTTCCATATGAGGTGCTTGGTCCCAAAGCACTTTCATCTGTTTTTTAAGGTTCAGCGTTAACACTTTCTTAACACTGGATTCATTTATTAAATGAATCATTAAAATAAAAATAAAAAGTAGCCATAACTTTGTTTCCGAAACACTTCAAAACAGAAACTGACTGCAGGGCAAATATTTTTAAAAACAATTTAAATAAATTGGTTGGTGAGTATGATATTGCTTGTATACAGTTCAATAAACAGGTTAATATTGAGTATCTTGGATTTTAGACAATTATTTTGGCTGCCAATGAAAAAAAAGAGTTTTCTGGTCTTCGAGCAACACAGTGGTGGTGTTTCATTCCTTAATTAATCAGCATTCTTGAACGAATCAGCTGAGTGAATGATTCAATGACTTGCTCATAAACACAGTGGCTGCATCCAAAATCGCATATTCTTTTGATTAGAAGCTTATTTTGAATAAATAAATACATCACGGCTGCTATAAAAGTATGTTCTAGTATGATTGTGTCTAGTATGAATGTATTCAGGACATACTACATTGTCACTCTGATGTGACCTACCAGCGTCAGTTGCGTTGCTTTATTGCCATCCACAAATCCTCTCCCGTGGCCTCATGGAGTAGTAAAGTGTCCATTGTACGCATACTTCAGAATCTAAGTTGTAGGTCATCCGGGTACTTTTTGCTTACTCTCTTATGAGTACTGTGAATTCTGACACTTCTTTTGTCACATACTGTTTTTTGCCAACTAGGGAAGTATACGATTTCGGATGCAGCCAGTCACTTATTTCGTTGCTTGAATTCAATGACTCATTCATGAGGAGAGTCTTGTTTCCATACTAAGTGAATCAGTATGATTGAACCAGACAAATTAATGATTCATTGACTCAGTCATAAAGGTCACCTGTCAGCTACTAGTGAAATAATGAGAAATCCCAACCACTAATGCACAGAGAGTCTGTCTGAAACCACTGATTTATATATGACTGAATTGCATGCAGAAATGTCTGACCTCTAGTAGGGTCTGAAGGAGCAGCTTGCCGTCATCCTGAAGCAGCTCCCTCACAGCAGGAACATCCTCACAATGAGAGATCAGCTCCGTCTGTGTCGAGAGAGCTCAGTCTGGTTACTATATACTCCACTCAAGTGTCTGTGGTGCAGGGTCACTAATATTACAATTACTAATGGTACAGAAAAGGTTTATTCCAGTACAAGCACTAGCATTTGAGCTGTATGTTCCACTACAGCTCTCTGTAAAGATGAACTGAATGTTAAACGTGTTGTACAGTACTTACAAATAGCAGACAGGTTGCTTTCAGTGTTGGAGTTTCAGGGAATTTGAATGATAAGATTCCTACATACACATAGACAGTTAATGGATGAAGAATAAATGCTGAGCATTGTTCAATGAGCTTGCTGAAGTGACACTCACCACAGTAGAATACAGCTTTAATATCAAGATGGTCTGAAAGATAAAGCTCAGACTTTCTTCTCAAAACCTGCAAAGACATCAGAGCAAATCTTATTCTAAAAAAACTATCATGAAAAAGAAACATGGGAAACCTTCTTTAAGTGTTTTTTTGTTGTTGTTTTTTTAAGAAACGGTTCTTTTGAACCATGAAAATGTATGTAAAATATTAAATCTGTGATAATGTGTAGACTAAAGTCTGAAGACTAAGGCAAAAATAAACGAGCACAGACCTGAGCATGAAGCTGCATAAATGACTCCACCACATCTGGATGATCTCTGGAGCCTACAACATTTCTATAGTTAGAATGACTATAATGACTATATATAACGTTAATATTATAACAATAATTGTAAAATTGGGCAACGTCTCCATGTTGAAGATTTTCTTTTTCTTTTTTCTTCACTAGCCAACAAAAGTGTCTGATCGCAGAGATAAAGTGAGTAAAATGCTGGTCATGTGATCTTAACATGGCAGCCACGGAGCTTTTTCTAGACCAGTCATGTACAACATTTTAATAATATTTCTCAAATGTGACCCTGGATCACAAAACCAGTCACAAGTCGCACGGGTATATTTGTGGCAATAGCCAACAATACATTGTATGGGTCAAAATTATTGTATCTCGGCCAAATATTGTCCTATCCTAACAGACAATACATCAATGGAAAGCTTATTTATTCAGCTTTCATATGATGTATAAATCTCAATTTCAGAAAATTGACCAATGTGACTGGTTTTGTGGTCCAGGGTCACAAATGTACTATTAATTTCTTTAGGGGTAAAACAATTTATAGTGTAAAAGGTTACTTAATATACCTTTAAAGGGACAGTTCATCCCAAAAAATGTAAATTCTGACATCATTTACTTACCCGCATGTAGGTCAAAACCTGTATGACTTTATTTTTTCTGTGGAACACGAAGAAAATATTCTGCAGAATATTTTAACTGTTTTTGTCCATACAATGTCCAAAACAACACTGGCTCCTATTGATATTCATTTTAAGGAAAAAATTACACTTTTTCAAACACTTTTGTGATCCGCAGAAGAAAGAAAGAAACAGAGGTTTGTCGAAAGCTTAATGATGGTGACACTGAAGTCGTGTAGTTTGTTTACTGCCTACATTTTACTTTTAAATTTAGTGATTTTTTAGGCTTTAAAATTCATAAAAGTTGGCTGTCTGAAATCGCATACTTTCTGAGTAGGTCCTTATTTTGAACAAGTAATTATTTCATGACCTATTGAAATGAATTAATACCTATTGAAGTTACAAAATTTACTCAGACAAGAGCAGTGAGTGATTTTTTTCTTTGTCTTTTGCTGTTTGATTAACATTAAAAACGCAGATAGCAGCAGGACTATTAGGATACGCGAATCCAATAAACTGTTTACGTTCACTTAAGCCATAACCGACTGTTTACTGGGATACTTGTGATACTCGTCAAGACTTTGAAATTGTCCATTCAAGCTCAAGAAGACGTGAAAGAGAGCTCAATTCATCATTTGCGCCCTGTCTGGGCATGCACTTCGGAGGTTTGCACACACAAAACTTTACACACAGCGTGTGAGTAACGAATTGAGTTCCCTTTCGCGTCTTCTTGCGCTTGAATATTTAAATTGGCAAAGCTTAAACTTTCGTGACGATACAGCGCTGGCCTGTCAACTGTCCCGGGCGTCGTTCACGTTTGTTTACGTTCATGTTCTCACAACATTGCATTGTTAGAATTCATAAAAATATTACCAGCCAACTGGCGATTGACAATTTCATAAACTCACCAATGCCGACGTTTGGTGAGTGTTCATTTCAAGCCCTGTCTTTATATTATGATTGTGTACTGTAGAGTCAATTGCATCACTTCACTGCCATCCCAAATCCTCTCCCGTGGCCTCATGGGATAGTAAAGTGTCCATTGGAGGTCCATTTCAAAATCTCGCAGGAAGTAACAAGTCATCCGGGTTATTTTTGACTACTCTTTTTTTTTGAGTACTGTGAATTTGGACATACTACTCTTATCACGTACTGTTTTTGGCCAACTATATAGTAGGGAAGTATGTGATTTCTAATGCAGCTCATTTTCTGCAATAATCCAAAAGCCAATAGAAAGCAATCTCTCGATTGGTCGCTTAGAATACAGACCTTGATAAAACTCATTGTTGATAGTGACTCTAATCTCTTACCTAGCTGAAAAATGGACATGGTGATGTTGGTAATCAGCTCTAAAAGGGCAGTGATTGGAGTAAAATGATCCTTCTCACAGCCAAAAATGTGAACTAACTAGAGGGAAATATGTAAGGCATAAACACGTTATGACACTCAACTTATGAAGTAAACAGAAATGTTTTGTTTTATGTGAAGGGTTAGACCGTGTCTTTACTTGTCGTGTGAGGTCTAAAGCCGAGGCTTGTGGGTAAGCGCTGAAAATCTGACCAATGAGCTCACAGAGCTGAGTCACCAGCGGTGCAAATTCATGGATAAGGGTCTTCAGTGATTTCTCAAAGACAGCACACACCGCCTGAGTTGAGGTGAGAGAAAAGTGAATCTTTCATATACTCACACATACACACAAACACACACACACGTTCACCTACACTGACCTCTACCACCTCAGGTTCATTCAGCCACTTGTTGAGAACAGTCTGGATTAAAGGGAAGGCCTGCTGCAGGACAACCACCACCTGAGAAATGACCAGAACAGCTGTCAAACCACACGTACTGTTGAGTGTTCATTTTACAGGTCTGTGCTGATTCAAACATGCTTGCTAATAAACTAAACTGATTGGAGGTTGAGCCGTGATATGTTGTCATACCGGGTTGTTGTTGCATGGCTGTGTTTGGACAGGCCTCATCACTTCCAATCTTTCACTTTGCTTGTTTAGATCAAATGTAGAGAAGAGATTAGACAGCAGGCCAAGGATGTGGATAGTAGGAAGTTTATTAGCGGAGCTGGGCTGCATCAAAGGGTAAAAGAGTAAAAACATTTTTCAAAATATCTTCTTTTGTGTTCCACCACAGGTTTGGAATGACATGAGGGTTTAAACCCAGACAGCAACATAGTGTCGGCCCAGATCCAGGTCACATCTAGTACATGTGGATTCCACCCGTATCAGATGTGGGCCGGATCTCAGCCGGCACTATGTTGCTGTCTGGGAAGTTAACTATAAAACCATTTTGGAACTGTACTTATTGTGTACTATACAAAATACATTTTCTTTTCAGGTTTCGGATAACTCTAATAGTATGTGAATCAAGCATACGCTGACATTATTGCACCTCACCAGCTCATTGGCCAGTTTCTCCAGCTGTTGGATGTGGGGAGTGACCAGAGAGAGCAGCTTCCCCAGTATCTCTTCACTGGGCAGGGCTGAGAGCAGGAAACCCAGTGCCTGCATTATCCACATGCACTGCGGGCTCTGAACAGAAGACATACTGTCAATCCTACTGGGATATAACTATTAAGCATGCCATGGTATAGAGTTCAAGCTTGGTGATATTTTAGATATTCAATCTGAACAACCAAAGAAAAAAAACTAGACTTACGGAAGTCTAAGTTATCATAAAAAAGTCACACCCTGTTTATGGTCAAGATTGACCGACCGTAGGACATAAATTGGAAAGACCCTAACGCAGAGCAATCTTTTAAATATATGTTGAATCTAAATCTATATATCAGCCAGTGTTGAACAAAAAGAAATGAAGGGGTTGAGATTATAAAACATCCAGAGTGCGAAAGATTCACAACACACACACACACACACACACACACACACACACACACACACACACACACACACACACACACACACACACACACACACACGCAGGCGTGCAAACACACACACATAGACAAAACAATTTTAACATGACTTTCCATAGACATAATAATTTTAATACTATACAAATTGTATGTTTTATCCCCTAACCCTGAACACATCCATCACAGAAAACATTCTGCACTTTTAAAATTTTCAAAAAACATAATTAAATGTATTATGATCTATAAGCTTTTTTCCTCATAGGGACCAGAAAAAAATGTATGTTCCAAATTTAGTTCTAAAGGTTTGCGTATTTGCTTAAACAAATAATAGCGAAATGGAGAAAATTACACATAAATCTAAAATCTAAATTATATCAAAATGACTTAAAATCCCAAAAGGTTGTTACTACTCCAGGGAAGGAAGTGGGAAAAGTTACACTCTTACTGTCAAAAATGACCGTGGCGTGAATAGCCAAGGTGTGACTCTTTTTCTAAAAGCTTAGGATGGTTGAGCATTATACAATGTAATCATGTTATTAGTGTAAGTTACAGTTACTGTGTTATCAATACGAATCAAACACACATGGCTTGGACTTACTTTATGGATCTCTTTGACAAGCACCGCCTGAAACCGGAAAGACCACAGTGAGTTTAGTACATTACTCACTGACACTGGTTTGGTTCAACAACAGCGGTACTTCTAGGCGAAAGGTTTTTTAAAACCTGTGAGACGGCAATGATGTCACTGGCGTGAAGGTGGAGGTCCTGCCGACACTCTCGGCAGATTCTCTTCAGAGCTGAGACACAAGAAACGGACAGAGCCGGGTTGGACAGACCATGCAAGACCACCGGCAGGACACTAGCCAACATGACCGGATGATCGGCCAGCCACTCAGCCAAAGAGCCTACAAGAAATCATGACAGCAGAAGTCAATTACTTTCAACTTCACCATTTGTGCAGACATGAAATCAACATTCACAAATTTCTGTTAATGTGTTATTAATTAAACATGAACTAATAATGAAAAATCTCTATATTAACATGAACCAAAATCAATTGATCGCCATAGCAACTAAACTACTGAAACACAAAATGATGCAGGTATTTTTCTCAGCATTTGACATCACCATTTGGTTTTATTTTTAGAATACATTTGCAATGTGTGTTTACAAATGAATTAGTGTACCTATGGTGAACATGATGGTCTCAGCCAGCTGAATATTGTTGGCTGTGATCAGAGGAATCAGACCGATCAGTCCTGGAATGACGTCTGAGTAACTGACATCTACTGTCTCAGCAATGGACTGAAAACCAAACAGCAGAGCCTCTATATCCTCCACAGGAGAGAGCGAGATGACATAGAGATATTGTTCAATATAATACATGACATTTATATTATATATACACACCATATTTATGTAACATCAGGACTGACTTGCCATGAGGAGGGGTGTGTTGTGTCCGTCAGCAGTGTCCCTAGTTTATCATATAGGTTTCTGAGGAGCTCTGGGCCCAGCAGCTCAAACACATACATCAGAGTATCTGAGATGTCAACCCTGAGATCCAATTAAACATTCTTATTAGTGCTTTTAAGTGTGCACATGATGGTTTTAATCAGACTGCTTTGAAATATCAATGTTCTTTACCAGGGGATCAGTGAATACACCCCTGTTTTTAAGTATTAAACCTTTTCCTATGTAACAAAAAAATCTATAAATAAATTCTGGCCACAATACATTTCAAATATACACTCACCAGCCACTTTATTAGGTATACCTGTTCAACTGCATGTTAAAGCAAATATCTAATCAGCCAATCACATGGAAGCAAATCAATGTGTTTAGGCATGTAGACATGATCGAGACGATCTGCTGAAGTACAAACTGAGCATCAGAATGGGGAAGAAAGGTGATTTCAGTGACTTTGAACGTGGCGTGTTTGTGTCGAACGGGCTGGTCTGATTATTTCAGAAACTGCTGATCTACTGGGATTTTCACACACAACCATCTCTAGGGTTTACAGAGAATGGTCTGAAAAAGAGAAAATATCCAGTGAGCGGCAGTTCTGTGGGAGAAAATGCCTTGTTGATGCCAGAGGTCAGAGGAGAATGACCAGACTGGTTCAGCTGATAGAAAGACAACAGAAACTCAAATAATCACTCGTGACAACCGAGGTCTGTAGAAGAGCATCTCTGAACATGTTGAACCTCGAAGCAGAAGAGCTACAACAGCAGAAGACACACCAGTGACACTCCTGTGAGATAAGAACAGCAAACTGAGGATACAATTCACACGGGCTCAACAAAATTAGACAATAAAAGATTGGAAAAATGTCGCCTGGTCTGATGAGTCTCGATTTCTGCTGCAAACATTCAGATGGTCGGGTCAGAATTTGCCATAAACAACATGAAAGCATGGATTCATCCTGCCTTGTATCAGCTGGTGCTGCTGGTGTTAGTTTAATGGTGTGGAGGATATTTTCTTGGCACACTTTGGGTCCCTCGGTACCAATTGAGCATAATTTACACACCACAGCCTTCCTGAGTATTGTTGATGATCATCTCCATCTCTTTACGACCACAGTGTTTCCATCTTCTGATGGCCACTTCCACAGTATAACTCACACGTCACAAAGATCAAATCATCTCAAACTGGTTTCTTGAACATGATAGTGAGTCTCTAAAATCTCCACAGTCACCAGATCTCAATCCAATAGAGCACCTTTGGGATGTGGAGAAACGGGAGATTCTCATCATGGATGTGCAGCCGACAAATCTGCAGCAACTGAGTGATGCTTTCATGTCAATATGGACCAAAAAAAAAAAAAAAGACTTTTGTCTTGTGGATATACTATTGAAACAGTCAGCATTTAAAAATTTACGGATTGGCCCCATTCACTTCCACAGTGTGTCTCACTGCAACCCTGATTTCTGTGTTTGTTTGTTTTTTAAGAAAAATAATTATAACAAATATATAAATAATTTTGCAGTTTCTTAAAAATCTAGTTTAACCTGTAGGTCCTGAACTGCTCTTTGTCATCTGCGGACCATGTGGCGTAGTTCTCATCTCTGGGAAAACAGGCCTTCTGCAGCAGAACGTCCACCAGCTGGAAGTACACAGGTCTGTAGATCTGTAGATAGAGCGTCTGCCTCTCAGCATCCAATGACGTCACCTCATCCTGAAACAAGCAGCCGATATACGACTCAAAACCTCATATCTGCACAAGTCAATGCAATACCAGTTGGAACTTGGCACCACACTTGAGTGATTGTTCTGGCTGGACCTGCTGTACCTGTAGGGTGTACCAGAATGTGAGTGTGAGAGAGCTGGAGGTCTCATCCACAGGGTAACGTCCAGGTGTACCAGTGCAGGACATAATCATGCTCACTAGAGCCTGAAAGCCCTGCCAGTGATCCACCTGCTCCAGAAGAGTCCTGGGGAACGAGAGGGACAGAAAGAGGAAGAAGAGGTTTTATCAAACAGACAAAGGCAGTCGAATGATGAATAGGCCCAGGCCATCTGAGGTCATATAAGACTGTTATTAATGGGAGATTAATGATGCATATAAGTCATTACGCCCAACCTGCAATGCGTTTCTCCCAGAGCTACAGCAATGCGACAGATTCCATGAGACGTCTCCATGTCTCCATCCTGCACCGCCTTCTTTAGCTGCTCCTGAAGACCCAGAACCTGAGGAACAACCTTCAGCAGACTGTCTGCAAACCTCCACATCAACAAACACACAGAGTAATAATGAATTTTTATGCACCAGGGGTTTAAAGTGACATACAGAAATGGACAGTTAGTTTCAAGTGATGGTTAGTTTCCTTGTGTAGGGAAAAGTGTGATCATATTATACAATCACACTTTTTTTTGTCAAATTATCAGCCAATATTGAATATTAATTGTTTTGTTTTAGTATAAAATTAGTTAATTTCTTAAAGAAAAGTACACCAACTGAATAATCATTAAACTAATCATTTAAATCCATTGGTTTTAAGATACTCAACTCTGCCGGGATGTTATTTGAATTCTTTTTTTTCTAAAGGAATATGAAAAACGATTAAAGAAAAATCTCATGAATATTTCATACTAAACAATTAAAAAAAAAAATAATTTTACCACGAAAATTCCCCGAAATCCACCCCAGTTTTATGTTAAAAACTGCATAATGCAAATGGTTGGACATTTTATATTCAAATACATAAATCTTAAAGTGCCCCTGTTATGCTTTTTCGAATATTCCCTTTTATGCAGTGTGTAATATAGCTGCTTGTGAATGTAAAAGCTGCAAAATTTTATAGATGAAAATGCACAACAAAAAGTGATTGTCTCCTAAAAGAAAGAATCGATTCTGAACTGCTGAGATGAATCGTCAGCAATTCCAGTCTCACTTCCTGTTACAAACCAATGTAACAATATAACACATTTGCATAATGACAACTTATGGTCTTCATTGGCTGCCCATAAAAACCATCTACTTTGACCCGCACTCAAACACTAGTTGTAGCTGAGGCTTGGAAGAGTTTGGTTCATCCTGTCGAGAAGGCCCTGTTTTCAGCATTGCAAATCCATGTTGCATGCACTTCAAAGGGATGAGGATATTTGGATATTTGGTTTCCGACACTCGCTGTAAGCGGTAGACCAATCACAACAGACTGGGCCCGTAAGCTCTCGGTAAGGAGGGGTTCAGAGGGAATCTTAGAACAAACCATTTTCAGGTGATGTTCAATGTATATTATAAGAAAATTAAAGTGTTTTGACTTTGGATGCATGTAAACCTATTGTAGGAACAAAACAAAACAAAACAAAATTATGAACCTTTTCGTTGGGCGGAGTGACTGCGGTAACGCCCACTGAGTGGCAAAAAGACTGAGCGGATCATTGGTGCAGCATTGGATTTTAGTGTGAATGCTGTGAAAGACACACAAAACACATCTAAAACGGGAAATAGCTTTGCAGTTGACTGTACAAATAGATTTGACAAGAAATCTGAGGTATATTTTTACAAACTGCCGAAAGCTACAGAAAAGAGAAGCAACTGGATCGCTGCAATTCACAGAAATAACTGGACTCCAGGCAGCGAAACGTGGATTTGCAGTTATCATTTTGTCAATATGCTGAATTTAGGTAAAATCTTACCCTATATATCGTATTGTTATATATCGTATTGACAACTCATCAATTAAATATTTATCATCTTATATTTTGCATAATTGGATGTTTTTAAATAAAAACTTGACAAAAACTATACAGGGCTGGACAATAAGACGATATATAACAATAAGTTATCAACCGGATTTAGACCTACCTATATTGCATTTACATAAAACGTTCACAGGCAAATGTGCCTTATTTATGTATTTCCCATGGCGTCGAAATCAGGCACATATAAATTATAGGAAACACGATTCCTGGCTGCATGTCAGTATCCATGGATCTCTGGATCTTTGGTAAGTTGTAAGGAACACTATATCAAGTCCAACCTTTAGTTTAAACTGATAATCGTTTGTTTTACTCGTGTTTTTGCAGTTTCCTCTATTGAATCAAGCTCTTTTGCCACTCAGTCCGATTGAGGGGGTGTGTTCTGGCGGGAAAATGACGTCAATGCATACCCTCTATACAGGGAAGCTATGCTAAGAAATATTAATGCATGACAGGAAATAGTGCTTGTTTCGACAGTATATATGGCGTATCTCACCTCTGACAATCAGGCTGTGAGATGATGCTGACGATGGTTTCCACAGCCATGTCAAAGAGCTCAGACTCCTTAAGGAGGGCAAAGCAGCTCTGCAGCAGCCCCTCGCTGTCCTTCAAAGCGATGTCCAGCGTGAGCCAGGAGGACACACACCTCATCACCCGCTCTCTGACCCCACAGGGAGCGTCTGCCCGTTGTAGTAACTGCTGGAGCAGGGAGCAGACGGAGCTCCACTCCACGGCCAGAGCACTTCTGAGCTGTGAACGCCGAGAGGCTGCGATCCTGCTGCTCTGAAGCTCCTCGGGCAGAACGGCAAGGATTTCTAGAAGCGCGAGGCATCGGGCCTGACCGTCAGCCTCTGTCACACCCTCCCCTGTCTGGAAGGCACACAGAAGATCAGGCACTGCGGTTGGCCATGTTTCGGGTAGGACGTGAAGGATCAAAGAGGCCAGGGCAACACAGAGTCTCGTCAGCACCATCTTAGGACCTGACGCGAACTGGCCGACCTGGGCGATGAGCTGCGAACGGAGAGAGTCTAGTTGACCTGTTGGGAGGTCAGACCAGTGGCGGGAAATTTTAGCATGTAATGTGCTTGCTCCGAAGAACTGGATCTCTGGAACCTAATGTGAAACGGAATAAATAACTGTAAATCTAACGCAGGGAAATTCATAGATTTTAAAGTGGGCCTTAGTCGCCCATACTGCTTACTTTGTCTGACCGGAGCAAAGCCCAGCAGAAGTGCCATGCTTGTGGTGATGCCTGGGCTTGTGTGAGCCACTTCTGGGCCACATTCTTCTTTCCCATATCAGGATCATAGTAGAGCTGCTGAAGAGCCTAAAGAACATCAGGAAAGATTGCTTCTATTGTATATATATATATATATATATATATACACAGTATATAAAATATAATTTTTTATTAAAAAAGAAAAAGAAAAGAAGTCTGTATGCTCACAAAGCCTGCATTTATTTGATAAAAAAATACAGTAAAAACAGCAATATTGTAAAACATTACCATTTACTATTTTTAATTTATTTTAAAATGTAATTTATTCTTGTGATGGTGAAGCTGAATTTTCAGCATCATTACTCTTCAGTGTCACATGATCCCTCAGAAATCATTCTAATATAATGAATTTAGGGCTCAAGAAAAATGTCTTAATATCAATGCTGAAAACAGTTTTTGCTGCTTAATATTTTAGTTGAAAACATGATACACTACCATTAATAAAAAAATATATAATAATATATTTATTCAACAAAGATGGATCGGATTGATCAGTAAAGACATTTATAATGTTAAAAAATATTTCTATTTCTCACCAAGGCTTATTTTTTTTGGAAACTGATTTTTTTCAAAATTCATTGATAAATAGCACTTACTTTAATAGAAATCCTTTTTTTGTAGCATTATAAATTACTTTACTGTCACAATTTAATGCATCCTTAATGGTAGTGTATCACGTTTCCACAAAAAATATAAAGCAGCACAACTGTTTTCAACATTGGTAATAATAAATGTTTCTTGAGCAGCAAATCATCATATTAGAATGATTTCTGAAGGATCATGTGACACTGAAAACTAAAAAGTAATGATACTGAAAATTCAGCTTTGCATCACATGAATAAATTACCTTTGAAATAATTTGTTAAGACCTGCTCCGAGGCTTGGGTCGAAGAACCAAATGCAGCTTTATTGGGACAATCCAGAATTGTAATTCATATAATGGGCAAAGGGTCAAACACACAGCCAAACAATCCAAATACGCAACAGGGCAGAAAACACAGGCAAAAAGAATAATCCATAATACAGGCAGAGAATAAAAAACAAAAAAACAAGACATAGGAAACACTCAGAAATGTAGTGTAGCAACATAAAAGACTTCACAAAGAATGACAGGACACAAATGGCTTATAAACGCAGTTAACACCATAGATATCATATAAAGGTTAACACAGTAATGAGACACAGCTGACTGTAATCAAGATTAATGAGTCCAGGTAGTGGGTTATGGGAAATGTAATCCATGATAAGATAGCACAAGAGTCAGAGTGGTGCCCTCTAATGGAGATCATGGGCACTCCAGCTGGTGGATGTGACAATATTAAAATACAAAACATTTATATTTAATTACAATTACAATAATAATATGTTTTACTGTATATTTGATCAAATAAATGCAGCCTTTGAGCATAAGATAGGCCTACTTCTTTCAAAAAAAATAAAAAAATGATATAGTGTAATATTTAGGGATGCATCGAAATTTCAGCTGCCGAAAATTATCAGTCGAAAATGGCATTTTCGTTTTTTGGCCGAAAGAGAAAATAGGCTGAAAATATAATTCAAAAATATGCGCCGCACCCCTCCGTGTTCAGCGATCAGGTTTCACTCTGGCGCAGCATGTTTTGTAACTTTGCAAGCGGCTCCACTTCCGAAGATGCACAACTTCGAAGCGACTGCTAAGTGTTCTGTTGTGTTCCAAGTTCTCTGGACTTGTTTCTGTTTCCACTGGCCCTACTGTGCTGTAACCCTATGGCTGTAACATGGTGTGGTATGGCCATGTGGGCAACGCTGGTAAAATGACTCTACCCTCTTGTTCACTGATCCGCTCCCTGTATCTGCTCACATGCTCTGATAATAATAGCTTTTTAGGACTAAACATTATTTTGATAATTGGTCAAAAAAATAAAGCTGTTGAATCTTATTCTGTTGCATAGATCTTAATGAAGAATGATATTGATATATAAATATGAAAATATAGATTTTTAATATAATATTTAATATTTTTGTGTGTTACTTTAAACAAAAGTGTGGTTATTTTATTGGCTTGTATTTTTTAAATCAAAATTCAGATTCATAAAAATTATTGAATTCAATAAAAAAGTCTAATAATACAATAATAAAATAATTTTTTTTTATAACAAATTAATATTTATTTTTTTAAAGTCTATTTCGATTCCGGTTTTCGGACAAGTGCATCCAGAATTTTCAGTTTCTGTCCAAAATTTTCATTTCGGTGCATCCCCAGTAATATTACCATATTCTTTACCCAAAAATGTGAATTGAGTGCATAGATAAGATGCAACAGAAATCACAGGACACAATGGAGAAGCATAATATAAACCAGCCACCAAATCCCCCACATGCTGACAGTTATTATTAGACTCGAACAGCTTACTGAGGATATCAAGTTACTTTCCACTTCCAGAAGCTCCTATATTGTCCCGAACTGCACAAGAACAAACACCTTCAAGTGTGTATGGCTTTGCTCAACTGTTAGTGGAATTATGGGAATATGAAGGAATAGCCTAGAGGCCACAGGGAAAGCCTTCTCCAAACCAAAAGATACTGCTCTTTTTACTACTCAGATTTTGAGACTTTAGACTTTGGCAGTTTTACATCTTGTGATCTTGAAGAAAAGAAAAAATCTGCTTACTAAAATGTATGGTTATCACACATATCTTTAAACTCAGTGATAGGACTAGTTCTCACCCTTAAAGGTGCAGTATGCTAATTTTTCTAAATCTTTGTTGAACATTGTTGATATTTGAAATCAACCCAAACAAACACACCCCTCCCTTCATTGCTCCGCCCCCAAAATGCACAAACATCATAGCAGAAGTGAAGCAAAATAATGCTTCGCGAAAAATAAAGTGAAGATGACGAACGAACAACAAGGATGCATGAAGATGAACAATGAACAACTGAACATACAGTACAGGAGTGTATACAAGCAAGAGTTTGTTGTCAGTCACCAGCAGCACACACTCAAAACCAATGTTACTCATGTTTGGTAAAACCGCAACCTCGGCGCCCGTTTTCAGGCCTTCCCGCTACTTTAGGTCTCTCCAGCGCTGGAAATCTTTTCTAATAACATGGGTCCTAAAGCTCTTGCCTGATCATAACACTTCTTTTTCCAGTGATATTCCTCTGAGCTTTAAGGCCCGTTTACACCAAGGACGATAACTATAAAGATAACGATAAAGATAAATGCACAGAGAAACTACATAGTTGGAATCACTTTCAAAGCGATTTTATCTGATGAACGATTAAAACATTGACAACCAATCAGAATCAAACCTGCTATTATGACCTCAAGCATTTAAAGTATCAAAAACAGAATGATATTTTCCATTGGTGTTGATGCTAATATGGTTATCTTAATATTTATCTTTAAAGGTATCGTTGTTGGTGTGAACGGGCCTTTACTCTTTTGTTATCTCTCTCTCTGCCATATCTCTCTCTGCACTTGCCATCTCTACAGTCTTTCTTCCAACCTCCATCTTGCTCACTCTCTAGTCTCATCCCCCATCATGAGTGGACACGGCCCCTACTGCTGATTGGCTACAAGTGCGTTGTGGTCCTTGGTCCGATCCACTTTCAACAGCATTTTTCAAAAATCGCTTAACCCTCGTCATTCCCTCAGGTCATTTTGAATTAAAAAAAAATGAGTGTTCATCAGAGGGGCCCAAGACCCTAAGACTATTGTCGCACTTGAACCACGAATACACACACAAAAAAAATTTAATGGATTCGAGGAGTTTTATGTTTTTTATTATTAAAAAAAGGAACAAATCCTTCCCTCACGGGTCAATTTGACCCCCTTAAGAATGAATGTAATGCAAGGAATGCTTCAGTACACAGAAAAACCTAAAAATGCTCAAAATTCAAACTAAAAATGCTAAAACTTTACCAAAAAAAATGTATGTCTACATGTGTATCTGAATGCATACTGAAGAGAAAATACTTTAGGACCCAGCGGAACAGCTCATTTGCTCCAAATAGAGCTATACGGCCATCTAGTGGCAGGAGTCATGAAATATCATGTTATATAATTTTTTTCCACAAGAGGTCGGCAAAGACACCCAATGTAAGATTATTATTTATTTTTTCTTCAACCAGCTTGTACATATATTTTTCATGTAAGATATTTTGAGCAGAATTAAAAAGCATGAAATTGTGAGTTATTTTAAATTTAAGTTGAAAGAATGTGCTTAAATTACTATTTATTTATTATTTATTGATCAAATCTAGTAATTTAAAGGTAAATAAAAAAATGTAATGCAAAAAATTGCATTAAAAAGTACCATCAAAATGAAATAAAAAAAGCTTTCTGAAAAAAAAAAAAAAGTAAGCAAGCATAATTTTAGGGCTTCAGGTAATTTTGACCGGCGAGGGAAAGATGTGTTACAAAGTGTGAGCACCTTTAAGTGCCTCTTCAGAAAAGCACAAAATAACTATTATTCACAAGCTTCATGAAATGTTAAACAGTGACAGAAGTGTTCTGCAGAGTGATAGGTGATATTCCACCAAACCCTTTAAACACAATTTTCAATAGTATAGTAACTATAGTATAGTATAGTATAGTATAGTATAGTGTATAGTATTAAATGGATCATTTGCTCCTGGCTTCTGATTGGTCAATACAGTGTTGCAGTCATCTTACAATATATTCCACAATATAGATATCGTCCGAATGCTACATGAGATTGTAGTTTTTTTGTATGTTAGTTATTTTTTTGGGTCTGATTTTCAAAAAAAATATCGTCAAATGAATGCTGACATGTTAACTGGAGCAAGGCCGGGACAACTTGTCACTCACATGAGATCACAGCAATAGCAAACCAAAACCATCCAATCAATTCCCAATGGACAAAATCAAGTCCCGCCCTAAATTTTTTCATTCGAGGAGCTGTTTCACGCAGCCGTTTCATACGTTACAATAGGGAAGCAAATACTATTGCAACTTCTGTTTCATGCTGACTTTAAAACAACCCCTTGATGAGAATTAAAGGCTACTGGGCTTTGACTCCTCAATTCAGAACACCACTGCTGGAATCCTAGCATTGTTTTTGTTTGGGCAAAAGCATATTGCAGAACAAAAACAAAAAAAAGTCAATATAAACTAGTATGAGTGTAGGCTATTTCAAGTAAGAGAATATTATTATTTTGCATGTTTTATATCTGTGGTCTATGATACTTCAAACATAAGTAGTGCATAAGGACTTTTTGTGTATCATCATGTTGACATTTTTTTAACCAGTTCTAATCTTCAGCGTGTTACTTTAATGTTAAGTAGCCTATGTTTAAAGAGCTATTTGGTCATTCAGACCACAAATAGAACATGAGGGTTAAAACTGATTTGCCATAGAGCAGTAGGCTAATCTTTAAACGGAGAGTTTACCCAAAATTTTGTCATCACTTGCTCACCATCAAGTTCTTCCAAACCTTAATGAGTTTCCTTCTTCTGTTGAACACAAAATAATATATTTTAAAGAATGTTGGTCTCAGTTGACGGCACCCATTGACTTCCATTGTATTTTTTTCCTACTATGGAGTGCCAATGTTTGGTTACCAACTGTTTGGTTACCTTTAAAATATCTTATTTTATGTTTAACAGAGAAAGAAGCAGCTCAAACAGGTTTGGAACAACTTTAGGTAGAGTAGCCTAAGTAATGACAACATTTTCCTTTTTGGGTGAACTATCCCTTTAAGTGAGCTGCAATAGTGAAAGAAATGGTAGACCATCTAAAATATAGTAACAATTTCCCTTTTACCTTTATATAACAATTACGTGAAATGTAGCCTAAAAGGAAAAAGTTATTAGTCACCGTTTGTCAGCTCAAACACAAATGGCTGAGTGACATGTTGTGTTTCTGTGAGTCAGTTTGGCCACACAGCTCCTGTAGGCTATATGTCACATACTCACCCTCTCCACCGCCTCCACCGTGAACTCCTCTGCATTCACTGACTCCATTCCCAATTAAGTTCCTTATCTCCTATTCTTGTGCTCTGTGACAGCCAGTATTCAATGGTACTTTTTGAGGGGGTGTTTGTGGAGTCTCGTCAGCTCATGTGTGTGTAATGGGCTGCTCTGACGGGATGGTCCACCACCACACACACACACACACACACACACACACACACACACACACGTGGGTCGCGCTAAATAACAGCTGACAGGACTGACGCTACACGTCATTCACTTGACTGTCTCGAGCCAGTTCACTCAAATCACTCGGTCCCTTCACATCCGATTCGATGCGATTCAAACGGTCTAGTGGTCCTGTCGCTTTCTTTATAAATAAGCTGTCGTTTAGACCATAGGTTGCGGTCAACCACACCCCGCTCTTGAAGCCCAGACCCCTCGAGATATTTTTAGCAGTGACGATGTCCGCTGTCATCTAACGGAAAGATCATCCCGGGAATCACAGAGCGAATCTACACGTTGTCTGCGCGCGCTCGCTTTGAGTCGCTTTATCTTAACATGAGGACTCAAAGCGCTTTTATTATATGGACTGCGACGGTTCTTCATTTATCTGACATAAAAGGTAAGCACATGGCTTATGTTTTACTTGATGTCTAGTACGAAACCAGTAACATGATGTTACAGTCTCTGCAGGCTTTGTCTTGCTCGCATGTTTTTTCGGAGTAGTCATCATTACTAATTTATATATGTCCTAATTTTTAATTACATTATTTAGCCTATACATGAAGCACATTATGGGTCTATCTATCTATCTGTCTGTCTATCTACACTTTTAAAAGTAAAGGTTCTTTATTGGCATTGATGGTACCATGAAGAACCTCTAATTGAACCTACTAAGGATTCTTTATAGTGGAACATTTTATTTTATTTTAAGAACTGACCACTGAAAGGATCTTTGGGGAAACAAATTGTTCTTCTATGGCATCACTGCAAAAAAAACAACAAAAAAAAAAAACCTTTGATACCTTTATTTTTAAAAATACATGGAACATATCCATTACACAAAAGATTATTTAGTGGAAAAAAATTGGTTTACAAGTAAAAGTTCATTATTGGCATTGAAGGTTCCATAAAGAGCCGAGCCTTTAACATCCATGGATCACACACACACACACACACACACACACACACACACACACACACACACACACACACACACACACACACACACACACACACACACACATACACACAGATCTAGGTCTATCTTTCATCACTCCTTTGAAAATGTCATTGGCAATTTGCACGTTACAATACTGCAAACGGAAAAGATCAAATTAGTAACAATATGTTTGGGAACACAAAAAACAACAACAGTTCATCTATTATATTTTGTAACATTTTTGTAACTGAACTGTTTTTGGTCTCCAATTTGCATTTATTTGTATCTCCTCCTTAAGTGCTAATTATATTCTTGAAGCGAGATCTCCGTTCAGGGTGTTAATTTCATTCACTTTTGGAACACGTAGTCTGATGTGGGAGACATGGGTTCGAATTTGGCCTTTCTCCTGTCTGTATAAACAAAAAATGTTTTTTTTATTTAATTTTCTTTTTTTTTATGCATCTAAACTATAGTTTAACTGGCCACTTAGTGGTTTATGATGTTGCAGAGAATAGTGATAGGGTGATCTTCTTTTCTATCTTCTAAATCTTCAAAAACCTGTGCACGTGCACATTTTATCTGTTTTGTTTGTTCCTCTGCTCCTTCTTGACACATAAAGGTCACAACCGCTTTGTTCCCTGTGCGTTCACTGTGCGACCATTAAACTCGGCTGTACAGATCCGGTCTGGAACGCCCACGTCACCGATTCAGCATGAGAACACACTCACAGCGCTCTTCCTGTAGCAAATAAACATGACATTTCTTTTTTTCTTTTTTCTTTTTAGATCTACAAGCACAGTTGTAGACTGTAATGTAGACATTTGTAATTAATACATTCTAAATGAACAGGTTTGCTCATTCAGATACTTTCTACTTCTCCCCAAGGTCAGAAAACAGATTCATCCCCATCCCTTCTGAATGAAGTCCTTCCTGAAGATCACGTCACTTCAAAAAGTGAGATTTTGGAATCAGGACCCGGTACAGCCTCTCCTCCTCCTCCGACTGATTTGTCAAGCGGTGAGGTCACACCTACTGCTGCTCCTCCATCACAGCCATCCAATGACAGCTCTCCGTCACCAGCCACCTCACAGACCCCTGCGCTACAAGATGTCACCACCACCACCCTCAACACGGACACAGCCTCAGTGCCAGGCAAGACTAATCGAATTAAACCTAATCTAATTGCAAATGCTATCTGTCATTAATCAGTCTAACTTGGCTTTGAAAACAAATTTGCCATTCATTTGACTGAGAACAACAACATGGGCAGGGGCAGATAAGGCTGCAAAATTAACAGTTATGAAGAGTTA